>NC_073739.1:69423610-69726641 GCF_023634155.1 Falco peregrinus
AAATGGGCAAATTGGAAAATAAGCCAACTGCACTTACGAAAAAAGAGTATAAAACTAAGACTGAACATTGATTTCAATGAGTGAATCTTTCCCACATAATTCAAAAAGGCAGAGAGAATTTAGATTTCTCAGCTGACAGCAGGTTTGATACGATTCACTATGTCCTGTATTATCTTTGTGGGTAAACTGTTAAGCTGCTTATTGAGAAGAAAGGAAAAAAAAAATACAAAACCACACCCTTAGCCCTCAATTCTCTTATCACACAAAATACACTAAAAAGTAAACCCATTAGGTAGTCATGCCTTAAGTCTTTTATGTCTGAAGGTTTTCCCTTAGAAGAGTTATTTCCAGTTCTCCAGCTACACGACATGGCACCAGCTTACTGCCAAAAGCTTGTGTTCTTGGACGTGGCTGCAGTTCCCAAGGACGGATAAAGCCTCCTCAGCTGGAAAAACCTGGTTGCAGAAGGAACTACCAGAAGAGATGCTGAGTGCTGCCCATTCTTGTGCTGCATTGTTTTTCTTCTGGTGTTTCTCCCCCTGCCTTGCCCCTGCTTTTTTTTTTTTTTTTTAACTAACTGCAATGGTACTTATTTCATACCAAAAGCAGAAGAGGAGCCAAGGACTCCCTCAAGCTGTCTAGAGACTTTACTATTTCCAGTATTTTCTGTGGAAATAGCATAAATACCAGAATCAGGAGGACATACCAACACAGGAGCTGCTCTAATTCTGCATGATGTTTCTATTTACTCCTGCTCAAAACCTGAACTTTCATTTGCGCATAATGTCTTTAAACTCTATCACAAGGTTGGCAGACAGTCAAACTTCCATGGCACAGTAAGACTTTTGAGATCCTTACTCTTTTATCGCTTTCTTTTAAAAACTGGCTGTGTGGTATTTGTGTCAACACTATTTTTGACCACGTTATTCCGGAAAGCTCATGTCAGATGCAATATCTAGTATGAAAATGCACTAGTCCCAACCAGAATTACTTTCACTGTTCTGCACACACTGGGAAACAGTGTA
Source organism: Falco peregrinus (assembly GCF_023634155.1). Classification (NCBI taxonomy): domain Eukaryota; kingdom Metazoa; phylum Chordata; class Aves; order Falconiformes; family Falconidae; genus Falco; species Falco peregrinus. The sequence goes on from NC_073739.1 coordinate 69,424,636, forward strand.
AAATCAGCTATGCCCAGCTGGCTTCTTCCCTCCAGGGTACAGCTGGATGCAACCTGTGTGCTGCCATCAGGTAGCCTCTGCACCCGGCAGCCCAGCCGCAGCCTGCAAGACTGCATGTGAGACACACCTTTGCTGTTGAGGCTGTTGGCTCTTCATCTTAGGACACCAATTTTAGGGCATCTGACGAATAACAGCCTGGAGAAAGCCACACTGAGGAAGACCTCCACAGACCTGTTCTGATTTTGCTCACCTGTTTTGGGCCTTCTCTGCATTTTCCCAGCTCTGCTGCACGTTTTCTGGGCAGGGATGAGCAGAGCTGTGGTGAACAGGGAGCTGACCTTCTCAGGAGACTGCCTGCCACAGTGGCAGAATCCCAGCTCTGAGTCATAACATTCGGAGCCCATGAACTGACGTGCCACATTAGGGTTGTACTTTCCTTACAACTACCATTCTGCATTTGTCTACGCTGAGTATTGTTTGCCAATTTATCACCCAGGCACTTGCCTTGTAAGGACTTTCTGCAGCTCTCCAGCAGGCCCTTCGCACTTCAGCGGAGCACTGGCAAACTTCTTGTTTTGCAAACCTCAGCATTTGCCTCCTTTGCAGAGCCGTTTACGGATATGTAGAAGAGAACAGATCCTGGCACAGATGCCACCTCCCCTCACTGATTCCTGCTCTCTGTTTCGTATCCTGCTTGTCCATGCAAGTACTGTCTCCCTTATATCTCTAAGGGACTAATTTTTCCTTACACAGATCTGGAAGGATTCCCTCTTACTGTGTTTGCTTCTTAAGCGTCTACTGTCTTATGCCTGCACACTTACGATAATTCAAGATTAAAAAAAAAAAATAATCCACTCAATCACAATCAATCAACTGGATTTCATATACTTTCCTGAACTGTTGTAACCTCTGACATGGCTTTGTTGGTTTGGCACACTGTGCCTGCTGTTTTTGAGAAAGAGCTGTCAGTCTCTGTCCAGAGATGAGGCTCTGTATCTGGCCCAATAAATGTAATTTTTGGGGCTTTATAAGTTTTCTAAACATTTTTACTCACTGATTCTACATGCAATACGTGATCAAGCTGGAGGTCTTAGGAAATAACAGAAAAAGATGAGAAACTAATTCAGCAGGAAGACTGAATCCTGTTTCATGAGATGGTTGTGATCTAACCCTGTCCTGGAAGCATGTATTTTAAAATTCCCATACTATTTCATTTCTGAGGACAAAAGAAGGATTTTAGTTTCCAGAGCTTAAAACACACACCATTTCAAGTACACCAAAAATAATTTCAAATAAAAATGAAAACACAGAAATGGAAAAAAATCCTAGCCCCTTCCAGTAAGAAACCTCCCACAACATTAAACTGAAATGCCCAATATATATTTCTGTCTCCTCTAGAGAGATTTCATTTTCTGTATCTTGCTGTGTTTTATGAATAACAAACTATTTTAAGCATCTAAATTGCCACATGATTCAGTGATGATAAAAGCCAGCAGAACACATTTGAACTCTGCACACATCCATCTCCTCTTGTTTTTAATGGTTTAGAACTGCTCTAATGTATTTACACAGGTAGGTAGCTTAAAAATCTGGAACACAGGAAACCTTTGGGCTAAGCTCAACATGATTGAAGTTCACAGTAATGGATGAAAAAAAATTACAACAAGCTAAAACAAAACATTTCAAAACAACTGTTCTGCAAACATTTTACAGAATTTACAACTAAATGCAATTTTCTCAGTTATGAAAAAAGACTGTTTTAATGCCAATATTTCTTTATGTTTTAAAATATACATTTGGCAAAAGGATCGAATATGACATCTAGAATATGTTCTTATGTATTACATCTCATCCTTTAAAGTAAACCATGCTTCTAAGATTCCATCTTCTTCAGTAAGGTATTTTACAAAGTGAAAGAAAAATCCAGTCAATTAGAAACTCCCATTGTGGCTACGGTTCTATCACAATTACAATATGACAGGTACCTGTAATTGAGATTTATCTACTTAGAGATCTGTGAAAAGAAAAACATTTTAAGTTGCCTATGTAGCACATACAAAATATTAATGGAACTCATCAAAAATACAGATAATGGTTAGATAAGCTACCTTGAGGGTGGAAAAGTGATAAAAATTCTTCTTTTAGATTCTTCTTTTAAATCTGCAATATTGATATTTCACTGAGAAAGGTACTTTCTAGGGTCATTAAAATCTTTTATAGCTTGAACCATCTTCTGCCTGCATTCAAGCAATTCAGTTTAACTAATTCTTGAAATTCTTTAAGACTATACAAAAAGATGAAAACTTTTACAAAATATGTTTTATATTCACATGCTTTTAATAATGTCTTGTCTTCATTAGCAAATTACTCAGACTAGGAAAGCGAGGTAATGCACAACAGGCAGCTACATAAGGAGATGACTGATTTGCTGCTTTCACTTTCAATATTAGTTGTTACTTTCACAATAATAGGTAAAGGATTTTAGTTGGATGTGAGCTCCTAGTTTAAATTAAAATTCTAATATAAGGAAATACAACCATACAAACAGTATGACAATTAGATGTTTTATCACTTCTCAAAATCCCACTATCTAGTCATCTGTACTCATCTTCTCATCCTTGAAAATCCAAGTCTACATTAGTACATCCATCATAATTGATTTAGACTAATGGTATGCAGAGTTTCCATCTTTTCAGACTAACCCCCCTACCCCATCCCAACCCCCCCCAAACAAAAAAGGGAGGAGAGCAGGGGAACAACCTAACAGAAGACACAAACGCATGCAGTGAAGGGATCACTAAGCCCCATGCTTGTGTGACACCTGTGGCTGGTCCTTTATTTAGGAAAGGACTGCTGGTGCTAGTGGTGCTCACACACACCACAGAAGTGCTGGACAGGAACAAGTGTTTACTTGCTGTCCTAAATAATGTTATAAATGACACTTATATCAATCCAGTCAGTATTTGGGTACGCAAAGGAACTGGCAAGCTAGACTGTTTTGAAGGCAGGGAGGAAGCCAAGCATTGTACTCTAGGGCTGGTGCTTCTTTCGTCTCACTAAATGGTGCCAAATTCACAGTCCAAAGCAAATATGCAGCTCAGCCAGTGACAATGCAGCCTTTTCCACAACATTTCATCAATATGTTTTTAACGTGTTTCACACAGATCATCTCTGAAAGGACAGTGGTGCAGCTACACTTAAGAGAAATCCCTGCTCTGCTGATGCACTAATAGCAAAGCAATTACGTATCTTGACCTTAGTGATTTTCTAATGGAGCTTACTAGCAAGCAGCTTGGCTTCTATAGTGCATCTAAAAGCTTTCAGAAACTAAGCAGCTTAAAAATAAGTCAAATGTAACCTGTCAAAGAGTGTATCTAGAATTGATACAACCATGCGCCTGCTTGTAAAAGTACCTTCTGCAAGCACTTGCTGGTTAGCAGGAGCCATGGACCAGGGACACCTCTTCTCTTGTCCCAGCACAGATGCCTTGGTCACTACCTGCCACTGTGGGCGTCTGGGTCACTTACAGGTTCTCCAAACTTGAGTCATCTGAGCTGAGATTTTCTTAATCAGGTGTATGTCTCATGACAAAACCAGGACAACCAGCCTTTTCAGAGTACAAGAAGAGGGGAAAATAGGTTCACAGTTCAAAACAAAATACTTCTTTGAAAAGTTCTGGCATTTCCATTTTTATGTTTGGATCATATTATTCTGTGGGGAGATGGGTTGCAGGGTCACATGGACAACAACAACTAAAGGAAAGTGAAAATTTCTTAGAACTGGCTGTGCCCTTCTATATGCTCAGAGCGCATCAATGAATGGAAGCAACACCAAGGGGTGCTCTGGGCATCTCAGCTACTTGAGGAGCCCTGCAGACAAAGTGTTTCAGGTGCTGCTGACACTACCAAAATCTTTAACATTTAAAGCAACCTTTTGTAACTCAACTTCACCAGGCATCACTAGGAAAGAAGCATATATACACACACTATGTGCATATGCTGATACACAGATCGAAGAGTATGAACACAAGCTCCATTCATACATCTAAAAGTGTGGGTGGCCATTTCAGAGTCTCCCATGGCAAAAATTAGTTATGGGCCCACATTAGCACAAGCCCTTGCCTGTTGAAAGAAAAACACAGTTTTTGCAAGTATGGATACTTATGCAGAAAACAAATATGCAATGGAGGAAACTTCAGTGTTTTCTCTGCTTGCTGGTGGTGTCCCCTACCTCCTGACAAGCACACAGCCACATTCCCCTGCCTTGGCAGAGAAGCCAGCCCACCAGCTTCGTGAGCTCTGGAAGAAGAGATAAATTTTTCTACCATTTTGCTCTGCACAATAAATGCTATGTGGTTGACAGAGGATATTGCACAATCTCAGCAATTTCATCACCATAATATCTGATTGACTCAAACTGATTAAGGAGTTTGTCCTTAGAGACCCTTCTCACTTCATAGTTGGGGAGCTGGGACACAGCTAATAATCAGTTTTCCAAGGACACAGAGGAATTTCTGTAGCACAGCTAGAAACTTGTTTCAGACCACTGTAGTTATTACAGAACTATTACTCTCCCTGGAGTCATGGGGATTTTGCCTACTTTAGAACAAGTAAGTGGCTTTGGAAGCTCACCTGTTCCTGCCAACATGTCTCAGCCTCATCTGAAGGGCTCAGGCTATTGCCACTCCTTTTTTTCTGCTGAGACCCATGACAACCCGGCTAACTGGGGCATGCTTCCTCCAGAAAACAATAAAAAAACGAAAATCGTAACTTCACATAAATCATGTGAGAACGACCTACTAATAGAAAAACCCACAAAGCAGGCTTAATCAGTAAAACAAATCTCACTTACATCTTAGCACTGAAATAAACACTAGGGAACTCAGGATAGCCCAAGTGCTCTGCACAGCAGCTCTCCTGACATGTCCCATACATTGGGCTGCGAGGATTTCAGTATGCCAGCACTGTGCCTCCTAGGGACACATCCATCCTGTAGCCATCCCAAATATGGAACAATTTTTATTCCTTACCTGTGACCTAAGCCTTGGCCTGATTTAAAGGAAGAAGGATTTCTTCTTATGCATTTTTTAAAAATAATGTGTCTTTCTAACATATGCATTTAATAGCTCCACTGTGTTATGCTAACAACGAGGAAATGCTGCAGGACTTTCCCATCTGCATAAGAAGTCAGAGCAGCTTACCTCTAGTAGACATATCAGGGATTTTCAGGGATTTTCTAAAATTAGTTTTAGAAGAAAACTATAGCAGCTTTTCATAAACTGACATTGAATGCATAATGGGATTCCCACAGCCAAGCAGAACAACAAACAGAGACCAATTCTCTTTAAATCCTGGAGTCCTATCAGTGTAAGCCATACATTACTTGTATTGGTCCCCACTTGTACCCTTGAAGTGTGTTAAGAGCCACATACCAAGTCTAATATTCTATTTCCTTTAGGGATAGCTATGACTTAGGGAAAAATAATGTTGTTTCTAGAAAGACAGTATGCATACACAGGTATCTGGGGATTACTGGCGATCTTAATTGTATTTCACACATCTTTGCAAGCTGCTGAGATGTAAAACCCAAGAACTGCAAAGCACTGACAGTCATAACTCATGTTTCTTAAGGGATTTCAAGGGGATATAATGAAATCAAATAGCAAGACTTTAACTGCTGACACTTCTCTGAACAAGAAGAAAACAGAGCCTCATTCTCTTAAGAAAAAATTCACATTTGGCTTAACAAATTAGAAGAAAAAACATGTTGAATTCCCATGGTAGCAAGATCTCAGAAACTGAAAAACAGCATTTAACAATAACTTACAATCAAGTCTTCTGTTATAAAGTTGGACAACACAGACCAAACACTAACTCCGTTAGATATAATCTTTGCAGTCTTTCCTGTAACTAGAACTGCTACTTAAGTCTATTAGCTAGATAAACTGGTGTATTAGAATATCAAGTCTGCTATACCCAGGGGATAAGATAAAATGTCAAACTGGGAGTTCTGCAAAGATAATACAGTTATTTTGAGATGGTCAGCACGTCTGGAAAGAAGCCCTCACCTCCTGCAGAACACCAACTGGAAGCTATCACTCACTTATCTGAACAAAACATTCACAAGGCTGCACCACATGCAAACGTGACACATTCTGTAACGCATGTTCCTCCCAGTAAAAAACAAATGATTCTTTACTTGGGGAGGAAAGACAGGACAACCCAGAGAAAAACGTACTTCAAACAATGAGCAGTGTTTATGGCTTTGGAAAAGTAGATAATAGCAGCCGGATATTTTGGGGAAGTACGTTCAATTCTGCTCCCTTTGTCTTTGCTACCTCTCTTAACATGTCTCAGTCAGGAGGGTTCTGCAACATTCTTGCAATGATTTTTATAGACAAGGATGCAAGTCAACCAGCTTGGCCAAGAATGGGAGGTTAAACAGTCTCAGCTATAACAGCTGGATATGCTGAAGAGCTCCCAGTGCATCTTTTCAACAGCAAAGTCTTGCCTTCTATACTTCTATACTCTGTAAAGTATGGGATGGGACTGATGGGAGGGATGCCATGCAGAGGGACCTTGACAGGCTTGAGAACTGGGCCTGTGTGAATTTCATAAAGTTCAACAAGGCCAAGTGCAAGGTCCTGCACATGGGTCAGGGCAATCCCAAGCATCTGGGCAGAGAATGGATTGAGAGCAGCCCTGAGAAAAAGGACTTGGGGGTGCTGGTATACAAAAAGCTCAAGATGACCCAACAATGTGGGGTTGCAGCCCAGAAAGCCCTGGGCTATCCTGGGCTGCATCAAAAGAAGCGTGGCCAGCAGGATGAGGGAGGTTACTCTCCCCATCTACTCAGCTCTTAGGAGACCCCCCTGGAGCACTGCATCCAGCTCTGGAGCTCCCAACATAAGAAGGACATGGACTTGCTGGAGCGAGTCCAGAGAAGGGCCATGAAGATGATCAGAGGGCTGAAGCACCTGTCCTATGCAGACGGGCTGAGACAGTTGGGGTTGTTCAGCCTGGAGAGGTGAAGGCTCCGGGGAGACCCTGTAGTGGTCTTCCAGTACTTAAAGGGGGCCTACAGGAAAGATGGGGAAGGATTCTTTGCCAGGAAGTATAAGTGTATAAGACAAGGAGTAATGGTTTTAAACTGAAAGAGGGAAGATTTAGGTTAGATGTTAGGAAGAAATTCTTTACTGTGGGGGTGGTGAGGCACTGGAACAGGCTGCCCAGAGAGCAGCTGTGGATGCCCCATCCCTGGCAGTGTCCAATGCCGGGCTGGATGGGGCTTTGAGCAACCTGGGCTGGTGGAAGGTGTCCCTGCCCATGGCAGGGGGGCTGGAACTAGATGATCTTTAAGGTCGCTTCCAACCCAAACCATTCAAAGATTCTTTGACTCTATTGCATAATCCAGCCAGGACTTTAATTTAGTTCTGAAGGGTGCTAGGTGTATCAAAAGGCATGTGTCAAGAATAAGGGGAGATACCTTGGGTTTTTCTGATTAACTTCTACAGCTTCCTATTGTGAAAATGCTATGGAGTCAGAAAGGAAAGATAATAAATTATTGATCTCACATTTGCTCATTATTTGTGGAGCTGCCCTAGATACAAGTGTTTTTCCTGTGTAATGGTTTGATCTTCACAGCATGAAGATCTGAGCTCTGGAGCCAAGTGCAGGCATCTTTGGATAACAGGGCAATTTCTGACTAAAACAGATGAGGCAATTACAAAGATAACTAAACCAGTTAGCAAGACCAAACAACCCCTACAAATCCACTGAAGAATATATAGGAGAATGAAACAGTTCACTAGAATATAAATTATGTTGTTTATGTACACACATCAGCATTTTTCCACGTTGTTTACCAGTGTTTTATACCTCCTTTTTAAGAAATCGCTCTCATTTCCTTTTCCCTATGAAATAAATGGACTTAATTAAGCAGTGGACAACAATCAGACCGGTGACTTATACTTCCAAACACCTCACTGGGATGAACCTCAAACATAAACACATAGTGTATGACAGAAAACACTTCTGTGTTATACTCTACCCTCAACTGTTTCTGGTGTTGAAGCCCTCTAAAACAGATACTAAGAACTCAAAAAGGCATTTCTTTTCCTTGCCAAAATATGAACCACTAATAATTTCCATTCCTTTAATAATTACTTTTAACTTCCAGAAGAACACTTCACTGCAAGCAAAGATTAACCTGGGATATATACGAGTGGATTAAAACAAATGGTTTGAAATAAATCCTATACAACAGTAACTATAGTTGACTTCAGCATTTTCACTGAAGTAATTATATTCAGTACTAACTATATAAATAATAAACAGACCATGTTAACATTCATAATTACCTACATTCGCTTCCCTAACAACTGCAATTTCCTGTTCAAAGTCAAACGATCACATTATCTGCTTTGTGCTTTAGTGATGAAGAGACAGAAAACAAAAGGTATAATAACATTATTTTACTTTGTACATGTTCTCATTTAAGATTTAATATTTATTAAATGTTAACAGTTTTTCCTGTTTTAGAGTAGGCATGGGTGGCAAACACCAAGTGCCTTTTAGAAGAAACATGAAGCACATGGTGTTTGACAGTCAGGCATGTAATTGTTCCAGTTATTTTGTCTCTACAAAGTATAAACAAAGGGGTTCTAGCGGAGAGAGATTCAAGGGTTAACTCTTGATCCAAGTGAGTTTTCAAATTTGCTTCTAAGGTCTCTGTGTCAGCCCTAAAGCAAAGACTACATATCGCTAGAGGAATAATAAACAAACAAAATCCCAGACCAAATACAGAATAATCATATTTCATTTCAGCAGGTTTCGTTCTGGGTGACAGTCAGGACGGCCTACAAAAGAGACACTTCTCGGTCTGGGTGGAAGTTTTGCATTTCCCTAGCCAGACAGCACTCCGTCACTCCAGCAGTGTAATGCCGAGTGTTTGCACACATGGACACAGGGCAACTGCAGCCCCTGGAGGGCTCCTGCCCACACACATCCTTCTCTTTCACTCCCTTGGCACCATGCAGGACTGAACTGATTTCTCTTCCATCCTACCAAAGAGCTTTCCAAGCAGAAGAGGTCTTGCTGATTTAATTTCTCCTTGTGCAGTCTGCAGAAGGGAAATACCCTTGGATGTTTTGGCTGTGAGAGCTGATAATTTGTTCCTTTGTTTCCCTTCTTGATTAATTTTTAATCCATGGAAATGCCTCCATTTTATCCCCTGGCATTTTTTTAAGGAACCTTTGTTACGAAGTTCTATCTAAGGGTCTCCGACAATCCACATTGTACAGACTGAACAAGCATTTTGCATGTGCGTGCTGAAACCTTTGAGTCAGCAGTTATGGGTGACAGATACCAAGTGTCTTTTGAAAGAAACATGACTTACACAGACTCGCAAATATATCATGGGCCCATGTGAACCTCATGAAGTTCAACAAGGCCAAGTACAAGGTCCTGCACACAGAACAGGGCAATCCCAGGCACAGATACAGGTTGGGCAGAGAATGGATTGATAGCAGCCCTGAGGAGAAGGACTTGGGGGTGCTGGTGGACAAGCTCAACATGGCCCAACAGTGTGGGCTTACAGCCCAGAAAGCCAACAGTATCCTGGGCTGCATCAAAAGAAGCGTGGCCAGCAGGATGAGGGAGGTTACTCTCCCCCTCTACTCAGCTCTTAGGAGACCCCCCTGGAGCACTGCATCCAGCTCTGGAGCTCCCAACGTAAGAAGGACATGAACTTGTTGGAGTGAGTCCAGAGAAGGGCCATGAAGATGATCAGAGTCTGGCTGGAGCACCTGTCCTACCCAGATGGGCTGAGACGGTTGGAATCATTCAGCCCCGAGAAGAGAAGGCTCTGGGGAGACCTCATTGCAGCCTTCCAGTACCTAAAGGGGGCCCTACAGGAAAGCTGGGGACAGACTTTTTAGCAGGGCCTGCAGCGACAGGACAAGAGTGTATGTGTGTGGATTTAAACTGAAAGAGGGTAGATTTAGATTAGATATTGAGAAGAAATTCTTTACTGTGAGGGTGGAGAGACACCGGAACAGGCTGCCCAGAGAAGCTGTGGATGCCCCATCCCTGGCAGTGTTCAAGGCCAGGCTGGATGGGACTTTGAGCAACCTGGGCTGGTGGAAGGTGTTACTGACCTTGGCAGGGGGGCTGGAACTAAGTGATCTTTAAGGCCCCTTCCAACCCAAACCACTCCAAGATTCTATGATTGTATTTATCAATGAATTAACAATATATGCTTTTTTCAAGTTTAAATTGTCTACAGGACAAACTTTCTGATGTGCAATTTCCTTGAGCTCTTTTTTAAAATTGGTGTCAGGTTTGCTACATCCCACATTGTTGGTGCTAAGGCTGCTACAAGTGATAAATTCCTAACTTAACAATATTTAACAGTTTCCTGTTACATTCTTCAAAACTCCCAGGAAAATCTTGACCAAATTAACAGGAATGAAACACAGGACTGAACTGACATTATAATGGACCTTTAGGTAATATACCAACTCTATCTGCCTGCTTTATGGTTATTCTACACCCCTCACCATGGAATTACCTACTTTGTGAAAGATTTTTATTTATCCATAAAAAAATAATGCTGTCCTTCAGGAAGAAGAGTCTTCACTGCATTATGCAAGAAGAATTCAAAATCCCTAGCAGGACGACAGTTTTCCAGAAGTTCTGTAGAAAACTAATGGTTGCTGTTACTGCTTAATTTTACAGCATGCTTCTACAATGGGTGGGAAGAGAAAGCAAAGCAGAGAAACCTTTGTCTTGTTAAGTACCAGGACTTCTTCCAGATTTAGAAGCTAGAGAATCCTTACTGGTGGTCTGTAGGTCTGCCTCTCATCTACACCATCATTCCTAGGCTACTCTTCTTCCATAGCTCATTCTGAGCACCCCTCCAGTAGCAGAGAAGGACAAACCACCTAGGACAAGTATTTTTTTTTCCTGTGGGAAATCTTGCCAGAGCCCTTTTGTGGAGGGTCATGCAATGGCCAAGCTGCCCAGCACCACCTCATTCCCGTTCCCCTTTCCATCATCCTCAGAAGCAGATAAAAACCTGCTGGAGCTTAACAGGAAAGACTGTGGAAACAGCCAAAGTTGGAAACAAGCAACTGGGGGACTTTCTGGAGCCCGACTGACCAAGAATTCTGCAAGGCTGGACCCAGCCATCCTCCAAATAGGCTCCAGTTACCAAAGTACCCAACTGTGCCGGAATTACTGCTGCAACCCTGAGAATCATCTGATTCTGCTGAGGGTGGTGACCAGCACAAAGCTTTCAAGAGTTGCTCTGTGCCACTCAAGAATGACATCTTGGTAACTCTGACTCTAAAACGATTCTCTTTCATTCTGATCCCTTGGAACAGATAAAAGGAACACTCAGGCTTGTAATCAAGGCTAACGTGCACATAACATTCCCTCATTTACAGTGGTAGGAGCCGGGTCTGTTCAGTGATGGCTCTCCAGTTCCCAGTCACATTTTCATTCTGTTTCCAGTCTCATCCTGACTTTTGAAGAGCATGGCATGGAAAGAAAAGATGCAATGTTGCAGAAAGTTTATTAGTCTAAAAACATCTGTATTTCAACCCAGGCAGCACAAGCAGTGACTGGAGTTACATCCAGCTGGTGGCTAGTCACAAGTGGCGTTCCCCAGGGCTCAGTACTGGGGCTGGTTCTGTTTCATATCTTTATCAATGACATAGATAGGGGGACCGAGCACACCCTCAGTGAGTTTGGGGATGACCCCCAGCTGGGGGGAGCGTTGATCTGCGGGAGGGCAGGAGGGGTCTGGGCAGGCTGGAGTGATGGGCCCAGGCCAGTTGTGTGAGGTTCAACCAGGCTCAGTGCCGGGTCCTGCCCGTGGGTCACACCAGCCCCCGCAGCGCTGCGGGCTGGGGGCAGGGGGCTGGGAACTGCCTGGGGGGAAAGGGCCTGGGGGGGGCTGGTCGGCAGCCGGCTGGGCATGAGCCCCCCGTGTGCCCAGGCGGCCAAGGAGGCCAGCAGCATCCTGGCTGGTGCCGGGAACAGCGTGGCCAGCAGGGCCAGGGCAGTGCTGTCCCCCTGCACTGGGCACTGGCGAGGCCGCCCCTCGACTCCTGTGTTCAGGTTGGGCCCCTCACTGCCAGGGGGACGCAGAGGGGCTGCAGCGTGTCCAGAGACGGGCAGGGGGCTGGTGCCGGGGCTGGGGCACAAGGCTGGTGGGGAGCGGCTGGGGGAACTGGGGGGCTCAGCCTGGAGAGGAGGAGGCTCGGGGGGTGACAGTATTGCTCTCTGCAACTACCAGGAAGGAGGCTGTAATGAGGAGGGGACAGGTCTCTTCCCAATTAACAAGCACTAAGACAAGAGGAAATGGTCTCAAGTTGCATTAGGGGAGAGAAAAATGCCTTCACTGAAAGGGTTGTCAAGCATTGGAACCAGCTGCCCAGGGAGGTGGTGGAATCACCACCCCAGGAAGTGTTTAAAAGACATGTAGATGTGGGGACATGATTTTGTGGTGGACTTGGCAGTGTTAACAGCTGGACTCAATGCTCATAAAGATCTTTTCCAACATAAAAGACTCTATGATTTTATGATTCTAAGTTACTGCACAATAACTGCATCATTGTTTAATGTAATGAAAAAATGTGACCCCTTCCCATGGTAATTTCATTGTATACTATGAACATCCAGTAACAAGCGTTTCTTTTTCTTTCGTGTTTACAAATGGGTGGTACTGAAAGCAAGTTGCTCTGTATGTGCTCCACTGCAAGGACTGATTCATTACAAGTCATGAAATACGCTTTGACAATACAGATTAGTGTTTATTTGCTTGAGCTACTTTTCCTTCCCCTGATGCACAGTCTACTGAGCTAATTTGGCTAGTGCAGTGCAAACTGTTTAAATAATTCACATGGAATATACATGTAAAATATCAAAACAGGAGTTAAAGTAAAAACTGTAACTAGGATTTTCCTCACATTAGCTTTTTAGATAGCAGTAACAAAGTGCTGTGCACATTTTTGCATCCTCTCCGTCATCTGATCTTCCTCTTTAAACACACAGACTTAACTGCAAGTGTAGGCAAAAGTTTGTGTTTCAAACTGGCGTCACTGCTCCTCCTCCAAAAGCAAGCAGCCCTTGTTAGCCAGCAGTGCTGGGTGCAGCTCAGACCTGGTAAAGGAGGAACAATCCTGGTTCACAGGAGGAGCAGTGAGCAGCGTGTGTGCTGGTGGCTTGGCTGCAGCCTACAGGTCTGCTTGGGACAGCAGAGACGTACACTGGGATTACAAGCTTTGCAGCTGAGAGACAGAAAGACTGATCTCCTTCTGACTACACCTGGCACTAACTACAGAGATGTGGCTAGTTCTTGCAAATTATATCAAAACCCAGCAATCAGAGGACAGCAAACTGGTGAGTTTGTGTTCAAAAGAGAAGAAAATATGATGGCAACTAAAGCGCAATGAAGGAAATACATACAATAGCAGGAATGTTAAAGATAACAGATAACTGAATGGGATAACTATGGCACATACGTTATTTTGCAGGGTGTCTGACTGAAGCTGATTGTTTATTAAGTGTTTTTGGCACGCTTCTGTGAAGATATTAAAAGTCTTGAAAGTTTTCAGTAAATGCTGGAGTCAATAGATGTGGTTTGGAGGAAAGGACAAAGGGTGACAAGTTTCTGGCAACCCAGGTTAGCATTTGAACCATTGGATCTACTCAGTTACAAGCCTACACATGGATTTTTAGGGGCATAACTTAAGGCTACTACATCAGAAAAAATCAGCACTGTGTTTTTATTTTCTGTTTTCTTACAAAACATAGGCCTGTTTACAATTAATTTCCAACATGTCTTCCACTCTTAGAAATCCCAACCCCCTTCCTGTAAAAGTACCATGTATGCTCCCAACACAGAAGACAAGATGAAATCTTTCCTTTCCATGTGAAAGGATGGATACTGTAACACTCGCCCAAACAGCTTCTCTGAAATATGTAGTACCTGCTAGGAAGCAAGAGCAGTAAAAGTAACTTAGAAGCACACAGACTGAAGGCCTTCCCTCAGATTTTTCTGCTAGCCATCAAAGCCATGCCTAATCGCAATGGAAAGTGATGATGGAAATACTACTTGCTCTCTGCCAAAATGAATCTTCCCTCCAGCTGAAATGGCTTAGCCAGATCAGAGTGGTATAACTTACACTCCCCTGTGCCAAGCTTTCTGATCCTGGCTCCTGGAACAGCTCCATAGCAATTTCTTCTACATAACGACACATACTTCTTTCTCAGAAACACTTAAACTTCTGGAAATAAAGCAACTATTCTAAAGGCTTTGTCTGCAGGTAAAAGTTTTAAATCTGTATTCCTGACCATTCTGCTCTTGTCCACGTAAACCAGGATGCACTGAGCTGATCACAGCTTTGAGATTTTCAGGTTTTACTGCCAGTTTTGCTTTGGTTTGTTCTGTGTTTAGATAGCTGCATATAATTGAGAATGTAGGCAACAGAGAGAAAGGTCATAGCAAAGACACAGCAATTAGAAGAATTAAGAGGAGAAAATGACCACAATGAACCAATGACTACGAACTATATTATGGCACTACTGTTTTCCAAGAGGAGGCAAGGGGAGTTTGCAGTTCAAGCTAAGGAAGATTCTGCCTTTTCCTCCTAACAAGATTAGGATTGTTTTATATGCCAGTATGTCTAGATCAGCAAAAAAATTGTTAAAAATAAAAAAATATCCTTCATGTGTGAGAAATGGCTTATCAGTACAGTGATCGCAATCTATAAAATTTGCATTTGCCTAAATCACAAAACATGTTTTCAGCCAAGACCCCACACAGCTACTGATCTTTTTAATGAATATTTCAAGTCAAGCAACAAAGTCCCTGGTACCTCCTGACTCCATGAACAGATGGACAAATTTCCTCAGCAAACAATATGCTGCAATTCAAAGGCACCTTCCTGCTTTGGTTAAGAATTCCTCTGTGTTTCACAGAGTCAAATCCATGCCTTTTGACAACATCCATCTGATCTGCTACTTAGCTTCATGGTGACAGCAAGAACCCAACTGCTATCCTGTCAATCCAATGAGAAGACCCCTCACTTCAGCAGTAGCAGAAGACCTACAGCATGGAGCTGAGAAATTATGACACTACCCAGAAGCAAGCATGCAGAAGCATGCATATCCAAACAAGGCAGCTATAAGGGTGAGGCTCAGTTCAAAATTAAGATACCTATATTTAGCTCTCTTTATGCAAGGTAGGGCAAAATCCAGCTGCCTGAACATCTGTAGCTATCTCAGACTGCCTAGGATATTTTGCTTACCTTCCATCCTCTGCTTCAAAAGGCACAGATGTGCTATCTACAAAGTCTCATGAAGATTTTTTGGGTGCCTACATGGATGAATCTCATCCTTAGGTGTTCAAGCTCCCAAATGTCAATGGAGAGCTAGTTAATACAGTCCCTGGAAAAAAGAACAGCTGATGGAGTTGATTTAATTGCCTGAAAACAGATATTCAGGTACATATGAGATGCCTGACCTTAAGCTTTTTACAGAGCTCTTTTAAGCTTCTGGCCACTCCAGAATGATGCAGATGTCCTGGAGGTCCTGTCATTGCCGAGTCCCACACAGATGTCTTGGGTGCCCAGCGGTGTCTTTAAAGACAGTAAAGCCCTACATATTGGTTAAGGATTCAGTCTCCAGCTCTGTAATTGGGGGCTTTGATATTCAGTGCACACCTATACCTAAAATGGTTTAATCTGGATATGTAATGCACACAAAGCAAGTACAGTAAGCGAGCAAAAACCAGCATAACAAAAAGACATTTTGATGAAAGTAAAAATTAGATTTGATATGTACCAGAAGGGAAAATAACTATTTCTTACATAAAAGTGAGGAAAATGAGAGTATTTGAGCATAACACCTTCATACAGTACTTAAAAATAGTTATGACTGGAAAACATAAATACATTTCTAAAATCAGATTAGAAAAAGTGAACAATGGATTCAGGCTTGTAGCTCTTAAAATTGTAATTGCACAAAACCAGTTAAAAATATTGTAATTGTGCTACCATTAAACATGAATGTCTCTCTAAACATGCTTCAGAGGATGAACTAGCGTAGCTGTAATAGTCTGGAATGAACTATGATCTAGTATAAAAAATGATAAAAGACATTTTCCACTTATTTTCACTGGGAAGAAATTAGTTTTCAAACTGCTTAAGTTTATGTATTGTCTTATTAACTGGGACTAATTTCCAGTTTATAACTCTATGTCCTTACGTGACTTATACCATGAGCTGTAGAGAAGGAGCAAGCAGGCACAATTTAGTTTGCTTCCTAAATATTTTTATATCTATGTCTGGAGCAATTCCCCTCAATCAAATCTGCTGTCAGCAAGTATAATAAACCAAAATACCTGAGTGTATGCTGGATATGTATTTGAAACATTGCAGTTACATTAATGTAAATATCTCAAACACAAACTTTGTTACGTGTACATGAATACAAGCTTTTATTTTTCCCTTGAACAACTAATATTGCACAGACACAGCTGATCAACTCATGAAGCAGTACTCTTTCTTGTTCATGTACCTAATTAAGTGAATTAAACTAAAATTTCAAAATCACACAATTCCCCATCTTCAAAGAAACCTAAACTCTAAACTAGAAGCGTAATTTCTGTTGACTTAACAAAAACCATCTTCATTAGCTGTGAAAATGGGCCTTACATTCTTGGATCCCTAGGCCACAAAATCCATTTACCTATGGTATTTACACACGTATTAGAAATTACCTTCCTGTTGTAAGTGGCCTTCACACTGTCTTTCTACCACTGCCTCTGTTCCGCCCTTACCTTCGTATGGCAGGCACAGCATGTGGGTCAGTGTCCCCTGGTGGGAGGCTGCAGGTCCCAGACCTGCTCAGCTCTGAATTACACTCGAAGACCTGGTGCAGCAGATGTTTAGCATTACTGACTCAGACATGGTGGGCACCCCTGTCACCTCACGCTAGCCACAGCCTCAGTTTAAGGAGCCGGCAAGCCAAGGTCTTTGCAGAAGGAGAGCACAAAAACAAGCTAAATCAATGGAAAGCCTCCAGCAGAACTTGGCACCAGCCTGGAGACAGCAAATAGGTGACTAAATGCCCAATATCTGGTGTTGAATGCTGTGCAGTTGCCTGGCCAACTGCTGGCCTCACACCCTCTACTCCTGCCAGGAGGAAACACGTATGGGATTTCACCCTGTGCCAAGGGTGGATCGGCCCCAGGGCACGGAGCCAGCTCGAAGCACAGGCTCTTGTAAGGCTGAACATAAGCTTTACTTACTTTCAAGACATAAAATCCTTCCATGTACAAGTCACTATTACCCTGTCCCAGTAAAGTGTTTTGGTGCAAGATTAGCAAGTATGTGTTATTTTTTAATGTGCTGCCAGAAGAAATAAAATTACTGAAGTGTATTGTTTAGGGAACTGTGACACTGCAGATCCAGTCCTTTGAGCAACCTATTGACATGGCACAGGTATGGAGCACATCTAATTAAGCTTATAGGAAGGCCTCAGCAAGACTGTGGTGGGCAGAGCTCTGTGATTGTCAGGATTCATCACCTGAGTGGGGCTGGATGCTTACGAGAACTTTGGCAGGTACAAGCACATTCACATGGGGGAAAAAAACCCAACAGCTAATAAACAGATCTGATCGAATACTCTGTCCTAAATCATTCAAGAATGGCAAACGGATGTTCTCTCATGCTATTATCCCAAATATTCCTGTTTAACTTATACTTTCTTGTCCTTCTTTCTCAACTGAGCATTTCCCCTACTCAGAAAAAATGTGTTACAGCATTGGAAGCAGTTCAGTGGTTAGAAATTTATTCTTGGGACAACAAAGCTTTGTTCCCTTCACACACAGAGTTCATAAATAATGCAGGAGATCAGGACACACATTTAGAATCGTGTCTTGGATTTAAGCACAGGAACACAATTAGCTCTTCATTTTTTGATTCTGGAGGTAAGCTCATGGAAGTTACTATTGCATCAGTATAGACAAAGTCACACAAAGGTGATGTTGTGGTTAAGTTTTATTTAGAACACAGATTTTTACTGAACTTAGGACACCTGAACCACACCTCATTTACCCAGGATCAAAAAATCCTTATGTGCTCTTAAACCTCATGAGATAAATCAATTTGTCTAGTAGAGTGCATCTGGGCCGAGATTATTTTTGTCTATTGAGTGAATGTACTGTAAAATGCAGACACTGCAGCAGGGGGGAAGGATCAAGTCAGGATAGATTAATTTTTGTTCTACTGACCATTCTGTACAAGGCAACAAATAGAAGCTGGTATATGTATCATGTTTCACTGTGAAATACTGACTTTCCACATTTCAGCAGAAGCAAGGAGGAATTTGCACATTTTATTTCCATTCGTGGGTCTAACTAAAGAGGTTGGTACACAAAGGGGGAAAAAAATTAGCTTTATTCTGCAAATTCCTATCAGAAAACTACTCTTCTTTTAACCAAATCAGAAGGCAGAGAAGGATTCAAAACACATTAAATAAAGGTCTCACATTGTTTCAGCCCAACTTTATTACGAAAATATACACTTCACTGCCCCATACTTCCTCACACACTTCTTAAACAGGCACACTCACTTCCCATGGGACATGCAGGTTAGCAGAATGAAAGCATTGCTGCAGTAGGAAATGAAAGTTGGGGACAGAAGTGAAAACTTGATTCATCCATTGCCTTCAATGGTCAGATACACCAGGAACTCAACCAAATTTGGTAAATGTTAAAGAAAAAGCCTTAATTGGCAAGAGATAAGAGAATCTTACACTCTTCCTGATAACACAAAGGATGAGTATCTGAGGCACACTCGTAGAAGTAACCAAACAGAAACTTGTGTTTTCCCTATCCAAATCCCTTTTTCAATAATAATAAATAAAGAACTTTATGGACGAATTCTCTGAAAAGCGATCATCTGAGTTCTAATCATATCTTCTTTCGGCTTAATGTCTCCATTACCAACCAAGTAATACCTCTTATACCTCTCCAATGCTTCCGCAAATATGGATATATTGAAATTTTAAGTATGCAACTCCAAGAAAATACAGAACTGTATCAGAGTGAAGGAGGATGATTATACCTTTAAACTGCAGGACGGTTATAAGTACAGGCAACTACACCATAGCCCTTAGGTTTAATACCATATTCTAAGACTAACACTAGAAAGGTTAATGAAACATGGCTTGCAACTCTATAGGTATTTGCATTCAGTAACACCTAAGTTTGGAGCTAAATTAAAAATGTAAGGAATTGAGAGATGTCAGAAATTTTAATTGAGGATTTTATCAGTTTGTTTACAGTTTGTTGTAGAAGCTGTTTCCACCCCACTTTTTAAAAAATTACTAATCAAAATGCCCCTTTCACTTTCTCTGCTACCACTGATTTTGGCTAGGAGGTCATGAGGGGCACCTGCTTAAGGAGCCACACCTTTCTGCAGCAGCTCTGTAGCTCTGGGAGAAGCAGCAACATGTTTGCATAAAATTAGTAATTACGGAAAACTGTTACTGCTTTCTCCAAAGACCAGAACAAGACAAACCAGACCAGGTTAAGTTGCATTTGTTTACAGGAGCTGATCATAACCAGCATAAGCTGAACAGTCTGACACAATGTAAAACTCCCACTGGAGTTAATGGGATTATTTTGTTAAATGAGTAAAAGACCTGTCCCAGAGGACCCACCAGATTCAGGACAGACCTCTGGGTGATACAGAAATGGTTCCGAATCATTGCATGCTGCAACAAGAGAAAGCATCAGATAAAGTTCAGCTGGACCAAGTACTTTCCAGCCTGGCATTTAATTCAGAAGATGGAAGAGTTGAGCTGAATAGGGACAGAAAGGAGAAAAACTGTGGAAAGCCAGAGGTACATTCGGTGGATGGGAACCCTGGGCAGATCTGTTGCATCATGAACACCACAGGATGTGCATTCAGAGTTTCTCCTCCCTGAAAAGGCTTCTGCTGATTACCCACAGCCATCTGGCTGGTTGAGGGTACATGTTCTTTTCAAATCCCTCCTGTAACTTCTGCTCAAGTATTTCTAAGTGTATTCTTATGAAACTTGTTCATATTGGCCTCGTACCCAAAGTGTAGTCTTAAAATGCTTCCTCTGTACTTCCAAATAGTTCTATGTTTAATATATGATTATACTAAAAAGACTTGCTAAGGAAAAAAACCCATCTGTTTTCATTATAAAAAACCCCAAAACCAATGACAAAAAAACACCCCAAACCACCCATACAATACTTTCATAACTTCAGTACCTGAGAAAAGATCCAGACACCTAATGCCAACACTGGCCTACCCTGTTTACACATCACACATCTAATGCTGTCCATGAAATTTACCATTATTCTGCAACACATCTCAGTCTCACCCTTTATCTTTACAATAAGATAAAATGATGTATTTTCAACATTTCACATGATGTACCCAGGTTACTCCAACCAAGAAACTTTCATAGTCCTGACACATATAAAAATACTCTTAATATAAAACTATATATATAATTTGCACACACAAAGGCACAGAAAGGTATCATAAAACTTACCATCACTTGTAGAAAGGGAGTCATTTGCACAGACCAGTGCCAAAATAAAGAGCAGATGCCGAAGATCCATACCTCTAATTCTGTAATAACAGAAGACAGTAAGAGAGTTTCTTTATAAAAAAAATATCACTAACTAACATGACATGACATTTAAACTATTATCTAGTTTTATGGAACTTTTGATAGGATTAAAACCAGAAGTGTATTTAGTTTATAGTTTATTGTCTCATAAAGTCATACATCATCTTGCAGTCTAGGACAGAGAGTAAATATCAATTTTACAAAAGAACTAGCTTATAGGTTTCTAGTTCATTTAATACAGAGGAGGAAAAATGTCAAGTACTGTCAATCTCTAGACTGCTTCCAGGGAGTAGCCACATTTCCCCCACAGCAGCCTTTGGTGGATGGATCCCAAGCAGAAAAAGAACAGTATTTCTTTCAGGGAACAAAAATATGGTGATCCCCTTTACAGCTCATGCTGCTCTGAAGCTGTATTCACCTTTGCATGCCATGTATAACCATTTGTGGGTTGAGGACTACATGCAGCAAAGCTGAGAGGAGCGATGCAGTTTAATAAGCCAGCTCCCACACCAGAAAGCCAAGTGGTTGTTAGCAAACAAACACCAGCTTAGTATGTACGGCTGCTGCCTGTGGCAGGCAGCATGCCAGGAGCAGAAAGAGCGGCTGTGGGGCTGCAAGAATGGAGCAACCTGGAATAATTCTCTGCCCTGTTCCCCACTGAAACCCTACAAAATCCTGAGCACCTGCCTTGGTTCCCCGACTGCTGTGCTGCTCTTCAGGGGCTGCCACAGAGGCTGTCTCATGCTGGAAACTTCCACCTGTGCCATTTCTGAGAAGGCCTTCTGATGGACCTGATCACATCCACACAAGCCTTTACAACCTCCAAGCATCCAAACCTTTATAACCCAAGCACAACCCAACAAGCCTTCACAACCTCCCCCAAAAGCACACTCAATTCACCCATGCCACACACACAGAGCCTACAACCCCATCATATGATCCTGTATGAAGGACACTACTTTCTTTGCTCCTGCCATTACCATCAGCATCTGGTAACAGTTAAGGGCAGAAGCTGGGATACGCTGGAGTTTCAGGCAGCGCAGCGTTCTGCACAAAATTACACCATGCCTCCAAAAGCTCATGGGGTCTCCATATGTAGTAGGGGGAAAACATACATACCATGGATGGCTACCTGACCATTTACAAGCATGCCAGTGGAGCACAGAGATGACTGGAGACCTTCAAGGCCAAAGCTACAGCACCAGAGTGCACACAAAACGCTGAAACAATACTCAGGCAGCAGCTTCTTGGTCTGTGGCAAAAAAACTGCCGGGATACACTGACACTCCAGCTCAACGAGGTAGCTGAGAGAGAGAGATGACAGAAATAGCTCCACTTCCACATTTAACCATAAACTGGTATGACAAACCTTGATTCTATACCCGACTGTTTTCAAGTATTTTCTTTCTTCATCTAAGAGTAGATTAAATCACAAGTGTCCAAACAACCAAGCCCACTAACAAAGAACAATCTCTAAGTGGATGTTACTGATTAACAGCCGATGCTGTCAAATCTGGATATCGAAAAGTAGTCAGTTTCCTAGTAGTGTTAGCAAAGTTTGAATTTAGTCAGAAACTAAAACACAAGCACACAGAGTATGTAAAACTATGGTAATACTGAACTTAGAAGATAATTCCCTCTTTATTTTTTTTTTTTACCCTAAGAGAACAGATTGAATCACACTACAGAAAACCCCACAAACTACTACCAACTTCACATTTCTCATTCATGCTGTTTAGTACAAAACTTGAAAATCAGAAGGTATTTCCCACATCCTTATTAGCACAACTGCTCAATAATTCTTGAGTTTCAGGCTGAGTAGGCATGCACTCAACCTGCTCTAGGCCAGCAGAGTCTAACCCAGAGCTGCAAAGGCAAGCCAGGAGATGCTCCCCACCACCCCCACACCACTGCAGGGATGCTCAGCTAAACAGGAGAGATAAGCTCTGGGGACCTGCCAGGTGGTGGGCAGGGCTTTCCTCTGGCCAAGCAGACATGGGTCTCTCAAAGGTGATTCCCCTGTTCTCAAGTGGGCAGGGAGGAAGGAAGGGGTACGGTGAGGCTGGAGGCACATTAGTGAGGATTTGGGGTGGTATGAGAGTGAGGTGGCCTGGGGAGCAGGACCAGGAGCAGTGACAGCTGCAGCTGCTGGAGTGCACAGGGCTGGGAAAAAGCCTCATAAAGCAAATCACAGGCCAGCAATCCTCCTACTCTCGGAGTGGAGCTACACTGGCACAGTACAAGGTTCATCTGAGATCAGCTACGTTTTCAGCTAGCTCAGTTGTTCCCCTGCTCCATCTGTACTCTTGTTTAAAGTATTCTTATTGTCTCTTATTAATAAATCTTCTACACAAATACTCCTCTATATTAGCCAGCTCCTCTCCTCTTACACAA
The DNA here is from genome assembly GCF_023634155.1 of Falco peregrinus. Lineage (NCBI taxonomy): Eukaryota > Metazoa > Chordata > Aves > Falconiformes > Falconidae > Falco > Falco peregrinus. The sequence continues at coordinate 69,447,714 of NC_073739.1, forward strand.
TTTCCACTCTGTCAAACAGCCCCGCTTCCCTTCAGCCCTTCCACTTTTCCTTGAAGTTTTGTTTTCTTTCACACACCTGAGCACGTCATTTTATTTACAACCCTCCTGTGTTCTCCCTATTGCAATACCCAGGCATTCTGTGCTGCTTCCATATTCACACTTCCGTGTTCTCCCACATCCACTATCCTCTGCTGATCTTCCTACCACTCTTCTCCAAGCTCTCCTACTTCCTCCTGCCAAACAACAGCCACAAAAAAAAAAAAAAAAAAGCCCAAACCCTCACAGGAGTTCTCCTGTGAGAATGAATGTCATCAATAGAGTCCAGCCTTCAGAGCACATCTATGCACACTGTTTCCTTTTTCATAACTGCACCAAACAATTTTCTCTGTGGTGAGAACTAGGACAGGTCCCCATGTGCAGCTGTCACAGCACAGCTATCCCCTCCATCCCTGTGCTGTGACTGGCAATCATCTCAGCCTTCTCCCAGGAGGGGTGGTTTGACAGAGGGAGCACCAACGCAGGACCCTGGAAATACGTCCCAGAGGTCAACAATCACATTGAACTACAATCAGGTCTTGCTGCTGCGGACAAAACCAATTCCATTCCAGTACTGCTCTTCCTCTTATGCTGGTGGACTTTACATACCTGCATGCAATGAACTCTGTCAGGAAATTATTCCAGTTAGAATTAATCCATAAACATTTATTGTAACAAATCTGCTTGCTGTCTGGGTTTATCAGGACTGCATAAAGATGCACCCAAGAAGCAGAGCCAGGGCAGCACAAGTATGAGAAAGAGCAGCCAGGGTGGAGGGGAGGACAGCCACTACTTCAGCAGCAGCCACTACTTGTTTAAGAACAATTCTGTAATTATTGGGAAAGTCCCTGCTGAGCCACAGACCGACTAAAACATCTAGCATGCTGAAACAGGGCACAAGATTAATTTGCATTCCTAAACCTCAAAGGTGATCAAAATCACTGCTTAATCTCTTGCATTTTTGCTAGCAAAATGCAGTACAGAAACAAATGATGCTTCTGTGGATTTTCACAAATGCCATTATCTTAGCAAGGTAAAGCAACAGTATCTCTGCTCTGCCTAAATCCACACGAGATCCTCCACCGAGTTATCCATCCAGATTGCATGTAGGAGAAAAATTCAGCTGGTGTACTCTGAACATGTCCAGTACACAGAGAGGACTGAGCTCAAAAATGGCAACTGCTCTCATTTGGAAATATGGATGGGCCATGCCTCACCTTTTGTACAACAGCCTCTGGAAAGGGCAGGTTGTGCTAGCCTCCTTGGAGTGCAAACCCAGAGCCCTTGGGACAGGGCTCATGCTCAAGGTCTCTCCCAGGCAAAAGGAGCTCTGCAAGGTGTGGGAAGCACCAGGGACTACATGATCTTTTTGCGTCCAGCACAAATACCAAGAGCTTTGCTGGACTACAGGTATGGCCACCACTTCTAGAGGTACTGGAAGACAAGGGAGAGCTACACTGCCATGGTTCTGGTCTCATGGGGGAAAATCTGGTGCAACGTAGGAGCTGCCCCAACATGATAGCACTTTTGACGGTAAAGAATAACATTTCTGAGAGAAGACTCCTCTGAAGTGTCATCTGCCCCATCATCAGACAACTACTGCATTGCAGAAAATTCTCACAAACCTGTCTTGTAACCACCCACTGCTCTTTCTCTCGGAGACTCTTGTAAAAAGTCACTGCCAACAGGAACAGCATTGTTCAGAGGCTGCAGTGTTAATCTAGCAGGAGGCAGCTTCAGGACAAAACAGATTTTTCACAATCTGGTAATATCTACCTCCCAACACCTGTACCTGTAGCATATGAAAGACAAATGCCACGAATAAAGTCCTTGTTACTGAACAGAAAAAAAATTCAGTGTTTGTAATATACACTAGACTAAGGAATAACAGTCTATATCTTAACCAACTCAGCAGTTTGTAAGAATGAGGAGAGCTAAAACCAGAAAAAAAAAAAATTACAGCAGCTGACTGTCCTCAAGCCAGCTGAAACTCGACCACAGGAACATTTGGCTAGAGGTCAGCTCAGGCTAATTACTTCAGTACAGACAGGGAGCCAGGAGTTATAAAAAGGATAAAAAAATTTCTTGGCCCTTTTCTATAGCAATGTTGGAGTAAGGTCAATCACAAGTGAATTTAAACACGACATCTCTCCAGTGGGATATGAACATAGTCAGCATAAGCAGGCAAAACTGGGCTAAGAAAATCCCTGAGAAAAGAAAAGAGTTTAGTCACAGAATACAGAGTGGTTTGCATCCACTCTGGTCAGGTAACAATGTTAACACTCAGAGTAAACCATAGGGAGTTTTGCTTATAAACAAAACTGGTTTTTGACACGAGCTCCTGGACCTGAAAAGACCTGAAGGAAGGTGAAGGACATTACACTTCATTAAACTGCACCTCTGAAGTGACTTCTGCTTTTGCCATCTCCATTAACTCATTGTACCCCAAAGATGAGAAAGTTTTTTTCCCCTGTAATTTCTTCCAGTTTGGCACTGCTTGCCAAAGCAGCACATATGCAGCTAGTCCTGAACCAAAGGTAGCCTCTCTGCTGCAAACCAAACCACAAAATTATTGAGCAAAGGATTAATCTGAGGACTTTTTCTGTACATCGCTGTTTCATCATTCCATCAGATCACAGACAGACAGGGAGACAAGAGTGTGCTATGCAGCTGAATATGCAGCAATACTTCCACCACCAAGTAAGAACAAGTGCTGAGAAGGGACTGTTAACTCCAGGCTCTCCAGATCTGTCTTGAACCTTGTTTCTGCAACAATCAAATCCATCCATACATATCCACACAGAATTTTTATGGGTAAAAGGCCTTTATTTTTCACAGTGTGGATATTCCTTACAAGCTATCTCATAGAAAAATTGGTGAAACCAAGAGGAAATCATCTTTCTGTGCTTGTGTAAAAACATTCACAATGGTTTGGCTGACCATGCACAGCTGAAATCACTTTGCCTGCTTATCCTCATTCCTCTGAATGCCAAAAGGACAGAGTCATTCTGCACATGAAATGAGTTACAGCTCTTCCAATGAACACAATCTAAAACTGCCACGGACCTAAAAGACTTCTTTCCTTGCTTGCTGATATTACAGCTTGATTGAGTCATCAGCAGCACTTGGATGAAAGCCTGTTTTTATAGAACACTTGTCAGGGCTATACGCTCAGCTGTGTCAAGAAACAGAAATAATAAATTGTCTCAGATGATAACACACCATTCACCTAGTGTGCGCAGCTACACAGGATATGAAAAGAACAATGAATAATACTGTAAAAGCAGAAATTATATACTGCAAATTAAAAAAGAGACAAAAAATCTCATAAAGGGCACATTTCAGAAAAAAAGACAAACCAAAACCTGACAACAAAATACAGAACTAGAAAAGAATGAAGGACCTGGGCATAAAGCTACCTTTATTATGCATGGTTTGACGCACATTTGATTATTAAAAGGTACACCATGATGAGAAACTAAAACTATGGAACAGAGGCAATTTTATATTATTAATTAGAGCTCTATGTAAGCTAAGTAACTTATAATAGTTTCAAGTGTTAAAATTAAAAAGGGAATCACAGAATGGTTTGGGTTGGAAGGGACCTTAAAGATCACCTAGTTCCAACCCTCCTGCCATGGACAGGGACACCTTACACCAGCCCAGGTTGCTCAAAGCCCCATCCAGCCTGGCCTTGGACACTGGGATGGGGCATGCACAGCTTCTCTGGGCAACCTGTGCCGGTGTCTCTCCACCCTCACAGTAAAGAATTTCTTCTCAATATCTAATCTAAATCTACCCTCTTTCAGTCTAAATCCAGCCCCCTCCCACCCCCCCTTGTCCTGTCACTACAGGCCCTACTAAACAAATCTGTCCTCATCTTTCTTGTAAGCCCCTTCTAGGTACCAGAAGGCTGCAATACGGTCTCCCCGAAGCCTTTTCTCCAGGCTGAACAACTCCAGCTCTCTCAGCCTGCCTTCATAGCAGAGGTGCTCCAGCCAGACTCTGATTATCTTTGTGGCCCTTCTCTGGATGTGCTCCAGCGAGTCCATGTCCTTCTTATGTTGGGAGCTCCAGAGCTGGATGCAGTGCTCCAGGTGGGGTCTCCTAAGAGCTGAGTAGAGGGGGAGAATCACCTCCCTCATCCTGCTGGCCACGCTTCTTTTGATGTGGCCCAGGATAGCCCAGGGCTTTCTGGGCTGCAACTCCACATTGTTGGGCCATGTTGAGCTTTTTGTCCACCAGTACACCCCCAAGTCCTTCTCCTCAGGGCTCCTCTCAATCTGTTTTGTGCCCAGGCTGTACTGGCAGTTGCCCCGATTCATGTGCAGGACCTTGCACTTGGCCTTGCATGAGGTTCGCACGGGCCTAGTTCTCAAGCCCATCAAGGTCCCTCTGGTTGGCATCCCTTCCCTCCAGCATGTAAACCGCACGACTCAGCTCCATGTCATTGGCAAACTTGCTGAGGGTGCACTTGATCTCATTGTCCATGTTGCCAACAACGTGTTGAACGGCACCAGTTCCAATACCAACCCCTGAAGAATGCCACTCATCACTGGTCTCTACTTGGACATTGAGCCATTGACTGCAACACTTTTGAGTGCGACCATCCAGCCAATTCCTTATCCATCGAGTGTTTTACCTGTCAAATCCATGTCTCTCCAGTTTAGACACAAGGATGCCTTGTGGGATAGTGCCAAAACCTTTGCACAAGTCTGGGTAGATGATGTCATTCCCCTCCCCTCATCTGTCAAGTGCTGTAACCCCATCACAGAAGGCCACCAAATTTGTCAGGCATGACTTGCCCTTAGTAAAGCCATGTTGGCTGTCACCAGTTACCTCCTTATTTTCCATGTACCTTAACATAGTTTCCAGTAGGATCTGCTCCATGAACTTGCCAGGCAAAGAGATTAGACTGTCTGGTCTGTACTTACCTGGGTCTTATTTATTTCCCTTCTTAAATATGGGAGTTATGTTTCCCCTTTTCCAGTCAGTGGGAACTTCACTGGACCGCTACACTTCTCAAATATGATGGATATTGGCTTAGCCACTTCATCTGCCCATTCCCTCAGGATCCACAGATGCATCCCATTATCTCTACTTAGATAACTGCTTACTATGGATTTAGAAAAAATGATTGGTTTTTTCCTAAACAAACTTCTAATTTTGTAACAGACACGGTATGAAAGCTTCATTCTAACACCAAATTTATTTCTATAGGATAAAACCAGTAATAGACAACTTCAGTACTTCTACCAGAGCTGGTTTGTTTTTCCCACAGATAGGGATAGATGTGTCAGCTAATTACTGTGATTTAAACTGCATTTAAACTGGTAACAGGCCAAATGGTTATCAGTTCCTGGATGTGGTTAAGGAGCCCTTCAATGACAGCAGAGTTATTGTTGTGGGTTTGTACTGAAAGCTGTTCTAGGTTAATCCAGCTCTAAGTTCATACTCCAAGAACTGGGCTATGAAGTCCAAGGATGGCTGTGGCATATGGTGTATCAATTTTTTATCTACAATAAAACCTGTTATGCTTTGACAGAAGTAACCTAATGGTCTAAAAGAGAACTGAAGTTAAAGCATCTGTCTACTGCAGAAAATTTTAGATTTGGAAAAGACTTAATTGCTTTTTTTGCCTTTCAGCTCCCAAAACACATCAGAGCAGGAAATTAGACGCATCTCAGCTGAAAGAAATAGCAACACATAGCTGCTATCATGCATATGTGAATTGCTGAGCTGATACTCAGCTTTACACACACCTGTATCATTAAGAAAGAGGGTCCAGTCCTGTTTATGAGAGTAATAATTTTTTCAGGCTGTAAACACTTTTCTCAACTGCAGCTGTAATTTTTCCTAGGCTTTTTTTTTTTTAAGTTATTATTAAAACTTAGATAAGTATCATTCAAAAGACAAAATTTAGCTCTTTGTTTTGTTACTTGTACAATCAATTGCAAAGTGAGAAAATTTCTCTATATAAGAAAAAAGTATATTACAGTTTGTTTGAAGGAGTATAATGCATCAATTTAATCTCAAATACCATGACAAGAAAGGAAAAAGAAATGTTTGAGTTTATGTCTAGAACCAATCTCTACTAAAAAAATGCCGGTTTATGCACAGGAAAAAATTCCACTGAGATGATAATTCACACTTTACATAAAGAGATTAAATGATATTTCCAGTGCTGTAATACAGTTCTGTGCCAATGTAAAAAATCCCCAAGTCCTCAGTGTCCTGCTAGCATTAAAGTTAAATCTCATCCTGACTCAGCAGCGTGGTCCCAATCTAGCAAAGCAGTTAGAGGCATCTAATTTTAACCAGGCAAGGTTAAATATTTAACAGGAGAACATAGCTAATTCCCCTAGCACAGCCAGAGTGCTTAGCACGTGGCAGAAATTATAAATAAATGATGAAGCACAGTAATCGCGGTGGAAAGCAACCTGTGTGACATTACTGGTAGTTTAGGCTGGAACATGAGGGAAAAACAGAATTATTCACATGCTTAATATCAAGTAACCCTCTTGGTTCTGGATCACCTGCTGGATCACCACTACACAGCACGCCAGTTCCACTGTTCCAGTTAGCATTTTCTTTGCAAGTGTTTTCATGTGTGCTAGTATCTGCATATCACTTGAATTAAAAGCATACCACCTAGCACTCGAGCAAATACAGTCAGTTAGGTTTCAGCACATATTATAAATCTGCATCTGATATCACGGAGCTTTTCTGTAACATGAAAACACTGCTCCCTCTGATGTCCTGAAGTTGCTCTTTGAGGTCTGAAAGGCAGGTTTGGATTCAAGGTGATCAGAAGAAACTGAGGATGCTCCGTTCAAAAATGCTTGGTTATAACCAAATCTTGTTCCAAAATGACACCTATGGAACCGTTACTAGTTTAGTGAAGATGAAAATTGCCCAGATAATCCTCCAAGTGGGTACTCGCAGCTAGCATAGCACTACAAGGAAGGCTATCTTCTGGTATAAGCAAGGTAAAGGGAGATACTAGGTTGTAACTAGAAATTCACACTGGAAACAGAAAGAGCTTAGTCCAAATGCCCAACATTTCCTCTTAAGAAAACTCTACCAAAGAAGAAATTAAGGAGTGTCTACAAAATGAGCAATACAGCCAGCCGTATCAATTTTAAAGGTAATTTGCCAAATCTGTTTCTAAAGAGGTCTTTTAATGTTGTCAGACAATGCTTTCCATCAGCAAATCCTGAGGCAGTCTGCAGTGGAGGTCAGTGGCATCATCCGTTTTACAGAACGGCTTGCCTGGATTTACACCACCGTCAGGCATGGCCTGCAACCCTCCCCAACATCTTACCTACCACAGAACATTACAGAGTCTTACAGATTTACTGCCAGACATTTTAGCATCACAAAATAAAGCTGTAACGGATTAAAAAAAAAACCCCAAGACAACAAACTAATAGTTTGCATTAAGAAAGAACTGCCATTACGGGAAATACCAGCTCATCTGAAACACTCAAGCAACTAGCAAAACCTTCTTAATAAGTGTATAGCTCTATTTTATAAACAATAGGAATGAACCACGCTCTTCAGCTGTTGTAACCCCAGTGCAGTGGATGTAAACCTCTCCTTTCACATTTACCACTCCTAAACTGTTAGAGACTAAACCAACCACAGTTCTGCATTGCAGCCTTTGCTTTTAGACATCACAGATAAAATACATGAACCCTGAACTGATCAGCTTAAAATGGGAAACTCTGCAATGGGTGCAAACAACAAGAGAGCTGCTCAGTGCAAGGCTGGCTGGCTGGCCAATGGAAAGGATGTCCGCCTCCACTGATGCTAGGACTCCCTCCTCTGCAAGAACTCCATCATGTTACCAACTATCTGATCAAGGAAGTTAAATTTTGGAGTAGATTGAACTGTTTTTTATTAAAACAGACTGCTGCATTCACATTTATCCATTGCTGTTATTGCTATTTCACACGGGACCATGAGAAAATAGGTGTTTAGAGACAAAATTTACCAGGTTATCTGCCCTGAGGAGCAGCTGAGAGCCTGAGTGTTCACTGACCACTATGACAACTATTGCTCAGATTCAAATCCATTTTGTGAGGTCGATTCACAAAAATAAACCCCATACCAAGTTAGATCTCAGGACTTGCGTAAGACATACAGTACAATAAAAAAAAAAAAAAAAAAGAAAAAAAGCAGCAGATTAAAGGGGAGGACACTTCACTTTAGTCAGTTTTGTAAAACCCTGATGGGGGTTCTCCTGGTCTAGCAAGATATCCAGCTCCTCTGAAGCCTGACCAGCGGTCTTGCCCTAGTACCTGTTTTTTGTACTGAAGGCTGCCTGCACAGGAGTCTGTCAGCAACAGTCTTAGCACCTGGCCGTCTCCATTTCATCACCGCATCAGTGGCCACCCCACCTAATACTGGGCTACTAAACTGCAGTCTTTTTAGTCTCACCCTCACCTCCATGTGTGGAAACTGTCAGCCTAGAAAGGAAAGAGTATGACTGTTCCTTTTTGTCGTCCTTACACTGAATAATATCACAGCAAACTATAGTTTTGGAGAGATAAAAGGCTTCCATTTTTAGCAAAACTTTACCATATAAAAAAAAAGCGTATTTTTTAAAGAAGTCATTAATGATGATATCATCTGCTCCTAAAATATGTATGACACTTAACAATCACACTTGAATACTGTGCATATTCACAATAAGCATGGTGAGACTGACTGCTCTTATGTTCTACTACAAAGTGTATGGCAGTACTGGGTAAATCACTTCTGGATTGATTATAATCTTCCCACTGTTACTGGAACTGTGGAATATCTGATGGAGCTTGGAGTTTTGAAGTGCCCTGATGCATAAATTATTCTTGATTTTTAGTTCACGTATCCCATATAAGTTTCTCCTTCAGCAATCAGACCTGATAACAAGTGACTGGACTCATACACTAAAAAGAATAACGACTCAGTATAATTCATTCAAGGAAGATCTTTTTCTACTGCTGCTTTCAGCTACTTTAAAAGCAACAGTCTGCAAAGATTTCTGACAGCTAACCAACCAGCTACCTCTGAATATAAATTGATAACAGGGTGCTTTAATCACATACAAAAAAAAGAAAACAACAGGCCCCTCAAAGCCTGTAGTCCTTTCATAGCTTAGAAAGTGAATCCAGATGTCAGTTCTATGGGCTGCAGAGAACAATTAATTGCAGGATTACTCAGTTTTCTATAAATTAGTGTCTTGGCTAAGAAGGGTCTGGTTTTGGCTGGCCTGGAATTGAGTTTTTATCTCCCTAAGAGAGCAGGTTTTCTTCCAGTCTCAGACAGACATGCTCTATAGTAGACATATAAAATTCACAGGAAAAGCACATATTGTGGGTCAGCGAGGTTTCTCCTGAATAGCTCAGCTGGTAGGGAAGCACCCAACAGTTGTACCCCTACAGAGTAGGGAAGTCCTTAAAATGTACAGCTTGCAGTTGTGTTTCAATTTCCCTATGGCTTTTTGCTCCGTATTAGATGAAAGGAAATGAAAAGAAATCTTTTTTAAAGATTTTAAGTCTTAATTAAAATATGTGCATTCCTTTGACAGAGATACTTGTTCTCGATCTTGCTATAGATACTGCTAGGTATGTTACATACATGTTCCATAAAGCATCTAGAGAACAGTTTTGAGTCTGAAAAGTTGAAGTATCATACTACAGAAACGGCAAGAAATTTGTATCATGCGATGTTTGGGCTTTTAAGTAACTATCTTATCTGAAACAACCCAAAAGCTATTTATTTAAATCAGAATTTGTCCTGGGAAATGGCTCATTGAAATACAGTATAATAATTCTCTGAGAAGGAAAAATAGCTTTTAAGCACTTCCACCAGTTACCTAGCCCTCTGCCTGAAATGCTGGCTACTAGAATTAGTGGAGATAGGCTTGAGGCCACCAATTTACAATGATGATTGAATCTGAAAGCCTTAATTCAAATATCTCTATTGTTTGGTGTAATAAAATATGATGATTGGATCCCAATTAGAATTCTGTATACTGCACATTATCTTCATCACCTTCTATAAGACTGGATGATATGATCTGTAAGGATTATCTGTAGAGCGCTACAGGATACTATTGATCACTCTGCTTAAGCCATCAATCATAATAAAGTCATTTGCAGCAAGATAAAAGTTATCACACTACCTCAAACGTCAGCAGGGGACAGATGATGCTTCACGCCTCCTCAGCTCAACTGCAAATCGTGACCTTCTCCAGCCATCCCAGCACCTACACAACACCAGGAGAAACAGAGACAAGAGATGAGGTCTGGAACAGCAAAGGTCACTGGCAGAAGGAGGCGACATAGCAAAGTCCAAACAGGCATCCTGGCAAGGCTGTCCCTCGGGAAAGGCCACCAGCTAGGCAGTCTGCACCACGGCCCTGAGCAGAGCACCTGGGCTTCTCACTCAAACAGCGGCAGCTGCCTGACCCCCACGCCCGGGCTGCCAGGGCCTTGCCAAGCCACAGTGCTAAACTTGACATTAAAATGCATGAACACAGATTTAAATGGCAAAGAGAAGTCAGGGTGACTGATCAAGACTCATTTTCAATGCACATCCATGGTGGAAATCAGCTGGGCTGGAAGCAAACTCTGAACTGCCAAGAAGAGGGTGTGGATGAGTCGTATCTCAGTACTACTACTTTAGATGATAAATTACAGCGTATTAACTTATAAGCTGGTAATTTTAAAGAAGTAGTATTTCCTTTTTCTCTAAAATGACAGTGTGGAACTCTCAGGAAGATGGCATGCTATTAAAAAAAAAAGAAGTACATCATTTGTTATGTTCAGAATTCCTAAGCACATTATCACTCCCATGATATCTGGCACAGCAGCAACATCTAAACCAGTTCTGGATTGGTAGTACTTCTAGCTTTAAATAAATATAACATTAACTCAATGTAGCAGGTTACTTCTTTCCAAAGATGCAAATCAGCTTTTTAAAACATTTTAAGAAGTCAGTCATGTTTCCCACATTAATTGAATAATTCATCATAATTTGGTTTCTTGTGGGTGGGACCATAAAAAGAAGCCCAGATTTCACTGTATTTGGCTCTTTAAATAACCAGAAAAAGAAAGCAGTCTGCAAAACCCCACAAATAACATCTAAAGAAATGCTGTATACATTCAAACTGAATGCCTAGGGCCATACTGCCCTATCTTAACAAGAGTTAAATTTTTGAAAGAGTTTTCCTTGATCAAGTACTAGCACTGGCTTAAGAGCAGCAAGAACCTTCATTTGTACCCATGGAATTTTTTTCTTACATATGTACTGTTTAAATGTATGGGTAGATTCCTAAACAACAAATAATTGAAAGCAAAATGTCATTGTGATTGAAAAATTTCATCATATTACTCAGGAATCCTTCTTCAGTGCATTGCATAAAAGGCTAAGTGTCACCTCTGTTTCTATGTTAAAAAAAAACAACAAACAAACCCAACACACTTCCAACGAAGAAAATCCTTGAACTGAATAGACAGAATTAAACAGATATTTGAAAATACTAAAAGGCATTTTTCATGCAAAAGCAAGAGTAATACAAAATATTATGATAAAATAAACCATCCTGTGTGTGGTTACCTCAAGTGAAACCTGTCAGCAGGGTTCTCTCCTGGTCCACATCATGAAACAAGAGGACTAGACAGGTCCATATATGGTAAATCTTCACCTAATCTACCCCATAATATGCACAGCCAAGTTCCAATATCCCACTTTTCAGAAAAAGCCTGCTCACATTTAATCAGACTGAGGATCTAACTGATGGTGTGTGTCCCATTTACACATAATTCTGTAAGGAGTCTCAGGTTGATTTAATTGATGATTTTCAAAAGAATCCTTAATTTCAGAGAGAATAACTGATCAGTGAGCCACAACTCTCTTGTCCAAAAAAAAAAAAAAAAAAAAAAAAAAAAAAAAAGGGGGGGGTTGGGACGGGACACACGACACATTAGACTGAAACAAAGCATTAGACTGAAACAAAGTTGTGAAGTTTAAGGCAGCTGTTGACTGAAGTGAGCTACCATGGACTACTGACAAGTTCCTGTTTCAAAACACTCAGTAGCATTGTAGCAAGTGGAAACGATCTCCACGTGACAAAGTCAGAATCCTACTATAATAGGACAGGGAAAATTATTCCAGTAGTCTTTCCAAACTATTTTGAAATCCTGCTTAAACAGCAGAAAAGATCTCTTAGCTACTTTACAGATGACAAAAGAGAAATGTCCTAACTTCTGATTACCTGACTGTACTGAGAACATTTGTTTCGCTCTTGGTAGCAAGTGGTAATAGCTCAAGGACTACATGCAGTGACATTTGACAACACTGCAGTTTAGAACAAGACACACAAGCATGAACACAGTTGTATTTGCACTTAGCACTGACACTTCATTACATGTGAAAAAGAGGCAGTACTGCACATAATGTAGTGAGCTAGATGTTTAAATGGCAAGCAGCCACCTTTTAAATGATTCTTGCAAAAACTACAACTTCAGCAAAAGAAGGACATAGATTTGTGTGAATAAACTAAACAGGTGAGGCTTTTCCCGAGACTTATATTTTCTCAAAACCATACTTGATTATTCTAACCCGTGGCAAACAAAAGGATTGCAGCACTATGTTAAGATAAGGCCTATGCAGAACTAGTTTGCTTCACAGAGAAACAAGACTCAAGTTCCTAGCCATGTGAGGACTGGTGCCCGTTATGTCTTCTCAGCATATCCCATGCTAACCTACCAAAAAATAACAAACTGGAGACGATAAGATGGACCCAAATGTGCCAAAAGACTTGGTCTTCAGAAGAGCACCTAAGCAAAGGGCCCAGTGCCAAAAAAAGTTAGAAAGGCTTTTGACACCATCCCATGTAAAATCTGCATTGAAAAACTGATGAAGTATACAAACTAGGCAAGCAGACAGTGAAGTGGACTGAAAACTGGCTGAAACGGTGGGTCAAAGGGTTTCAATCAATGACACAAAGTCCAGCTGAGGGCTAGTCATCAGGGAAGCAGCCCAAAGGTAAATGCTGCTTAATATCTTCATTAACAACCTTTTTCACTGAAGAGGTGATCAAACAGTGGAACAGGTTGCTTGGAGAAGTTGTGGGGTCTGGAGATCCTCAAAACCCAGTTGGACATGGCCCAGGGCAACTGCATTAACTAAATCCCACTCTAAGCAAGAGAGCTAGATTAGATATCTCCAGGGATCCCTTCCAACCTCTATGATCCTGTGATTCCAAGAGTCTGTATGCTTAGATATGGAAATGAAAAATTGCTGGCAGCTGACAGAGAAGAGGACATAAATTACATGCTTTCGAAGAAAGATGGTAAACTATGGACACCCTATGATCGCATGGGCCATTGAGGAAGGATGGATTATTTCCAAGCAGACACATAACCTCAGTACACAAGTACTATCAGATTACTAATCATTATGCTGGGCTACCAAGAGATGCCTAAGAGGATCTCTGGCATCTGTGATAAGCTATTTCCAGAGTGTTGGTGCTCGTAAGATTTGGCCTAAAGAATCCTAATTTTCTCCTGTATTTCACTTCTTTCCATTTCCAGTTAAACTCCTCTACCGCTAAGCTCAAAGGAAGAAAAAACAGTATGCCTGAGTTTTATTCTGATTGTATCTGATATGCATTTTAGTTGTCTCTCCAGTTTGCATTACTTGTGATACATGGCACGTGCTAAAAATTCCAAACCACTATTCTCCTTTCAAATATTTGAAAATATTTGTTTCAAAAAGAAGGAAAAATGGGCTCTTCATACGAGTTTTTATGATTCCTCCAATCAAGTCATTCCATGCATTTGATGGCAAGTTGAACACACGTCAACAGTGTGCCCTGGCAGCCAGAAGGGCCAACCATGTCCTGGGGTACGCTGAGCACAGCATGGCTAGACGGTTGAGGGAGCTGATTGTCCCACTCTACACTGCACTACTGGGGCTCCACCTGGAGTATGGTGTGCAGTTTTGGGCACCTCAGTGTAAGAAGGACATCAAACTACTAGAGTGTCCAGAGGAAGGTGACCAAGGTGGTGAAAGCCCTTGAGGGCAGGACTTCAGAGGAGCAGCTGAGGCCACTTGGCTCATTCAGATTGAAGAAAAGAAGGCTGAGGAGGGCCCTCAAGGCAATCTACACCTTCCTCATGCAGGCAGCGGAGGGGGAGGTGCTGATCTCCCCTCTCTGTTGACCAGCGACACGACAAGAGGGAATGGAATGAAGCTGCATCAGGGGAAGTTCAGGTTGGACATTAGGAAAATGTTCTTCACTCAGAGGGCGGTCAGTCACTGAAATAGGCTCCCCAGGGAACCCGTCATGGAACCAAGGCCATCAAGAGTTCAAGGAGCATCTGGACAAGGCTTTTAGTCACATGGTTTAGTTTCAAGAGGAGCAGGGAGTTAAGACTCGAATGATCATTATAGGTCCCTTCCAAACTAAGATAATTCTATGATTCTGTGATGCTTCTTAGGTTCACACTTCTTACCTTCAAACTCTACTTCTCTAATATAATGAGCTTTCACATCCTCAGCTGAAATACTGTTTAGCAGCTGTGAGTTCACAGCTTAATTTCTGTCATCAACTTTTTCCCTCTGCACAGGAATTCCCTAAATTCTTTCAAGGGAACAATAACAAAACCCACCAGAACTTTCCCTCGTCTCTCCCTTTTTTCCTCTACCCAGATAGCTAAGGCTTTTCACCTGCTCTCCTCCTTTAGCCCTTCCACCTGCCTCACAAGCACACCCTGGACAAGGAGTCAATTCTAGTTCCAAATCAGAGCCTTCTCCCCGCCCCCCCCCCCTCAATCTCTTCATATTCTTAGGAATCTAACAATAATCTTGCCCTTCATGTTTTAAATACTTCAATGAACCACATTTCTGTTCTTACAGATTTGATAGTCTTTGCCTCTTCGATAGAACAAGAACCAGAACATTTTCTTAGCAGCACTAACCTGATTAACAACTGATACTTGTTTTGGCACTTGTCATAGGGATGAAAGGTGAATTTATGTTTTCCACTGCATTATGCTTACAAGTCTACCTGTGAAGAGGATAGCTCAGCAGGCCAGCACTTTAGCCTAAGGCCAAATAAAGGAATTAATACACCGCTTTGGGTTATAAAACAAACCATCAGCATTGCAAAGGATGCAAACAGACAAGAACTAAAGACTTTCTAAGTAGGTAGCATTTTCACTTGACAAATAAGACAGCTCTTGTGGTATCCAGAAATTTAGGCTGTCTTCTGTGAGTGAAACATGTCACATTCCCAGCTACAGTTAATCATCTACTTGAGCTGGAGGAATGTTATGAAAAGTAGTTTAGTCAATATTTATGTGAAGTATTTTGAGATCTGGGCAGCTGGAAATCCAGAACTCTACTAGCTGAAACTGCTGCTGACATATCAGTAACTTAAAAGGGAAATTTACTTGACAAATGAACAGGGAAATACCAAGTATAAGCTGAGAAGAAAGATGTATAATTGGGTTATTGCAGACAGTTCTCATGTCCACACTTGAAAGACTAACAAACTTCAAAAGAGAAAGGACATACAAATGTTATTCAAAGTCTGGGGCATCTTTTTATAATCAAGATAATAGCCCCAGTTTATTTAAGAAAAAATACATAACTCACTACTCAGTTGTACCTGATAATAATCTGCATGTGGAAGAAGCTATAAACACTAGATTGCTCTTTAATGAGGTCAAAGAGATACTGAGGAATCAAGAATAGAAGTAAGAAAAAAAAAAAAAGTCTTTTACAAGGCTGAAATAAAGTCAAACCTGGAGTTTTACTAGAGGCTGAATAAAAAAAAAAAATCTCCATCACTTCAACTTGCTTTTTAAGCAAAACAAATAACTGGGTACAAGCAACTGGTGACCTGTGTAACAGAACTACAGAAAATATGGCTGGGTAGGACTGCCAAATGTCATCTGGTCCACTCCCACTCTTCACATTCAGATCAATTAATTCTTGCTTGACTCTAGTCTCTGCCTACTGGATTTTCTAAAGACCAGCAAAGACCTGCAAAAAATTTGCAACCTCCTCAGGCAATCTACCCCAACGCATGGCTACCCTTGCCACTAGGAAGGTTAGTCTACTATGTACCTCAGCTCTCTCGATGTAATTCAATTCCTTTACTTTTTTTTTCTCCCATGAGAATGAAGAATAGGTTATTCCCTACCCTTTTTTCAGTCTTTTACCCACATGAAGACAGTTCTACTTCCCTTTCTCCCTAGATGAAACAAAACCAATTTTTCAGCTAAGTCTTCTGGATCGCTGATCATTCTCACAGCTTTCTTCTGTATTCTAACCAGTTAGCCCAAGTCTGAAACAGCTGCTTACCTGAGGCTCGCTCTATCAAAACTAAGCTGAAGGATTACCTCAGGTACTTCTCTTTCAGCTTTTTACATCCTATCATATGTGTCTTTTTGTGAGAGGATGGCATTGCTGACTCATGATCAGCTAGCTCCAGATGATTTTCTACAAAAGTGGAAATTCGGGCTTTTAAATAATATGATTCCCTTTCATCTACCACTCCATTTTGATTAAACATTTATAAATGTGCAAATCAAATATAAAAGCATATGGGAAAACAAAGCTGTTAATTTTAACTAAAAAACTACTGTAAGGATAAAAACTGTGGTTCAAGGAACTATGACTATAAGAAGGCAGAAGAAAAAAATTTTCGGAAAGGAAATACAGACTTACGAAAATCACTTATTAAATGCATGTTGCCAAATTCATCACTGCTCTAAGAAAAAACAGTGTATGGGATGAATTGGAAAACTGTTAATAGAAAACCACACAAACAGAATTTACTAACCAGCATAGTAGTGGGTGAACAGTTCAACACTTTAAATTAGAGGGCTTAAAATTCAGAAACATAAATTTTATTTTACGCTTACTGGTGCTTTAGTATGTAACTTGGGCAAAGTTAAAATCTCTATGGCTCCCACTTTCTCCCCACTTTTGGTGTAACCTTAGAACAGCGTTCTTGAGGACAAAGGAGGGAGATTCAGGGGATAGAAGCAAATTTACCTGACCTCCATCACTGTTACATTTGAATTTAATTTGGCTGTTGTTGCAACTGTTATCCAAAGCATTATTAAAGATATTAATTTTTGAATGACTGGCTTTACCAGTTCCACAAATGGCTCACATTCAAATGAAGCATTACCTGTGAACTAAGATGGTGGCCACTTTCTTCAAACTTCTCTTCACTCCACAGCAAATCCAAAAACCTCAGTTTCTTTTCACATTCCAAAACAGCTACTCCATTTCTTACCTCACTGACTGCTCACTGAATGTTCTGTCACCTTGTTTCCCCCAAAAGCTAACATTTACCATTCTGCAGGTCTGCCTTTGGTTTAGTGGGGCTCAGATTTCCCCATCACAAGAAGAAAATCAACCCCTTCACCAGCACCCAAAATTATGCAGCAAAACAGGCCGATCTTCTCCTCCTGTACTTTTGAAGTTAGATGGTTCTAAGCTTTGCAGTCCTGAACTACACTTCCTCAGCCCTTTCCTAGAGTAAGGGAATGTGGACATCACTTGGCTATGCAGAGCGATGCCTAAAACCTACACCTCTGAGCATACAGCTCCAAAGTCCGCAAGGCTGGTGCTGTCAATGAAGGGTGCATGTGAACAGATCAAGCATTAAGCAAAGGTATTTACATAAGCTTGCAAAGAAGGAAGATGCTGAAGTCATCCAGGAGTGAAAAGCGCAGCTGTGAGGTATGTACGCATGTAGGGCTGAAGGGCTAAACCGCTGCCCATCCACCCACTCCAGATCCCCAGCCAGGGCTGTTCCTTGAGTTAGGCATCCTAGCTCAATAGCTGTTCCTGCAATATGCCGATACACCTGTGGCTTCAAATACTAACTGGAATATGAAGGAATGTAATGATCATGTTAAAAATAAATATTTTATTGGCATCAAATATTGACCTTATTTTTGTTCACCAACAATCACTAATGCAGTCTCATGTAAGAGGCAAAAAGAGTCACTAAGATTTACATTTTAGTTGTGGCTTTTCTATTGCCTTCTGTCAGTTTTCTGGGATGAATTACTGGCAAGCTACATGTATACTTTGTGTATTTTCATATTCCAAATGTATTTCTCTTCTGGCTCTCCTCCAGAATTTTGGATAATAAAGAGCCTTAACGTCAAAGTGCTCTCTGTTTAACAAAGCTGTGGGAGCCATATACACTATGACTTTTCATAATGGTTTTCCAAACTATAAGTTGCTTAAGAAGAAAAAATCCTTGTTGATTTCATTCTTACTTTTCTTCACACTTTCAAACATTTCTAGTTTCTAAAATCTGAATTTGAAGAATGACCCTACAGGGAAAAAACTACTAGAACACGAAAAGAAAGAAGAAAAATGTTCTTTTGAAGTTCTCAGCTGAAGGCACTCAGCATTTTATTTCAGAGTCAAATATTTTATCTGGGGATATCTCAAATCCAGCTCCTTATCTCAATGAAGATTATACATTGCATTACTGGCCTATAACATCTATGGAAATACAGTTCCATAAGAGATTTACCAAGCCACAAATTTTGCCCCCTATATGGCAATGACGCTATATAGAATCGAAGAAAAATACAAAAGCGACTACCTTAAAAGTAATCCCCATTTGCTTTTGGCCAATACTCAGATCAATAAAAAAAAAAAAAAAGAACACAGCTCCTGGAACATGACTGCAGTGAAGCACCTGGGGAATGTGAGCATTTAATCCACACCCCTCCAATCCACCTTCCATAAGACTGCATGGGCTTGCATATATGTATAAACTTGAACTACGGGATTTGTGCACATGATACGTGTTTGTATCACACATCTGTTCCATGTTGTGAGTTCTTGTCAAGGATATAATTTATTTTCTCTAAAGTCCTGCTTCTGATTTTCACGTGTATTTTGTGTCCACATGGCTTCTTTAGCTTGAAGTCTTTTTGATACATCTGAGGAAAGGTGCAAGACAATGTGTTGCCCATCTGATGCAAAACCGAGTTCAAGTATCAAAAATTAAGGTTTCTTTACATGTGGCTAACTAGGGAACAGAAAGTGTCTGTGGCAGGAATTTTTTTTTTTGGGGGGGCGAGGTGGTCAAAATTAATGCGGGAGTGGGGTGGAGAATTCCTCCACAGTGCATTTTGCTTGAGGTACCAAGTAAGAACTTGTATCTTGTGCAACTCACATTTTCAGACAATTATTTCTCTGCTGATTTAGGCTTGCTTTCTAAAAATATTAAATCACCAATCTTAAATCAGACTCAGGAATTCAAAGAGGCCTATTTTCAGGGGTTGGCAGGAGCCCCACTGATGGCATGATTCAGACAGCTTCCAGCCTGTAGCCAATAACAGACTATATTAGGAATATAAATGTATTTATGTATTTACAGATATACACTTATCTAATATAATATATATTTCTTAGCAATTCTCTCATGTTCATTTAAATGTATATAACAGAAATGCCAAGTAATTGCAAAAGCGAATGAGAGAAACTCACTTCACACTTTAAATGAAAAGAAATTGAGAGTGCTTCCTCTTCACATTTCAGTATGCAGAAATCACAAGGGATCCCTGAAGACACCAGCACGGGCCAAATCAGATACCCTCTAATAAGTTCCTTATGAAACACTTATAACTTGATGGTAAATTACATCATTGAAAAATTAAGGGATTTTCCATTTTCTTGCGTTTCTAATGAATGTTTATAGATGTATTTTAAATTTAGTTGCCTCTGAATAAAAAAGCTGCAAGCTATCAATGCCTTCCAACTATTTACAATAGGAAAAGAACCTAAAGCAAGGAGATTTGGGTTTTTTGTTTCTCTTTAACCTCAGATCATTTCAGAAATATTCAGCATAATGGACTAATTGATGCTGACAGTAACCGAGTGGGAGACAATACAAAGAATGCTCCTGGGCATAATAATTACTGTCTTCCCACAGAAAGCATGCACATTTATACATATGCAATTTATGATTCATTGTTCTTATGATTAATGGTAAGTTTAATGTAGAGTTCATTTATACTTCTTCCATTCTTCTGAGCCTTTCCTCTGATTCCTCCTTTTCGTTTATTGACTCATTAATATAATGAAGCTCTAATTTATCTTATCAGTGTTCAAGAATCTAGACTAAGGGATCAAGGCTTTAATCTTGTTGCCCTGTGAGTCTTTGAAAGGATTATTGACAAGAAGTTACTTCTGTAAGCGGTTCTGTACTGGGCATAAAGAAAAATTAGTTCAGTTTTCTAGAAGTAAAACCTGAACACGATTTTTAAAAAGAAAATACTGAACTCAGAATGAAAACAAGTGATCTATAAGAAAAACAGAACATAAGTTATATTGAAAAGAAATGTGTTTGTTTTTTTTTTTTTAAAAAAAGCATTATTTCAAACAAATTTCAATTCAACTTGTTCTCCTTAACTCTGGTGCATGCTGCCTTGCCTTGCCAAAAATAATGAATCAGAACAGTGGACAGCAGTTAGACTGCCAGGGCAGCATGAGTTATACAATAGACCACTGCAAGACTGAAAACGCCCAGTGATGGTTATAAGGATAAAAGTATCATTTCAGCATTTGGCCACAGATCTGAAAAAAATGCATAGACAAACTAAGATTTGTGCAGTCTGCAAAGTCTTTGTTTCCTTCTAAAGCACCACTAATCCTCAGATCACATGTTGGTATCAGAACCTTTCAATAATTTTACGACCTGTAACTATGAGTGATCAACGACTCGAACCTTTTACAAAATGTATCTTACTTTGGTAGCTGATTACACAGAGATCTAAAAAAAGAAACTGTCTCCAGCGCCTCGGGTTGCAGTAGTGGTGTGAGAAACTGAGAGTGCTTCTCACTGCAGTGAGTGCTTTTCTCCCAAAAAGAATGGGTAAGCACCAAGTAGAGTCAGTGAAGTGTGGTAGGCAGAAACAAGGCAGTAGGAACCCAGGAACACTTCACCTACTTGCGACAGCCATAGGCACTGGCATCTCAGAAATCCCAACTCTCATACATATACATCATGGCCATATGATATGCTCAAGTAGTATAAATGCCACAGGAAGGATCAGGGCAGAGTTCAGGATTAGGATATAGTCTTATAACTAACTATAGGATATTTTATAATTGGCGAGAGACACTAACCCAAATATGATGTGCTTTGGCCACAGGAATAGTGACTTTGACATTACTCGCATAAGCCTCCCTCATTTTTAGATAGGCAAAACAATGTAGTACAGCTGTATGTTGAGCCAGCAATTCAGTCACCAACTAAATTCTTCCCTTTTCTTAAGCTCAAAACTCATTAATAAAGAACCAATTATCTTCTGGTGCAACTTTGTTAAACATCCCAGGAAGAGATGAGCCCCAAGAAACAGTGTGAACACCTCAGGACACTGTACAGCAAGTGCAGAGTATCTACAACAGGAACAGCACATCCAGGGAGGAGCCTGCACCTTCATCCTATGGGCAACGGCATGAGTAATGTCTGAAGATGTAAAATGAAAAGTCTAAAAATGGAAGGTATTAAGACTTAATTTTTAAATTAACACTTATTTCCCTCTACACACTGCTTGAAGTCTTTAGAGCGTGACATTTTCCCCTCCTGATTGTGCCAAGTGCTTACACAAGGGCAAAGAACACATTAGTTAAGGTATGCTGGAGTTGGATTCCGTTTTTTAAAGTTAAGAAGTAGAAATGTCTCTCATACAGCAGAGCCCATATAAAATGCTCTTCTCACTTCCAGTGCTGATTACCTAATTATGTGTGTGTGTAACACACACACAGTTCCTAACATGGGAAACCACCAAGTGCCCCCTTACGCAGCAGTTACACGGAGAGGATGACTCAGTTTTCAGCTACAAACCTGTGTAGTAAGAAGTACTACAATCCCAAAGATACTGCAATATTCAGGCATGTTCCTCCTTCCCACTCATTCCCCTGGAGTGCTGAGAGTAATGGTCTATAAACCATCACCGCAGTCTACCATCCAGATGGCTGTGTGTTGTTTTCCCTTAGATCACTAATAGAAAATGGGGGATTTGTAATAAAAAGCTGAAAGCTGTACTTCCCACAATCCCCTCACATGATTTACAATAATCATGATAATTTAAAGCTGGCAACTGCAGAACAGAGTGCTTGACTGCTGTTGTTTTAGTAGCGCAAATTTTGGGCTTCTACAATTAACTTGTTACATGTATATATTATCACTTCCTAAGCAGTAATATTACCAGATGAAGAAATTCAGCAGGGAATAGCGACAGAAACAATATTGTGAATCTAATTCTGAATCTGAGTCCCAGTGAGTTCTTTATTATAATATGTATTCAATGCAGAAATACGATTTTAGAAACTTTTATGGCAATTTGTTCTTTCCCATTCCAGTCCTAGAAGGGAAATGAAGGAAGGAAGTCTGTAAAAATAAACATATAAAATTTGTGAGCATTAAGATAATTGCAAGGAAGTTTAAGTAATCTCTCAGGCCCTTAAAACTTCAACTAATACTCTCAGCTTCAAAACACTCTCACCTACTGTCAAGGCTAACACCAGCCAAATACCTGCTTCTTTCCCAAGTTAAGACTGTGAATTACAGCAAGATCCCTTTGTAAGCATGTGTGATGAATCAGCCTGAACTGTGAAAGGTCATTCTTTTCTTACACACTTATGTTCACTTTCATGGCGAGATCTGTGACCAACATTAGTAAGTCAGTTCCCCATGACTGACATGCAGCTGTGAAGCACACATAACATCGCAATAAACATCACTCCTGTGCACTGTGGTTATTATACATAGCAAGAGGGATATAGAAGAAAGCTTTCTTTATGCATCACCTTCAGGAAAAAAAAGACTAATCACACCAAGCGGGCAGCCTAGCAGTATTCACTCTGTAAAATAACGAAAAAAGCAGGGCCACCTGGCACTTTTCCTAAGGAATTTGGATGTTTAATGAACCACAGATTTAAGAATTTCAGTGAAGAAAGTAGATGGTTCAGCAAAGTCAGACCCCTTCCTATCTAAGCAGCAGGGAATCCTAAAATGGAATCACAACACCAGTGGACATCAGCTGTGTTTACTAGCCTCCTGCACAGGTGTGGGTGAAAAGTGAGCTGAATGTTGTGATGAGGTCCTCACTCTCTGCTCAAATCCTGCCTCCACAATCACGTTTGTCTTACTGTGGTTCTGACCCTAAAAAGACACCAAATCCTCAGAGTTATATTTGCTACTTGTTTGCTCTGGGCTTGAGATTTCACCCAGCCACCCTCGTGGTTTGCTCTTGTTAATCCCAAATTACAGCTGCCTAAAGCATTATAGGTCACAACCCAGTCCACCAATCCTTACACAGCTGCAGTTGCAGAAATGTGTCTTCTAGTAAAATGTAGATTTTGCAAACAGTATCACTACTAGCCGCGACTTAAATGCAGCAGCAACCGTATTTCTTGAAAATCTGCCCCCTCATTAAAAAAATTATGAGCACTGGAGCAGTTCTCACTACCATGAGAAGATACCAGCTCCCAGGTGACCAGTACCAGCCTCTTCAACCACCTGCCCAGTGCCAATAGCTGTGTGAGCATGAGGGTCTGCTTTCCCATGAAAATAAAATTGGTACTTGAAACCACTGTGGCAAACACAGTGCTCTGTCAAGGAATACTGCGAACTTTCAAAGCATCAACAGATACTGAATTTGGCTTTAACTGTACAAGGAACCTGAAATGGTCGGGTTTATGCTAGAGGGCAAATGTCTTATAACCAGATACTTACTCAGCTGACATTATAATGGTTGTATGTCTCCATTACACATGGCTAATTGGATAAAAATATTGTCTGTATGTGTATATATATATGATGTCGTTGCTGACTTTGCTACAACAGTCTTCAAGCGAAGAATGAAGAATTCATGTGAATTTCCCTTATTTTCTCTGAAGTTTAAATACATAAATACTTAAGTCGGTTTATTTAAACTTGACATTTCACGTAAACAAGTCAGTATGGGAAAAGCTGAACAATGCTTCCACCACTCTGAAAAAGATCTAATGAAGATAAGCTTTGCCTTTTCTTAACAGAAGATTAACATACCTCTTGTCCTTCTGTTTCAGGGAAGCAGCATAAAAATGGGCACTTGGGATGGGTGCACAGGTGAAAATGACTTTTCTTTCTCTTACTGTAAATGAGTTTAACTGCTTTTAAAACCTACTATAAACCTACTATAACCACAGAAGTACAAGTTCTAACTTAGAAGCTATCACAATTGACATGTAACAAAATATATTTAAAAGTCTGGTAAGTTACAGAATAAAATGGTGATGCATCAGTAAAACCACAATACAGACTAACAGTTTAGCATGGTTATTGACAACATTTATCTGAGTATCAGGAGCAGTGAGCATCTTATCAGAAACACATTTCAAATCCACCATGTTCCATTGCTTGCAGCAGTGTAGCATACTGGCTGTTTACCCAACTGGACATTGGCTCATCTACGGACTCGATCTGCCATGGCATCTTGTGCCACGCTGGTCCCCTCACCTGCACCTTGCTCTTCTCCTGTGTCTAGTCTCTCCTGCCTGCCCTAAGCGTGCTGAGGCTTGCCATCCCTGATGCTGAACATGTGGTACTTAACACTGCAGCCATAAAAAGCACACATCAAAAGTATAGCACAAAGACCCCTGGGCTATGTTTCTCTAGCCCTAGCTTTGAAGGGGGTCAGACTGTATTGCTGTAATTCCATACTCAAAAAGCCCCCCTGCCAAAAAACCAAAACCATAAGCCAACAATCTGCACAGCCATGAAAAACATCCCTAGTTACGTAGCCCTATTAATCCAAACTCTTCTGCACAGGTGTAACATCTTCTAGGACCTGTCAGCAAAGGCACAGACAGAAAATAATGCACTGGAAGCAAATTAGATAACATGAATGAATGCAAATACTACATTCTGTTCCTGCATTAACAGATGTTCCGGTTATGTTGAAATAATCTATTATCCCACTGTTGAAAGAATTAACCACTGTTCCCTTATGAAGAAAGCAGCATTTGGTTTTCCAGTTATCAAAAAACTGAAAGGCTGAAGCAACCAGCCACAGTGCCTTAAAGCAGAGATCTGAATTTCCATTAGTTTAAAATGAACAGGGTCAGGCCATAAAGTGCGTGAACTGAGTTGGTCTTATCTTCTTCTATATCTGTCATATACTTACTTTACTCTTACTGAGAATATTAGGGATCCACAATCTCCCTAGTGTTCAGCTAAAAATAAGAGTATATAACATTAAAGAGGAGAATGTCTCACAATTGTATGTATGCATTGTGCAACTTAAGCGTAGCTTAAGAGCCCAACAAATAATAAACGAACACTTCTAGGCTTCTGGAGACAAAGTTTCATGCCCACAGAACTACCAGTGGTTTTCTAGAGCAAGACTTGCAATTCTTGGAATTTTTACGGCTACCTCAAATCTTGAAGAACCTCCTGGTGTTTATTCTTTGCTGAGGTCATGTATTTCAGGTATTTCTAAAGCATATGAAAAACATTCCACAGAAATGCAAATCACTATCCTTTGGTTTCATATCAGCCACAATTATTCTCAGAGATATTCTCTTCCCTCAAAAAATCCTGGCATCTCAATGGTATATTAATACATATCAGTTTTTTTTTATTTAGATAGTACTTTCCATTTAGACCATCCTGCTTTGGAAGTGAATTACTTGCTAGTTGCCAGCTTTAGAAATGAAAAACTCCTTACAGAAAACTGCAAATTATTTTGCAATTCAACAAAGCTAAACAAAGACAAAAAAATTCCTTTCTATTTAAACAGAGAATTGTTCTTTAAGTGTGGGTCTTCAGTATGAATACACTAAAAGCTTTCTTATATTTACCTTCTCTGCAACTTGAACTTGCTCACTGAAAGGCAGAGATCTATCACCATCTGAAGAGACTGGGCTTGTGGTAACCAACAAATACCTTCAACAAGAACTGCATGTTCAACACTCAAGAACATGATGCCTTCATCATTGCTCCAGCCTCCAAATTGCTTAGGAGGAAAATTCAGTAGCTGCCCCACCTGCACCAGGGCACAGTGATCTCTCCTCTCTCTGTACTCTACTGGGGGACAGGTACTGGCAGCCCTGGACAGTATGTGGAGATAGCACTTGCATCAGGTGCCAGAGGAGGCATCAAGAGTGCATCAGTTTGCACAGAAGTGGCCTACACACAGCGTGTAAGGATATAAGTCCCAGTAAAGTTTCTGAACAGTTTTGCAAGGAGTTTCGATAGGTCTGCTCCAAAAACTTCATTGATTTCAGATACTTTCCCACTGCAGACTCATGCTGCTAAACACAGCTCTCACAATGCAGCCATGACATTATAAGAAGCATCCCATTAGGTTCAACCTATGACAATTTTTATTTTTTTTCATATGCATACTATAGTAGTACTAGTAACTGATACATATGCATAGGAGACCCAAAAGCTCACATGTTGAAATCCTGGACCATTAAAGGCAAGTATGAGGATTTTTAGTTTGGATGTATTTTGAATACAAGTTGGACCGCCATGAATCTTCTGAAGATGTTGCTATGTATTTATAAGCTAATGAATCCAATTATGATCTATAACTCTAGACGTAAGTACTACTCAGTGACGCAGTGCTGGTAATCAAAAGCTGAAGTGATGCAAGCACTAGGTGTTCTGATTTGAACATGTTACTGCACTGAATGCCAAAACTATAGCACACCACCAAAGTACACACAAGATTCAGCATCTCATTGTTAAGTATGAGGTTCTGGGAATGCAAACCTTGCTAAGATGAATTGTAAAATTTAGACGTTAATTATGTTACAGAGAGAGATTTCCTAGCGTTTTGATACTACCAGAAACCAATGATACAAGATAATAAGCACAAGAAAATACAAACCTTGGGTGATGTCTCTATTGGGAAACCATTAAAAACAGCAGGTTTGTGTGATTATGAAACTGTTGCATAACATCTTACAAGACTGCAGGTAAGTTTTCAGGTTACTACACAAAGGGAACTTCTTGGATCATAACCGCATTCTTTACGAGTCCAACATAAATGGAATTAATTTGTAAAAGCACACTGAGCTATGCCTCAGAATTACAGAAAAATATTTTTCAGGTTTTAAGGCCAGGCTGGATGGAGTTTTGAGCAACCTGGTCTAGCGGAAGGTGTCCCTGCCTATGGCAGGGGGGTTGGAACTAGGTGATCTTTAAGGTCCCTTCCAACCCAAACCATTCTACGAGTGCAAGAAAATGGAGACTGCTGTAAAAGGAATCTAAGCAGGATTTTATAAACTTGGAATTTTTAACTTGATCAAGAGAACAAGTGTAGGAATTGCAAAGGAATTGCAAAACAGGGTGAAAACTAGGTGAAATTTAGTATTTGGTGAAAATGCCTAGACAATCACAACATGCTGTAACAGAAGCTAACTCCTTCTATAACAGCTCCCTCATTAGTCTAATCCTAAGTACATGAGCAAGACACATCAAGCAGCCACCTAGATGCTTCTGCAGTATACCTTACCTATACACTGTGTAGCTGTAGCTCACCTCCAGGTTTAAGCAAGAGTAAAAAAATTTAGAAGCCAAATTACAGATCAATGTATGGAAAAAAAAATATTTCTTGCAGATGATCAGCAGATTCACTGAATACAGAGTTAAATAAATTCAACAGACATCTGCAGTATACACAAAATGATAATTTCCTTTTGATGCCTTCTTACAGACCTTGGGAAATCAGGAAGTCTCAGGTTCAGCTACTCACTGTCAAGAAGTCAATGGAAATCTGTAGATTTTCCTATTTAATCTGCTTAAGTTCAAAATTTGTAAAATGGTTATGGCAGATCAATCTGATTTTTTAAATTTAGCAAAGAAAAATTTAGCAGGGACAACTGGATCCAGGTTTCATGTGGAGAATGTTCTTACAGCAAACCTTTGAAATACAATAAAAGAAATTTAAGTAAAAGGAAGGGCCACACACAGAATTACTAAGAATTAGGAAAGTGTACCCCCATTACCTAGTTTCTAAATATAAACCCCAATTTCTTCAGTGTACTTTGTGACAGTGTTGATCAGGCACTATCAGCAGTACAAACTGCCACCCCCACGTATCTCCACTCCAGGTCTCTGGTCCATAGATTAAACCACAGCTGATGATTCAGAAAAGACTTAGAGGAAAAGTGATCCCCAGTAGTCTGTACAGAAATTCACATCACAGCTGCTGCAAGAAAGACCCCATCACACAGCATGTCAGTGGCAGTGAGTTATCCCCATCTCCACGCTTTCGACTGAGCCAGGAACCCTTCAAATTCAAAAATGTAGCAGAACATTTGCTTTGTAAAAGAAACTGAAATTAAAATGCCATTCTCTGCTATTCAAACTATATCTCTACTGAGACATGACTTTCCTCCTGTTCAAGATCCTTGGCCAATTTGACCTTAACATCCACCCAGACATTCCTTCCTCTATCATTGGGACTCAAAATGATTGCTGCTTTTCACTCAAAATGTCATAGGCCTGTCCGTGTCTTGACCATCAGCTTGCTGTAGCCATGCTCACTTCCCTGTGGAAAGGCAGAGGAGCAAAACTACTATCACCACATGTTCCTGTCGAGGCTGGGTCTACACTAAACAGTGCACAGGAACACTCCCAGGCACATTATCCCTGGAACTGCATTTATTCAGTTCCCATGAAGTTTGGTTATCTCTAAAGATAAACTGTTACCATGATCCCTGGTGGACCCTCAGCTTGGGTCAAGTACCACAGTTAAAAACAGTTCTTAAGCACGACTTAAAGAGTAACGCTTGTTGACAGTAAAGAGGCAGGCCATTCTGCATGAGCTGGTCCCAGCACTGGGAACAGTCCCAGGCATGCTTAAAGCATCAATAGTTAGCTCTATTAACAAGCAGCCACTTCCACCCGCTGGAGACACCAATTTCAGAGGGATGCTACAATGCCGTTTTTAAGGGGTTGTGGTATGACAGCAGCAATGCTGCAGCCATGCCTTCCCTCTCCCAGCCCTTGCTCCCAAAAACCTTGCAGCTCCCCACAACACATCATCCAAGGAGGCTGCCACGCAGAAGGACAAAAGAATGAAACCCAACAGTTCGTGTTCCACAGAAGCACTTGTTGAAAATGTTCCTGGCATGGCCAGATGCATGACTGTATAGTACCGCCTGGCCCTGCCTAAAAGCAGCACAATCCCAATGTGCCGCCAAGAGGGGATCCTGGCGAAGTGACGGGGAACTGCACTATGGAAGAGGCAAAAGTAATTTTTAACATTTTGAGAAACATGCAGATTTCTCTACCAGTTTTGAATACTGTCAATCACACTAGCTGTCAAGCCATCCTCAGCAGAGGTGCAGTCTCATTAATAAACAGTAACTATTAACATTAAGACCTCTGTGTTTGTTTTATTAACAAAAACAAACTGCGGAGGTCCGTAAGAAGGCATGGTGGGAACAACAGACAACAGAATATGCACAACACAAAATTTTGAGAATGAAAACAGTTACAGTCCTTCTAATGGTCTATAAAATCTCTAAGTTCAAAACTCTGTTTACCATACTGTTGAATGTTCAAAAGAGCTACAACGTGTTTATAATTTTCTGTTATATTTGAACTACTTTTCTGCAAAGGAGATTTTTTTATTAATTCCATTTCTCACTAATATATTAGTCTGTAACAACAGCTGGGAAAGAAATACTTAATAATGGTTATTATTTGTACAGAGCAATGGTAAAATAAAAGTGGGTTGTGTAATTTCCTACACTGGTTTTATGACTATGTATGCCAGGACAAGACTTCTGTACTACACTGATGTTTAATTTTTAATGGACTGGCTGCAGGCTTGATTATTTTATTGCACTCCTTGTCCCTTAGATCATTTCCAACTGCAGCATCTCTCCATTGCTTGGGTTAGTCACTTGTAAAGCACAAGCTGAGCTATAAATTTTGAACCACTCTAACCCCATGTCCATTTCAAATCCAGGACTGACAGATTATTCCAACTAGCTGATAAACTTGTAACAAAAGATTCAGAGTACAACTGTCCTGCCAAAATAGCTGGGATGCACAGAGTAAGTAAGAGCACAAACCAGCCTCCAAGGCAGCACGAACAACCCTTTCTTAAGGGGACATGTTAAAATCAGAATCTAGTTCACTACAATAAAGTTAAGTTACCCCAACTAAAACATCCTGCCACACTACATAGCTATTTTCCCTTATTTTTTCCGTATTTGTCTCCCTTTCTGGTGTAGTGCTAGACATATGTGCCATACATATTAAAAATGAGACTGAAATGCAATCAGAAGCACAAAGCAAACAACACCCAGCAATACAGAGTAATTATTTATTAATTAAATCTTTACTAAGGATCAACAATAAATTCATTTTCATGCATTCTTCTGGGGACTACCATGTTTCAGGTCACTTGTAAACAAATCTTCCCTTCCACTGAGCATTCATACACTGCCTAGCGCAAGTCATATAAAATAGTAACAACATCACTTTTGAAGTAACAACACAAAGGGAAAACAAAAAGAGGTATCCCTTCAAATGTTGATTACTTTCCAACTGTTAAGTAATTTAGTGCTAAGGATCCAACTACTGAAATGTACGCAAAGGGAGACAGAGAACAGAAAAATATGAGGTAAATGTCACCAATGGGTGATTTATGTCTCTGATAATCCACTCTCCGATAATGGCAGTCAAATCAAACCTCTGACTTCTAAGAGAATATTGAAGATAAGAAGGATCAAAGCACAACTCCCATCCCTTTTGCAGACAGCAGCAGATCTGGCTAGAGGTCTGTACCACGGGACAAGGGTTCAATACTTCATGTCTGTACAGCACCATGCAAATAGGAAAGTACTAATGACTCTGAACACAACAGAGGGGAAAGCCATCTCAGCCTTGCAACTAAACCCCATTTCTGCACAAGTTCATAAACAAGAATTAGTTTATATAGAATTTAGGATACAAAGAGTTAGGCAAATTCTGTGTCTCTATTTCTGGACAGAAAATTACATTTATTTAATATCCATATAACTAACACCTGGGGCCATAATTACATGTAAAAATAAAAATCGAAATGTTTTACAAACAAAAAAAGCAGATGAGGGTTTTGACTTTAACCTCACTCACTCCATCAAATAAAAATAATTGTCAGAAAATGGAGGCCAAATTAATGTGTGGGTTTTTGTTTTTTGGTTGTTTTTTGTTTGTTTTTTTTTTTTTTTTAAACTGAATTGATTGCAGCAATCAATAAACAAGTTTCAAAGAACTCTTTTAGTAAAGGCCAAGCCTAGCCAGCAGGTATTGCATTAACCGTCTTTATCAATTAGGACTCACCGGGAACAGACCTTATTTACAAAGCAAGAATTCTGGGAATCCACTTGTGTTAGAAGAACCTCACATATTGCTGCAGAGAGATGTTAGCTTTGCTAAGTGCTGCTTCATTAAGTAAAGTGCACACATTTCTTAATGGAGAGCAACTTCAATAGTCCCAGGAAGTTCATCATCTAGTGTGGGATATACACATCCATGTTAGCAATTTCAGAAACGAACGATAACACTGTTTGTTCATTTTTCTTTTTTTTTTTCTTTTTAAAAGGCAGAATATCATAAATAAAGAATTTGTGTAAACTAGAAAAATATCCCTCACTGTTACTAAACTTTGTCAACATTTAGCAAGTTTAAATGTAGCGAAGGAAGTAGGTTAAATATTGCAAAATATTTCACCTTCTTAAGAGCGCTCTCACATCCTCAATCCTATTCAGGCAGGCATCGATCACTGCACAGTTTATGATGGAAATGTAACACAGGAAAGAGAAGAGGACAAATATTTCTGATGAGTCATTTTTCTCTTTCTCAATAACTCCTTCCCCTCCCTTCTCCAAATGCCTCTTCCAGTAGATACAAACATCAGAAACACATTTATTAAGTCAGCTGTACTTTCCAAAAGGTTGTCTTGTGATATTTTGATGATTACAAAGCATGCAAGTTACACAAACACAGAAATACCACTGCATCACTGTAGCTGCATTCAACTCAAACCCACAAAGGAAGCCTATTAGCTACTGATGCTGATGGCCTTCACGGTAGGAAACCAAACCTCTATTTTGGGTAATCAGGACATGAAGGATTTGGTTTTGGGTGCAATAATATAAGACACAGGTGACAAGGACATGAATGGCACCATTCTCTCTGAGAGGAGAAGGCTCTGGAATGCCGTCAGCATTTGCACTAAGACATGGAAAAAATATGCAAATGAATTTATTAGTCTCTTTAAAGAGAAAGACACCTTAGGTAATACAACTAAAAAGGCAAAACCCCCTCTGCTGCAATCAAACAAACATAACTGTCTCCCTTTTTAACAGAGGCTATTTATCACCAGCCTGAAGATGCCTATAAATTGCAAAGGGCAAAACTGTTTTCCGGCTAGTGTTCCCATCTCTTCCAATGATAACTGGCATTGTGAGCTGAATGGTTTAACTGTTGCTTAAAGGAACAGTAGAAAGAACAGAGGGCAAGATTATTTCTTCACTTTTAAAAGCAGCTGAACTCTGAAATGCTCTGAAATATCTGTACTTTCGTAAGGTTTGGGTAATGTCCTATTAATCAGGAGCATACGCTTTCTCCTGAAATAACAATTTAACTGAGAGAATTCCAGCAAGCAAACCCAACTGCTGCTTATTTTAACATGCAAGCTCATTTTTTTTATACATAAACAAGCATGACTCAGTCCTACACAGTAGTTTTACTAAGAACTTCCTGTCCCTTCCCTGCTCTTGAAACAGTTGGCTGTCCAACATTTCCATGCTAAAACATGCCCTGTTGCTTCTCCCTCAGCACGGCCCCGGCATGAAATAAGCCCTTTCAGAGAGATGCATGCCTTCCCATCTTTCACCAGTGATTTTAACAGTGCCTTATGCTTAGAAATGTCACTGCAGGATTGGGACTTAAGTAGTGTCCATGTAGAGAGAGCAACTGATACTCAATGTAGATATCTGGAAATCAGTTTACTCACAGGTTGAGAAAGAAGATGTAGAAAAAGATGTTGTTTCTACTCTCTTTAAGTAACCGAGTCATTCATACAACAAAGATAGTGAATGGGACCGTATTAAGAAGTTACTTGACTTGCCAAGCTTACTACAGGCATTCAACATTCACAAGGCTGGCTTGAAACTGCGCTTAACAATTAGCTTCCTTATTTCTTCTGGGCCTTTCTTATTTCTTCAGCCTTTAGAATTCACATTTGCAAAATCCTGTAGGCAACAAGAAAGCCTATAAACTTTCATTAAAAGCAAGAGAAAGGCATACTGTGCCTCTAAAAATAAACGGTTTCAGGCATCTTATAGCACCACATGTAAGATCAAATCTCTAGCAAGGTGCTAAACAGACGTGGAGGTACACAGGGAGTAAAACAGACCGAACGAAACTTGCCATGTTCATTCACCCCAACCCCCTGAAGATGATAGTGTCAAGAAATAAGCAGGACCACCCTGAAAAGGAAGGCCATAACCCAAAGCAGGCATTTTTTTTTTAGTATTACTGAACTTCATGATATTCAAGTGGCCACTCCTTTCTAAGAATCAACCCCTTTAATTACAGTCAACCGGCTGTAGCAGAAGTCCATACTCATCATCTCTCAAAGAGACACCTTGATTAGCTTGAACATAAAGCGCAACATTGCTTTTGTGTACGCCCCTCCCTCCTGCCTGGTTTGCAAATTTTTGATTGACTATAAATAGCATTTGTGATTCTTCTAGCAGGTTAAGAAGTTCACTTGAATATACAGTACTCATCTAAGTAGCTCATGGTGCACAGTAATTACACCTGAGCCGTTACGGTGAAAATGGAATACAAATTGATTAATACTGTACAAAGAAAAAAAATTATTCCTCAATACTGAACAGCCCCACCTTCAAAGTCTCTGTAAACCAGTCCTTATAATCTGGCACTGCTTTCTGTCCTTCCCATGCCCCCAAAACCAAGAAAATAACAATTAAAAGATAAGATAACCCAGCACCTGGATTGCAAGCCCTGCCAAAACAGAGGCAGGCCGTTCAGTGGGAGCTCACCTCTCGGCACGTGCACAGCCAAGGTCAACTTTAAAGGAATGAAGCAGCTGTGATATCCAAGAGAAAGAGACAGGCTGGAGGACAGGAGGACAAGCAGAGCCAAGGAGAGTGGGTGAAGGTTAGGAGATCCCTACTGGCAAGTTATCGCCTGCCACAGCCCTCCCAGCTACCACCCCTTCCCACTTGCCCCACAGGCAGAAACTCCGAGCTGAACCCCACACCCATGTCCTACCTGCCAATCTCCCTCTCTAGGTATGCACCCCATCCATCCATCATCTCTGGTAATTCAAATACTCCCATCCACGGTGCTTACAAATCAGTAATGTGCAAAATGTCCTCCACCAAGTGCTCTCACAGCAAAAGAGAATGATCACCCTCAGCACAATTGGGAAACTGCTCACGTTTGATTTTCCAGGAACGAAACCTCAGACAGAAAAGGGAATAAACAAGAAAATGTGTACAGGGATCATCCAGAAGTTTAAGGGCAAAACTGTGCTGAGTGAGAGCAACGGCCCTGTGTACCAAAGTCAACAACCAGATTCCAAGTATTCTGGAATATGAACTCAGTACTTCTTTGGTTAAAAGTTTACAAACCTGAGCTGATGCCAGAGACAAAGGGAACATTCTCATTTTGCAATAAACCTCAGGGAGAGCAAAAGCTTTTAGAAGGGCTCACACTCCAGCTGAAGAAAACCAGCCTGCCAGCTTAGAAGCAGTATTCCCAACGTTTTGTAAGTAGCGGTTAGGGCCAAAGGGGAAACTGTACTGTCAGAAGCTTAGTTTGGTCACCACAGTTATAACCATAATCCAAGAAAAAAAAAAAAAAAATCAGTGCCAGGACCTTTACTGACCAAAAACCAAACAGGACTTTGAGCGTTTGCTCCAACAAAGGACAGTGCCAGCAGCAGGGCACCGATGTCACATGAATGCAGATGTAGGACCTGTCCAGATCCACAGCAAAACCTGTTATGCCCACCCCTGACCTGGAAAGAAAAGATGGGTTTTGTTTTCGTTAAATAGAAGATGTATTTCGCTAAAGCATTTTTCAGTCAGAAGCTTCTTCTAAGACACATTTATTTCAGGCAGTGTTTAAACAAAAAAAAACAAACCAAAAAAAACCAAAGCAAAAGAGCGATTACATCTAAGGATTTCCCATGATTCAAGGCAGTTTTCTCCTTGGTTCATCACAAGATTAAATGTCTGAGTGTCCGACATTCTACCACTGACCAATGTACGTAAGGAGTAAGAGGCCTGGATTGCAATTTTGGAAAAAAAAACCCAAAACGAACAAAAAGACAAACAAACAAAAAACTCAAACCAAACTGAATGTGAGTCAATGACAACATACTGTTGGCTTGGAGGTGCCAGGAATTTTGCAGTGCACCAACAGGAGCAGCACTGGTGACGGGTGATTTGCTGCCCCGCTCCTGGGTGCTGTGAAGCACCACTTTCCCTTTGGGCTGCTTCCCCCTTCTGATGTTGTTGCCAAACAAACAGTGTGCAGAACAGGGTCACAAAGATACAAGTTCAGAAAACCTGACCAGTGGAGAAAAGTTTAGCAAGTGGCATTTAGCTTACAGAAAAGACACAAGACATTTTGGGGAGCAGAGGAAGGGAGGCAAGCACAAAGCCTTGCAGCCTGGGGAGGCTGCTGCAGAGGAAGCAGTGGTCGGTGGCTGGGAGCACTGACTGCTATGAAAAAGATTTTCTTAATAACTTCCAGTCAGAAAAATTAAAAAAGCAAAACAACCCTGCAGTGCTGCAGAACCTCTGCAGACCCCATGGAATTCATTCAGCGGTGCTCAGGGGCTCCACTGTCCCATCCACGTGAGGTGTGACAGCTTTCCTAGCCACGCTGCAAATTCTTCAAAGACAAGGAGCAGTGTCCACTCAGTGCCTACCCAGGTACCAGCAGCAGCAGCGCTATGTCCACCATAATCCTTACCCAAGAATATTATCTCACACAGTCAATACCTGGTATCAGTAAATAATAATTTAGTAAAACTCTACCTGTTTCAAGGCACGTTAATATCTTCACGAACATCATAAAAACACTGGCTTTGCTGTAAAAGAAAACTGACATCAGTTAAACTAACAGCAAAAAACACTTCAGTAACAGATCCTTTTGGTGTGATGAAAAAGATTTACTTGGCTCCATTCATACTGATACATAATTCTGCAAGGGGACTGAAATTTTTATTTCTAGTCAATTTGTATCATTTTCTGCAATAAAACAAAAAATAAGAAATAAATATGCAGTATCATTTTTATGCAATAAGAAGTATTTTCATTTATTTGAAATCACTTGGAAATAATAGAATTTGTTTGAAATTACTTTTGCTTAACCATTTTCAACTCATTGAAGTCATGCTTCAGACTGAAAAATTGATCTTTATTTAAAATATGTTTAACTAGTCCAGCATTTATAAGCTACATAGTCCCAGCTACTCCTAAGAGATGAAACTACTAGTCTAATTCAACCCAAAATTATTAACTGGCTTTGTCTCTTGAAGACTGTTTTTCTAGAAAAATTAGTACTTTTATTTCATCCAGTCAAGAGGCAAGCTTATAACGAAAAGCTTATATACTTCATTGTACAGAACAGACTAATTATCTTCGCTTTAAATTAAATATTCAAGAATACCTTCACTGTCATACCTCATCAGGCTATATTCAGAATTCCCTTAAATGCCAGATTTCAGAAAAATATTTTCCTACAGCTATTTTATCAAGGCACAGAGAGGCAACTAATATTGGGGACTGTCGGATTTCATCACGCATACGGCCAACAAAAAAACGTACTAAAGGCACAAGTAATCAACATGCAGCACAACCACGCCGTAAATTACCCTGCCATTTCTAAATGCCACCTGCTAGTTCTCCTGGGCAGGTATCTTCTTATTTGTTTAGCATAGTTTATAGTATTGCAAACTATGACACTGTATTAGTAATAAATTACTGTCACCCAAGGCAGGGGTCTTTGCTCCTGTTTATCACAGCAGAGAGCACATACCAAAGAAATTCTGCACATACCACTGAAGAGCAGGCATTATACTGAGGTGACTGAATTAAGGTCTTAGGCTTATCGTACACAGTCAGCAGAGTCGTTACAGAAGGTAATTCAGGTATCTAGTGCAGATATTTAATATCACACCATGTGAACACTCTTCAGCAATTTTAGCAAAATCAGGAGATACCACCCAGGCAGTCCAGCCACTATTAGGTCACATTTCCCATCTGTGGCTACAGCTAACTCCTGCCCACCACTGCCTGCCTCAGGCTGTCTTTGATTGCCATGCCCTGGCTGTAGTGCTTTCTGATCCCTTGACCCCTGCGTACACAAGCCTTTGGGTCACACAATGAGCATGGGTCACCCTGCAGGTGACTGGGAGCAGATCCCAACGTCCGCCCTCGCCCAGGGCTCCAGCTGCCCAAAGGCTGCCTCACTAGCCCCTGCCCTGGAACAAGGCTGGCAGCACCTGGCAAGTGGGGCTGGCCAAAATCAACCTGGCTGCGGACTGCTGCCAAAAGGGGCTGACTAGCCCTTCCCCATGACAAGGCAGCCCTCTGCCACAGGCTCCCAAACCCTCCTGCTGCCAGGCGGCAGCGGGGCAAGTTGCATCAGCCCAGTGATAAACCATGCTCCCAGTCAGGGATGTGGCTCAGGCACCTTACGCCACAGCGTACGCTGCAGCCCCCACGGCAGAGAAATGAGAGCCTCCCCAGTTAATCATTTTTACATAGAATATATTTGCCTTTAATTTCCAGCCACAGCCTTCAAATGTATTTCACATCTGAATCTATCCTAAGCAGCCTGCATATGGACAAGCGCTCCATAAAGCTCCATCACTCTTAACTGCGGTGACTGAGTATTTACCTTCAGATTTGGGAACCACAGCTATTTTGGGAGATAACGGGCTTCTGGCACTCCATCGCACTGCAGGGTAGTCAAGTTGCCAACTGACAGTCAAGGAAGAATACAATGCCAAGAAGCCAAGGGAATGCCAGCTGCGAAACTAATTTTTTTACTGATGCAGTTTCTATTTACCACCAGCCTCAGGAGAGTTACTGTAGCTTGCTGGTAGCTTATCTCAAGCATCAGAACTGCAAATCTGCTTCTGCGTACATGTGTATTTACAAATTTGCGCATATAAAATCCGGTATGCAAACACCACGTTTTCCTTTGGTAAAACACACTGCAGTATATTGAATACCTGCAGGGAAAAAACCCTCACACTTACATCCTCTGAAAATAACCAAATATGCTTGATGACTAATTTCCAGTTATGAAATGTTAACAGTCTCATTCCTTCATGACAAAATTCTTACTGATAATAACAGACAGCAAGTTACTCTTTTGGAAAGGAACAAGTTAATATATTCACACATTTATTTCTCCCAATAAGTTTCCACCGCACAGAATATTATTATTTTTTGCTAGTTATGGAAGCATTTCAGCTGTGTGTTTAAAAAAAAAATAATCAAATACATTCTCCTGTCTACAAAACACCCAGGAACATGCCAGAACATAATTAGGAATGACAAGCACATAATGACATGTAAGCTGCAAGTATCCAGTTTTCAGTCTGGAAAATGAAACACCTTACAATGGATATGGAATGCTTTTGCTTCAGCTCTTTTATGCATAGCTGGCACGGCTAATTTGAAAAATAAAGGAACATGTGCCAGCCTACATTTCAGGCAGAGTTCAGACAACAGAGAAATTCAAACAGAGGAAAGAAGATCAGAGTAACCACACCAAATGCCTACATGAACTTTGCAGAGCAAGAACCAGCATTATTAGAGGGCCTGGAGGTAAGTCTCCACAAAGAAACTGGTTTGTACTTGGGGTCTGCCAGATTCCAATTTTTGTTAAGGAGTGAGCTTTTAGCCATTCTGAGATTGGTGAAGAAATGCTTGTTTCCTGCAGATAGGAGACCTGAGTTAGAAATAAAGGTTATCTAAGACCATACCTACTGGTGGTGTTTGGTTAAGTTTTTCTGGATTTATGAAAATAAATTCTAAGTCAATTTGACACCACAATCTGAATTTTCTGAAAGTATGCTGAATTTTGAGCAAATGCCTACATTTCTAGTACAGTATGGAAAACTTCAGAATAAGCAAGATTTCCTAGTGAGCAAAAGGATGTGCCTATTGACAACCCTTACATCTTAGCAGAAGCAGAGCTCCTCAGGCTCAGCTTGCTGATGAACAACACAGGGAAATTTTATGATGGAAAAAAACCCTGTTCTTTGAATCACACAACTTGGCAGCAATAGGTTATCAAATACATATCTGTCCCAAATAATGCTGGCACTGTAATTCAGTTACTTAGCAAAGTAGCTGTGCAGGGTATTACTGTCCTGTGCCTCACAAGTCAGGTTTGCTGCCAACTGGGTCATAAAATAATCAACAAACAACACTCCAGAAAGGATGCTAGATTCCTTCCAGCAGCATCTACCATTAAAGCAATTACATATATTTAGTCAGTAGAAGGCTGAATTTTCACTTCTTTATTAACAAACTGCTCAAGGGGGTCTGATCAGCAAGTAACATTCATGGCTGAGTATAAAGTCAGGCCATTAATTTTTAATTCATGTAAACCTTTCAGCTCATGATACTGCCAGAAAGGACAGCTTGAAAAATAAGGAATAGTCTGTTTGTAGGTTCCCTGGACTTGGATTGGATACATCATCTGTGAAATACAAGCAGCACCTGGCTTACTACTAATTTCATGGCTGCATAAAAACTAAGAGCACAATACATTCAAAACAACACCCAAACACTCAACCTTAAGTATTCCCCTGTTCTACCAGGAAAAAAAACCCACACAAACACAACACAAAAACCAAAGCCCCAAACAGAACAGCTGTAATGGTTCTGCTATGGTTTGGAAACCAGTGCCATGAGCGCAGCCCCTCAAGGCTCATGCTGGCTGAGGTCTGCCTGAGCTCACAGCAGAGCCTCCCGTGCAGTCACGGCCAGGGACATGGCCCTGTTCCTAGCCACAAGCTGCATACGGCTTCCAGGAGCTACTGCTTGTGAAACGCAGACCAGATCTTTCACTCCAATCCTACAACCTATGTTACAATCCCTTTTTCACAGCTATGTTAAATTCCTAAATAAGAGGGGCGGTATGCATTTCCAGAGCTAAGAGGACAGGTAGAGAAACACTTTCCTCAATGTCATTTCTACCTGCTTGCTTGTCATTCGGACTGTAGGGCAGTCCACAGAGTATTAAGAAACGCCTGCAACAACTGGACTGACTTTGAATAATTTCAGAAAACAAATCCCCCCAGTGGTGGCTGCAGTTCTCTCTCATTCACCATCAGCATATGGCAACAAGTGATTCCATCAAGTAATCTTGGCAAAACTTGGAGAGATTGTTTTGAATTTCCTTCATAAC
Source organism: Falco peregrinus (assembly GCF_023634155.1). Lineage (NCBI taxonomy): Eukaryota > Metazoa > Chordata > Aves > Falconiformes > Falconidae > Falco > Falco peregrinus. The sequence goes on from NC_073739.1 coordinate 69,488,275, forward strand.
TTCTCAATGCCCAACTGTATTAATAGCTGAAGATGAAACACCACTGTTGTGGGTCTTCTTGATTCCATGACAATTAATTCTAATGGTTCATGTGGCACTTCACTATTTCAACATTTGCTTAGATTCATTATGACCAAATGACTGTTCTACACAGCGACTTGCTGGCAATAAGGGAAGAAGAGCAGCCAGCATTTTAAGTCCATGGATAGATACATTCTTGAGCCAAACAATAACCAGAAATACTAACACTACATAAAGTACATCCAAAGTTAGTAACACTATCTGCAGAAAGTTCCCTACCTATAGCCCAGTTAGGCGCCATGTCACTCCTCAGAAAGGAGTTACCTGGATGGTTTTGAAAGCATCATCCCTCACCCACCAGACACACACAGGTCTGGGAAGAAAGTCTGGGAATATGAATGGCTCTGTTTGTTTGAATGACAAAACAACATCATAAATGGCATTAGTCCTTTTCTGTACTGACTGAAGTGGCTCTGCTAAGACAGAGACAAAGGAATGAACGGTAAAAGCAGCAGGGGGTCGAAAGTCAAGGCCCAAAGCCAAAGCTGCCAATAATCAACTATTTATAATGTAGAACAAGCAAAAAGGCCCATGCTGTTCCCTTAGAATTAGATACCCTCCATCCTTGATCTACAGTGTTAGAATTAGTCTAGTCTTCATGTCTCACGCCCTTAATGCATCCCCCCCAAAGCTTATGTGACATGAAGAATCAATTTGGTTGATTGATTCCAATTGACCAAGCCTGGTCAATGGGCTTCTGGTGCTTTTATGTTGTTGCTTTTCAAATGTCTGAAGTCCTCTGGTATCCTTTGTGCGATTACAGCACCTACAGAAGATTGCCAGTCACCTGCACTACGAGCTGCACCAACAGAACAAAACGTAGATTAACATTAATCTTCTCCCAGAAGATGCCCTATTTCTGTCCAGTAATTGCCATAATGAATACATGATTGCTTGTTCAGGCTTCCTGCTATTCTCTACTAGCGACTTTCCACCTCCACCAGCTTCTGCAGCTCTGCTGTCTTAGGGATACTTAACACGTGGGCTTTATCATCAGCTGCTTCTCCTGTACTGGTGTCAGAGGAAACCAATTGCTCAGTCCACATACATTAGCACAAACTCAGAGACACTTCAATTTCTGCTCAGCAGCCCAGAGAGAGGGGCTGGGGAGGGACAGGGGACAGCACACAGGCAGCTGTGCTCACAGGCTGCTGGACGGGCGATTGAAGCACTGGCCGCTGTCTCCTCTGGCCCGAGCACAGCTCAGCACTTTCCTCAAGCTGGCTGCAGTCTGCATTGTCTGGAAGTGCTCCACAAGCCACAGCTTTTGAACAACAGTGCTGCTTCTGACGGGGAATTTTAATAACATTTTTAAGAGCACCTATCTGCATTGTTAAAGCAGGGAGTAATTATTAGAACATCTGGAAAACACCAACCTACGGATATGAAGCAACACCACAAACACAGGCTTTTGCCACTGCCCACCACTGCCACCCTGCTAAAGCACAGTGATGTGACAAGAGATAAGGATTGCTCATTCATCCTGTACAAGAAGCCTCTGTCAGTCCCTCCATGCTTTCCCTAAGCCACACGACTCAAAATCCTACCAAAAACTGAAAACTAACTTTCAGTCAGAAGAGCTGGAATAAAGCAAAGGAAGTAACTTTGCTAGGACTATTAAATATAGTGATAACATGAGGCTCAACATGTTCTGTATACAAAAAGGAAGCATGCAGTTCAATAATCCGCATGCATTTTTCTTACTCATGGATTGTTCTCTCAAAGATGTGCTGAAATTTGACTAGATGCCCAGTAAGCTAAGGATCACGGTTGTGATATTTGGCTTTGTCAATTGTTTAATATGACTGCTTAAAACCAGAAGAAAATAAGAAAGCCTTCTACAGAAGCCTCTGCAAGTAACCTGCTGCCTTCTCCCTCAAGGCCAGTACTGACACTGACACAGCAGAGATGCAGAGCATTCCTCCCTCCCCTCGCCGTCCGTCAGTTTGCACCTTCTCTGGCAGGCCAGGTCATGGTAACTATTCGACAGAGTAAGAGCCAGTATGTCTAATGGATGTCACCCTAGTAGGTTACAGAAATTTTCAACCTACAGAGCCTACAAAAACCGACAACGTAAAGGATGTTAACATACACCGTAATATAAACCTAATACATTTCTAAAATGGTTTGTACCCCAATAGAAGGTGTTTAAGGGTTCAAAGTTACATAAAAAAAATAAATTACTTTAATAACCCCTGTTTGACTCCTGCTCTCAGCTGAGCAAAAGTTTTGGTGTGTGGCTGTAGGGGCAGAGGAGCCTGGCCACCCCAAATGGAGCAAACAAACAGCCCCAAGACCAGACAGCTGTGTGATCGGCAGAGCCAGAAGCCACAGCTGAGGCCACTGCTTTGAAGCACTGCTCAGCCTGAACAGCAGCGAATGTACTTTTTATGCTAATTTTCAAGATATCTGGTCAGTGCCAGTGTCTGAAATGTAAAGGGTGGGAGGGATGGTTCTTTTGCCCATAAGAGCACACTTCTGCTTCATACAGATAGGATTACCAACTCACAGGCTCTTGTCAGATCAGGTTCCTTGTCAGGAACCGTTCAAAATCACTTAAAAATAATCCAGACAAATAAATAACTAGTGAGACACACACCTCTTGTTTCAACCCTAACAACAAATGGTGCCAGTCATTTTTATTGACATTTTTTTTTTTCCACACTTCAGCATCAGTAAATAAAACAAAAAGCACAATACACACAAACAGCATGTATACTACATATAAAGTGAGTTGGTGAAAGACATCAGTTGTTCTGATGCAAAAATACCATCTTTCTGTTCCCTGTGTTTTTTACAAGCTGTTGCAATGACAGGCTCCTACAAAACACTGCAACCACTATGCTATTTGGAAAGCATAGCAATGCAAGCCTCTGGCAAAATGAGACCTAACTATTTCTTTCCAATAAAACCATCTCTACTCGTACCACAGCTCTAGCCATCAGGTGGCATAATTTTTACCATAATAAAAATTAATTATTTTTTTAAAAAAAATCAATATGAAAATATACTTCTGGGTGCAATTCAAGTTACATTTGAGTTTTCAAATCATCTTGAGGGTTTTGGGTTTTTTACAATATTTTAGTCCAGCCACCTCAAACATCCTTAAACAAATCACTACACTTAAGTCTTAAACATGTACTTTTGATTACTGGTCATACAATGTTCAGTTTTCTCATTAAACCAGTGGAACCAAACAGTTCAGAGTCTATAACTTTAGTCTTTCCAATATCATCCAACAGTTCCCCAGGCTTTCATGTCCTGATCTTTCTAATTACACATATTCCATTTTGTTTCAGAAATTATTCACAATCTTTATGTAGTCCCTTGTTCTTGATTCCTCCCACCTAAAACTTCCTTTCCTCTTCTGCATGATTTACCAAACTGAAACACCTGTAGAACATGTTCACCTACTGTGGAAAATTTCTTCCCTCTTCTACTCTTGATATCTCCTGAGGTTAATCAGGCTCTTGGGTTCGTTAGGCTTGAAATGACATTCAAATAATAAGCCAAATAAAAAATGAATTTTATCTGAAATTCATACCTCAGCATACAGAACAGGCATACGACTACAGAAGCTTCCGTATTAATATATCCACTGTATTGTTCCACGTTAATGTGAACAGTTAGTCAGGAGGAGTGTCTCTTCCTAAATCCTATGTCCTTCCTTTTTGACAGATGGGGTCTTTTTATTCCCACTGGATCCATAAAACTCCCTTGGGCTCTTACAGAGAGAGCCCTCCACCTGCAGTAATGCAACAGAAGAGGAAAATGGACCTGCAAATGATTTTTCACAATACTTTTGGTTACTTTAATAATACATTAACTCTTATAATTGGAAAAAAGCAATAGAACAGGCTGCATAAATGCATGGGCACAACAGTAAACAGCATTACTTTTTCCACCATGGCATTAAGTGCATTCATCTGTGCCATAAGCTGGATTCACAATACAAGGGCACTATGTGTTGCTTATTTCCCTTGTACATGAGATACAGGTTTTACAGTTATACACCATAAGCCTGAAAAATCAATGATGTAAAAAGCACCTTCCTACAAGTATTTTTACTCTCCTCCTTGCTCTGATGCAAGTTAGGCATGCCACTCACCACACTTAAATGGGTGAATGCCATCCTTTCTTACCATCACCTCCAGCATCCCTGCGCTCAGCCAAAGCAGTATCCACTGTAGTTAGCACACTCATGTATGCCTTGTGGTAGATAAATTACACACCACCAAGGAAAGGTGTATGGACCCAGTACAATCAAAGAAATTAATTCTCTCAAAGCTACCTATTATTTCAAGGAAATTAGCTATACAAGCAAAATACTTAGCTAAGAACCAGCAGTAAAACAAAGCACAGGCTGTTTTACAACAGTGACTGCTTTTTCTGAAATAGTTTCTGAAATATGGCCACCCTTATTAAATACACCTTAGTTCTGGAAGATACCAGAGCTCACCACACAGTTCCACAAAAATAGCCTTCCTCACAGGGAGGTGAAGGGGCCATTTCTCCCCATCCTGGGCTGCAATCCCTCCGTGCCGTACACACTGTCCTGCACTGGCAGAACTGGCCGACGTACAGGAGGCCAGCAGTGACCGTATCACATAACAAGCATCTCTCCTGTGCAGTGTTTGTTAGCACCCCCCAGCACAAGCAGACCCGGAGGCTCAGTGCTGCTCTCCAAAGGTCAGAAATCACACCTAAAAAACCTAAAATGACCGTCTCAACACTCCCTCTGATCTCACATTGCAGTAACGTTGTGGCCACAAGTACAGTCCATTCACATGTACTGGACCAGCACGCTGGCACTGTCTGGAACAAGCACAAGTCTGAAAAGTTTCAGCTGCATGTGCTTTGGTTATGTGTGTGGATAAGCCCCAAACTGCAAACAATTCAGGAAAAAAAAGAACAGGATTTCCCACTGCAGGCTGCATATCATCCCTTCTGGTGGCTCAACTCACTGCAGCAAGCACGGTCCCTAGCTTATACCCTACAAAAGCCAGGACTCGAACTGGAAGACCAAAGAAAGACCCAGTGTAAGCACAGATCCCTGGGTTTGATCTGCACATGCTGTTTACACGCTGTACAGATGGGCTTGTGGAGTCCTGACTGCATCATATTCTGTTTAACATCTCACTTTGTCCTTAGAGCTGCTCTGTGCCCCAATTCAAACTGTCACAGTCATTACAACAGCGATAGTTTTCCTTGGGGGTTTCTTGTAAGTAAAAGTTCCATAGTGTTCCCTGGACATACTTTACTAGGCTCAGCCATAAAAAGTAATTAAAACCAAAGACAGAGCAACTCATTGCTTCCAATTGCTTTTCTTCTCCTGATCCTCATCCCAGACCTTCTTACTCCAGGCAGAACAGATAAAGCTTGATCCCAAATGTAATCACAGTCAGTCTCTCTTCAACTCATGAGAAGCAAGGGACAAGAATCACCATCTAGATGAAATCCTGCTTTCTTTTCACTCACTTTTTACAGCATCACATAGAGCTACTAGCAATCTCAGGAACAGTCTAAGCTTTTTCGGATGAAACCAGTACACAAGGCATTGCTCAAAATAATTACAAAGTACATCCATAACATGGTTCTTGAGCAAACACAAGTTAGTAAGCATTTGGTACCAAATGCAAACAGTATTTGCAGTCACGTGATAAGGAAGAGCCCACTGCACCAATTCATTCTCAAGGTAACATGGTCAGAAATTCCTGTGTGTGTGAAAACGGCAGGCAAAAAAAGAGAAACTGTGAAACACAGCAGAAACCAGGCTGCTAGCTGAACATTGGAGAGCAACTGGGAATAAGGCATGCAGTTCATGAAGTGAAGCAAAAACTGCCAAGCACGCTCATTTAACCGAGACAGCTGAAATAAAATTTCTTGGTTCTTTCAGGCTGTTTCTCCTGGCCTACAGACTCTCAAAAGAGAGTCAGACTTACCACTACCCAATCCCCAGACTCCAACAGGCAAAGGAGGAGCTGTTTGGCTATACCAGTAAAGTTGTAGAAATGAACGATGTACAGATTAAAATCCAAAACTGCTGCATACTGATCAGGTACACAGATATCTGTTCACAGAACTAACACAGGTACAGTTTCTACCTACAGGGTACCGTCAACACAACCTAGACATCCGCTGGAATATGGAGCCAGACCAGGAGGATTTGAATGAGCATTTTATAGATGTAGCAGATTTTTCATGGCTACAAACAGCCACTGCCTTTACCTGGAGAGGAACAGGCTAAAAAATACCTCTCCCCAAATTCCCGGCTGCCCAGACCTTAACAAAAGTCACTGCAAAAGCTGGTGTACTGAGCCCAGTACAGCAATACCACAACAGCCTGGAGGAACAAGCCAACAGCCAGTGAGCACAGCACTGGAACAGCTCCTGATGATACGTCAGGGTTTGATTTCTCTCCCACCAAAAGTCCAGGTTTTACCAATCTCACTCTCTCCTGAGGCAGTCAAACTCCAAACTCAATTTAAGCACTTGAATGATGCAACACAACAGTTGTTATTAATAACGTAACTCTTTCCAACTGCCCCTCAGAATTGTGTATTAGGTGCTGATAAACCTGTATTGCACAAAATGACCCTGTAGCGCATCTGAAATACTACTTCATGTTTGGACTGACTACTTATAAACTGAATTTGAAGGCTGTAATGGATTTATGACAGTATTTAAGGAGCTTTTAAAGTTTTAAGTGTTAATTGTCTCCACCCCTGCTATTGTCCAGTGTTTAAATGGTACCCAAATGCAACTGATAATTCATATTTATGTCTTCACATATCATCTTTGTTCTAGGATTACAAGCAGTAAGCTTATTAAGTGATCAGAGACAGAAATCTTTCGCCTTAATGAGTGCAAAGCTGGTGAAGCATCCTCTCTGCCCATTCTCAGTTCAGTTTCCCATGCACCCGCCCTAGGTAGTCACCTGTAGGCTTAGCCAGTCTAGCACTGTGATACCCTGCTGTGATTCTCATTTCTCCTTCTTGGTAACCATTTAGAGAGACCAGGTAAAGCCTCACCCCTTCCACACCAGAAGAACAGGTGCTGTGCTTACTCTTTTAATGCTTAAAATTTTCTGCTAAATTTACCAGAGCTCCATATCCTGCCATCAGCATTCCCCACGCAGACTTCATTGTTCCCACCATATCTCCAGCATCCTCGATGCAGCCCTGTATGACCTTCCCCCTTATGACCACAATCCCACACAGTGACTCCCTTCCACGAAACACAGCTGCTAGTCTGGATGCATAGCAGAATGAAAGACTATGTTGCAGACTGTATCACTACAAATTGGAGTATCTTAAAAACTCAAAGTTATAAAACTGAGCATGATTTAGAAGATACGGATATCAACATTGCAGTCAGTGGGTTTTTTTGAAACAAATGTGCTTAGCATGATAAATATGAATAGCATGACAAATGGAGTTTTAAGCTCCTGCATACTCGATTACTGCTATAATCCTTCAGCTACTAACTACATGGGTAACAAATGATGTGGGACCTTACACCCGAAAAGTTGCTCTGAACCAAGTGCCTGTGCACATGCACATTTAATACAAGTAGTTCATGCATCAGTGACCATTACTGCCTGAAGCAGAAGACTAGACAATGGTGTTTTCCAGCAGTTATTCCTTCAGTAAAAATAATTTTAATTGTCTTTTACATCCTCACATTACTTCCAAAGTGCTCAGCAAACGGCAAGGAACATTGCCTTGTTTAGGCAAGACATTATGTCTCAGTCTACCATAAAACACCCTGCTACTGTAAAGTGTTTCCAAAGTTTATATTAACTTATTAATAAAACCACAAAGTTTCTGGTGATAACTTTCTTTACAATAGAATACCTGCTTTCAAAAAGGCCAACAAAGTATCATGCTTAAACATATTTTCATTTAATTACCTGCAGTAAATGTGATATGGACAACATTAACCTGTCAGGAAACAGCCTTTATGATTTACTGTGAAAAATTGTTTCTCAATACATTGAGAACCCGATCTTTGGTAAGAGGATGCTTGTTAATCTCTCATGAATCAAAATGATGTAAACACTCACCCCATACAAAGAACTTAAATTGGGATTCATATGCAAGAAAGAAAGATTTCCCTTGTGATAAACAATTCGAGTACAAAGTGTTCCTTCAAGTCCTGACATAAATTGCTCCTGCCAAGCTAGTATCTCATTGCATCAGCCTTTTGCCTTTGCCACGACTGTAGTGGCAGCCCTGCTGCCTCTCCGCCCGCTTTCCAGAATTACCATCCCAGCTCTGATGGGCCAAAGACTTGTCTTTCCATCAGATAAATACTTGGTGAAAAAACAAGGAAGATTTAGTTAAAAGGAACCCCATCCTCTAGCTAATCAACCATTTAGCGACTTCCAGGTGGACTGAGTAGATTGCACTAGTAGTATCCTTGCCCTTCCTTTCCCCACAAACTTTATCCCCTCTTCTTGTTACTCCTATCATTTTTATTTACTTGCAGTGCTTTGAAAATATTTGACACCCACCTTAAGATTACAAGAGCTTCAACTGGACTGAAAACAAGTGTTGGTTGTGTATGATAAAACTTTTTTTTAAAATCAGACAAAAAGAAAAAAATCAAAGCATCTCTGCCTACATTGCTTTCTCAATGACAAATATTCACAGCTTCTATTTTGTCCACAGAAATCTGGTATTTCAAATAAGATACACAATGTTATATTTATTCAGCTCAATGCTCCCATTAGTAGCACAAGATAAACACTGGCTTTGATAGAAAACAATTTCTACAGCAAAAGGAAGCTTCACTTGACCGAAACAAGGCCTTATCTCTAGTTCATAACACATTAACAGAAATGTATATACAGTTAAGGGAAAGCAATCCTGTGACTGAAAGTTATACCATAAAACAACCAATATATATTATACTATCTCAGCCTCCAGATCACAGAAAAAAGATATCAACCCAGAAACAGGGGAATTGCCGTCAAGGATTTATTTGAGCTTTCCCTACTGGAAACGGGCACAAGAGGTCACACACAGTAGCACATGCTACTTCAGTTAGTAAAAACATGCAGAATCAGCTCCATACAACTCTGGATCACACCCAGCGTGGCACAGACACCTATGCTTCACTGTGCTACAGAAAATAACACTTCCATAGAGCCCCTGGTTTTATACATTTGCGTGCTGCTGCACTGCTGCTGTGCAAAAGCATCTACACCAGGAGACTATGAGACAGCCTGTGGCGATGAAAACATACCTGGAGAATTTCACTCCAAAATATTTGGGGGATATGTATGACTCCTCTATAAATTACAGCAATTATTTTCACATATTTAACAGAAGTACCACTACCATTTACTGGCAGTTTTAGAAATGCCTCCTGAGAAGCACTGCCTGCTGCCTTGCTTGTCAGTTCTCCACAGAACATGCTAATGTCCTGAATTAACACAGCAAGTAGCAACTCTAGTAAAGCGAGACAGAGATGTTGTGGAGATGAAAGACACCAAATTCCCATTTAAAAATTGCAAGCTGTCTGAGCAACTTTCAGTAATATTTACATTTTCTCACTCAGAACCACAAAACATCTCAGTTGCAATCTACTCTAATCTCAGTATTTAAACCAGCATCTTTTAAAATAAACACCAGTATTTAAATCAATCTTCCCAAATCTCCTTGTATTGATTCTATTCCCAGCTTACATTTTCATCACTGATTCGAACAACCAAGTCTAAGCTATAGCTAAGAGTCTTTCAGACTTAAGCACCACTTTACCAGGTAAATACCATTTTTCCTATCGGTAAACACTTACTTAAAGCATTTATAAAATGGAATCCAACTCAGGCAGTGGACTACAGTTTTTTAATTACTTCATTCTTACTTCTGATTTAACCACGAACAGAAAGATGACCAGATGTGGGTCTTTTGTAATTGCTACACGAGGAGGAAAGTGAAGCTGTGACTGAACAGAGTAAGTTAATAATACATTAGAGTCTGAACGAGATAGATGCTACTTAAAAGATGAGTAACTAATGCACATCCACACACATGATCGCTAGAAGTAGCCCCACGAGAGTTTACAACAAATATCACTGAAGACGCTGCTGTGAGAAAACACTGCTCCTCTGCAGTGACACCGTCTGTGTTGCACACCACCGCTCCGAGCATTTGCACGATTTGTTTTTTAAAATACTGCCTGTGCTCAGGTTTTTTCCCCGTGCAATACTTGGAGTAGACCACACACCCCAAGAAAGGCAATCAGTTACAGATGGCATGAAAAGTTGTTTTTTAAAAAAAGAAAAAAAAAAAAAAAGAGGGGAGGGGGGGAGTTGTATAAACTGGAATAAACCACACCGAAGAGAAACTCCGACCAGGTCCGTCAGGGCCGGGAAGACCGAGACCCCGGCAGCTCCCCCACCGCCCCGCTCTGCTTTTAAGCCCGAGCCCCTGCGGAGAAGGTTTCTCTGAAGAACGGTTTCTCCAGCGCGCCAAGGCGGGCTCCCCTTCCCCGCCACCCCCCCGCACCCGGGGCCGCTGCACACTTCGCGCCCCGGCCGCCCCGCCGCCGCCGGAGCTGCCGCCCACTGCCACGGCCCGGTCCGGCGCCGCGCTGCCCGCGCCAGCGGGACACGCCGGGCGCCAGCGGGACACGCCGGGCGCCAGCCGCCCTCGGGGGCGCTCCGACACCGACCGGGGCCGCGGGCACCCGTCACAAGCCCCCCGCCACCGCCGGGCGAGAGCCGGGCGCCGGGGGAGGAGAACCCGGCAGGAGCCGGACCCGGCCCGAGGAAGCGGCCCCGCGCCCGCTGCACGCGGGACGCGGCGGGCGGGGGGAGGCGCGCAGCCGCCGCCCGGTACTCACCGACTCGCTCAGAAACTTCCCCCCGAGTTACGGTGGCGCGGCGGCGGCGGGCGCGGCCCCCCCCGGCGGGCGCCGGCACCATGGGAGCGCCTCAGCGAGCGGCCGCCGCGGCGGCGGCACCGCCGGGCATCGCGCTCCCTCCGCCCGGGGCCAGCCCCAACTTCTGAGCAGGCAGCGACTACAGGCGCGGGCGGGCGGCGGGCTCAGCCCGCACCCCTCCCGCGGGGCGGGGCGGGGCGGAGGTCAGGCCGGGGCCGGCGGGGAGCGCACCGCCCCTCGGCGCACCGCCGCCCGCCGCCGCAGCGCGCACGCCTCGCTGCCCGCCGCCCTCTGCGCGCCCACCCTGCCCCGCCGTGTCCCGCCGCTCAGCGGCCGCCGCCGCTCCTCACCCCATGGCCGCCGCGCCCGCTGGGCCCTCCGCCCGCCGCGGGGAGGGGGCAGGGAGCGGGCTCTGCGTCGCGCCGGGGAACATGTCTGGCGGGGCGGGGGCGGCGCGGCCCCGGCAGCGCGGCTGGCTGCCCGGCCGCCCGGGAGCCCCAGCCGGCGCCTGTCACTGTCACTGCGCCGCGGGGCTCCGTCTAGGGGAAGGTGGCGGCTACTGCAGCGCTTCTCGCTGCCGGGGGGGCGGGAGCTGCTCCCCCGGGACGCCGGCTCCGCGCTGTGGGCGCCGGGGGCTGCGCGGAGGCGTTACCGCTCCGGCACCGCCTCGGCCGCGGCTGGTGGGGGGCGAGAGCGGGGGCTCCGGTAAGGTGCCGGCAGGGGCGGGGTGGGTCTGGGGGGGCGGTGAGGGCGATGTTGGGGACGAGGGGTGTCGGCGTGGGGCACGCGCGGCTGCCGGGGAAAATGGAGCGGCTTTGGAGCCCAAGAGTGCGATGACGGGCACCTTCCTCACGCAGGGCCGGGTAAGGGGAGTGTAGGCGTGAGCTACAGCAACCTGGGGACCGACAGCTTGGGCTTTAATTATTGTAAAATAATTAAAAATTGTCTTTTGAGAAACAGCTTAGGAAAGTGAGCAGTCAGAACGACCATAGTGCCATCAGTTTATTTTATTCGAGTACCATTTACATTCACAAAGTTCCAGAGACGGACCCAGCAGAAAGGTGACTTCAGCAGTGGCAGTACTGATCTTTAAGGCCCTTGCAGCACCTACATGCACACACACACACACACACCCCCACACACACCCACCCACCCCCCCGCCCCCCTGCCCCATGCTGGCTCAGCATCTGTCTTCCCTGTACAATGGAGGTGGGACAAGAGCAACACAAGCCTGTGTTGCAAGAGTTTGACAATCATTTGGTAAACCATGATGGAAATCCTCCCCAGAAATCAGCCTGGAGTAGAACACTGCGGCTCACCCACGTTCCCTGCTGTGGTTCGATGGACACGCTTGCTGATGCCACCACATGGAAGTTGCTGGGTTACAGTGGCTGGGGAAGGTGCTGCTCCTGGCACCTTTCCCTGCTCAGGCTGGTGCTGCCCTTACCTTGCTCTTGCACCAGGAGCTCTGCAACAGGGTGCTGCTTAGCTTCAGGGAGCCAGTGTGCCTCCAAGACTTGACCCGCAAATAGTAAGTTGTCCATCTGTAGCCAGGCTGTCACTCCAGGCTGGCTCTCTGCCAGCTCCTGTGGGTGCCAAACCAAACTGGGGAGGGGACAGGGGGTGGGTGGGAGGTAAAAACGTAGCAGGGGCAAGATGGACCATGAGATGTGATCCCACCAATTTTCAACTGGCTTAATAGAATGGAAATTTCGCATGTTGATAACTATCTGCCAGAAGTGTCACTGAGGTTTTAAACCGGGGGCACACAGACACATCTTTCTCATTGCTACACCAGAACTATCTTTTGCCTTTTCCCCATTTAAAAATCATGGAAACAGAACTCGACATTCTTTCAACAGTGCCAAGCAATACTACAGCCTTTCCATTAACATACCTGCAAAGAACATTAAGTTTCAATTCTTACCAATGGTTAGGGGATTCATATCCACATCTCCCGGGAGGTGCCTGTGCTGCCAAACTAGCTGCTGCTCCTCAGGCCTTTCATTCTTACCTTGGCAGAGCAGGATTAGTTACTTGTTGAGTTCGAAATTGCAACCACAGACCTGATCCTGACTCTGTAGTTTTGTGGTTGGAGCACTGTGTTAGGAGAGGAGAACTTGTGTTCCAGCTCCAGAGATGTTTACGGTGTGTGTTTCATATAACATTCCTGTAACATAGTAAGATCTGAGATTATTACAAACTTTTTTGTGTTGACCAAGTAGCAGTGAAAGTCGAACAGCTAAAATACCACACAGATAAACCAGGGAAGGTACTACTGCTCCCTCATTATATGTTTGAATAAACATAGATAGTAGTAAATTAGTAGATTTATTATATATTCTGGATTTATACTTCCCTGGATTTTCTGTATACTAGATAATATTTTTTACTTCACATGGCAGGTGGTTTAGTTTCATGGGAATTAATGTCAAACACAGTTCACTGCCAACAAGACCAAGTTTAGGCAACATCAGCCAAAGACGTTTTGTCGGAAAGCTTGTGGGGATGTGGCTGGGACTGGGAGGATGAGAGACAGGTGAGAGAGTGTAGGTAGGTGCTGATTTGACTTGGGACAGCAGGGTGGCTTTGAAGAGGTGAAGGTCATCAGTACCTGGGTAGGAGGGGGTTGAAAGTTAGTGAAATAAGTTCTCTGAAGTTGAAAAGCAAGATAATTTTATTTTACATTTTTTTCATTAATTAGGACCTCACCCCTAAATTACATTTTGGGTTTCCACACTGTCTACAGCTAGTCCTGGAGCAGCAAAAGCAGAAGGGTGTGTGTTACATGTCTGTAGGATAAATATTTTGAATTTTCTTCATTGCTCCAATGGGTGTAAATAGCATAATAAATGGTCAGTGATCTCTTCACTTCTCCCTTATTTAAAAAAAAAATAATCTGTCTTTCTTTTAATAACCAGTATACTAAGTTTCATTGGAATATTTGTGGGGATATTATCATACACTTATTCTGTGCTGCTAGTTTGTGTTAGTATTTTAATCATCGACAGAAATTAGCTTTGGAATGTTTGAGCTTGGTTTCTTATGAAGCATGAATCTTAAATTTAGCTCAGCAACAATATATAGGAATTGGTTAGTTCTTTACATGTCTGTTAGAAAATGCCTATCAAACTATATTTAATTGTATGTATGCCTTTATACTTCCCTTTTTCATTTTCATTTATGCTGTATTATCACTCTTCCAGACTCCCTCCAATCCCTTTAAAAAGCCTGGAAAAGCAAGTCTGGCTTGCATACACTCAGTAAAGATACCTGATTTCTGACCACTTGTTCTGACATAATATGCAATAATACCAACACCAGCTAACGTAAGCACTCTTTTCTCTGCATGCACAGTTGCCACTTCAGTCCATTCCTAGCAGTGTACTGAAAGTCCTCCCCTTTCAGAGCATGATGATCTGGAACCAGAAGCAGAAGTTGAAATGGTGGCTGAATGTGTTTTTGCTGTTTACATTAGTCTATAATGCAGTGTTTATCAACGGTATGTCAAATAGGATTTCAACAGCTCAGTGCGTAATAGTTCTTGATTTGGGAAAGGTTCCTTCACTTAGAGCAGCTACAGCTAGTGCACATTGTATTATGATTGGCAGTAGTTTCTGCAAGACTAGCTGTGGATGCCTAGTTTAAGCACTGGCTTAAGTCTGTGTTTGTACAGCACAAAGTCAGCTAATCGGGTAAAATCTGCCATAGGTGGAGTTACACCAGTCAAACTGGGGTTGCTTGGTTTAGCAGGCAATAGTTCGCTATAGTCAGCAAAAGCTGTGTTACTATATGCATTTCTAGATTAATATAATGGGGTCCACATGCGCAGTTGGTGCTGGAAAAAAGAGTTTCTTTGGCTAGTAGAGTTTATACTGGAAGGAAATGAAGTGACTTTTCGGTTGCTGGGCATTTTGCCAATACAGTATTGCAAAATGCACTCTTAATTGAGTGTTTGATTAACAATACAATGAATCTTAAGTTCTAAATTTCACATCTTTCCCAGTTTAAGTGAGTATGAATGTGTTTCTCTTGGGTGAGGAACTACTTATATTAAATTAAGAAAATGGGTTTTATTTTTCAAAACTGCATGAAAAACTGCAGGAGACTGAGATTAAATCGAGGCATTGTTCATATTCCACATTCTTACCTGCAGCTTAAATCTATGCTTTTCATTTAACACAATCATAGAGTCGTGGGAAAATTCAGCTTGTGAGGGACCTCAGGAACTCCCTAGTTGATGGGCTTCTGCTCAGTGCAGGGTCAGCGAAGTAGTTAAATGTTGTTGTTCAGGGCTTTACTCAGCTGGGTTTCAAAAACTTCCAAGGAAGGAGACTGCACATCCTGGGGCAACCTGCTCCACTGCTGCACTGTCCTCATGGGGAAAAAGGTTTCCTTTCTTCTGCAGTCTGAACTTCTTACTTCGACTTACATTCATTGCCTCTCTTCCTGCCACCATGCACTTCTGTGGAGAGCATGGCTTTGTCTTCTCAGTGACTTCCTTGCAGCAAGAGGAAAGGTGCTCTGAGGTGCCCCCAAAGCCTTCCCTTCTCCATACTGGAGCAGCCCTGTCCCTCAGCCTCCCCTTGCAGTGCTGACGCTCCAGCTCCTGAGCATCCTGGTGGCCTGCCACTGGGCTTGCTCCAGTTTGACAATGTCTCTATTGCAGGGAGGGGGGAAGATGATGCAGTACACAAGATGTCATCTCATCACTGCCAAGTGAAGGGGGATAATCACTTCTCTTCATCTCCTGGCTGTGCACCTGTTCACACAACCGATGATGCTGTTGGCCTTTGCTGCTGGGGCACATAGCAGCTTGCTGTCTGCCAAATCCACAAGGTTCTTTTCAGCAGAACTTCTTCACACACAGTCAGTCCTCAGCTTGTATCACTACATGGGCTTCTTCCCAGGGCAGGATTTTGCATTTGTCCTGGCAGAATTTTACAGCCCATTCCTCCAGCCTGTCTAGGTCCTGCTGGAAGACAGCCCTGCCCTTGAGCATATTGACTGGTCCCTCTGGTTTGGTGTTATCTGCAAACATGATGAGAGTTCATGTTACCTCCTCCAGGTCATCGACACCGATGTTAAACAGGACGGGTACGCCACTTGTTGCTGGCCTTCAGGCACAAGGACTATGAATCCATATTTTTTTAGTTATAAAACATCTTTTTCCAATTAACCTCCACTGATCTTTTTAGATGGTAATGCAAAAATGTGGGATGTAAAAGGAACATGTTGGTCTTTTAGAAATAATTTAGAAATAGAAAGAATGATTCAGATGAATGTGCATTTCTCCATTTATGTCATGACTTTAGAAAACTGAAGGAAAAAAAGTCCACTAGTGCCATGAGAAACTTTTGATAAACTTTATGGGGAGTACATCAATCTTTTAAGCACATAATGTGTTTTCCATCAAATTCTTTTTTTCATAGGATAGGAGGAAGTCAAAATTATGTGGGGTGGGTAGGTTAATGGCTCCTCTTTCCTCACTTCACCTTCTTAATGCTCTCTACTCATCTAAGAAATAAGAATAGCTGAAAGAAGAGAAGCACTCTTTTAATCTAAATTTCCATCATAAATTGAATTGCAGAAAAAAGTACCATTTAGGTTACTTTCTTACGGCACACGACTGCTTGCCACGAAAATAAACTGTACTAATAAAATGCATATTCCAGCCATGACCAGACTTGTACCAAGAGCTGGGAATGCACAGTGCTTGCTGTAATGCAAAAATAAAAGCAATATTTAATAGCAGCTCTGCTCTCGTCCTCTGAATATGTGGAAAATTTTAGGTTGTGGGTTGTCTGGGTTACTTCCTTTAAAGCTACAGAGCAAAGCTCCCCTGACTACTTTACATGAAAGCAGAGTAATTACCTCACAAACAATTACCTAGAAACAGAGAATTTTCTTTAAGGAACTAATGTCCAAGGAATCAATGTGAACATGCATGCAGGATAAGGAGGTGCAGGCAAAGTGAGAGAGGAAAATGAAGGAACACCCTGCCACAGCCTGCAGTCTTTATCTCCCTGTTGTTTCTAAGGCATCCATCATGTCATTATCTGCAGTAAAGACCCATCAGACGGTAATGAATACATTGACTCTGGTTCTCTGGGAAAAGGAAGGTGAAAATGGAGATATTTTGCTTGCTTTGTCTCTGAAGAAGGGAGGTGGAGGAGAGTAGAAGTGAAGGTTTTGCTTCAGCCAGTATATTCAATGTTTTTCTTTTTTTAAGGTAAGGAATTTCAGAGTTGGTGTCCTGGCCTGCTTCCAGCGCTACACAAGCTGTCCTTCATCCTAGATGTTATATTAGCCAGAAGAACTACTGCAAATGAACACTGAGAAACATTAATTAATTTTAAGATAAATAATGTGCAAGTAGCGCCCTGTGGATCTTAACTGAATCCCATCCTTAGTCTTTTCGGTACTTTTTGAAGATTGTGACCAGGCACATACTGCAAAATGTATCCAGAGCCTAACACCACTTGCTGCACCTGTATGTCCACATTGTCCTCCGTTTCCTTCTGGCCACAGAACAAGCTTCAGTGGCCAGTGAATCTTCTGTCTAAAATGCTAGTCTCTCAAGCGTCTCAGAGGTTTAAGCACATTAAACAAGGCTTTATTGGTTTGCTTTCCTGCACTTAGATCCCTAAAGTCCAACATGTTAGAGACCTAACTGATTTGCTTTTTAAAGTGTTTTATGTTTTATTACTTAGAGCATGCACTCATTGTCTACCCACATTTTATGAGCATTTTTCTGCAACTTTTGCTACTTTCCCCTCTCCAGCCCAAGTTAATCTGTCAGATTTAGGTGGAAGGGAGATCACAGAAGCTAGAACAGAGACTATGATTATTTGGGTACTCAAATTCACTTTAAGCTAAAATGGTGGTGTTACCATGCAAAAGACAACAGACAAGAATTTGACCCAAGTCACAGTGTATAAAGCGTAAATTTTTAATTTCTTGGGCTAGTTGAAGAATGCAAACAAAACCACAGAGTAACTTTATTTGTTGTTTTCATAAGCCTGCTAGTTCAAGGAACAGCTGTATCCTTTAATTTACAATTCAGTTTAAAGTCTATAATTGACAGGTCTTAAGCATATGTGACAGCAAGGGATTTGAGACAGACAGCCTGACAAAATGAATGTTTTTGCTTTCTGTACGTGACTGATGTGCTTTCTGTTGAGGATGATGTTAACCTTCTTCTGAAGAGCTCGGTTTTTTACATCAACTGACCATTTTGAGGAAAACATAACATCAGTAGAGGAAAATCATTTTGTTAGAGTATCCTTCAAATACTCACAGAGAAGTGTCTTTCAAAGTAGAATATTGTTATGTACCTGGGTCATAAGTTCATAAGATGTGAGATAGCACTTCGACTCTTCAAAAAGACCATGTTCATTTAAATGCCTCCCAATCCTATTCTGTGTCATCTGTCTGATCAGGTATAAAAATTATACCCACTGATTCCCTGGTTTCCCTATTATAGGGCTCTTTTTGCAGATGTGATTACACTGACAGTTCTTCCTTCAGAAATCTTAGTGCAGGTCTCTGGACCCTTTTGTTCTTGCATGACAAGTCCTTCTCTCCTCCATGGAGTTCTCCCATGGTCTTTCCACTCCATTTATAGAAAATGGTTTGGCTGTCCATCTACACGATCGAATGTCCTTTGGCCCTCTATCACTGTCTGGGTGAAATTGCTGCACATGATTATTTCAAACCTCTTTCATGCTGCATGCTTGTACTTTGGTGATTCTTAGCGCTCATAACAGTACTGAAAAGCAGTGAGGGCAAAAGCCAGCTGATAGAGAAACGAACTCAAGAGCCATCCAGATGAGGGAGTGTCCAGCCTTTCTGATTAATGGGGCTTCATAACAACATTTTACCTTGGACGGAAGCCATGCAATGCATACCATATGCCTTGGAGAAGCCAAAGAGCAGGAGTCCTATGAATAATAATGTTCTTACAGGACTTCAGAGTTCCATTATGGGATGGGGGCCAAGTGGAATATAAAGCTGGGTTCCAGGAAAATAGGTGACTTCACACTGAACAGGACATGGTGACTACTTCTTTATACAGGTGGAGACTCAGATTGAGCAGTAGCTCCTAACGAGAACAGACCACTTGCTCATCTTGTGCTTCACCTGTTATCATTTTTGTGGCACACAATTTTGACATGGTAGCCACATTTAAATTACTGATGAGCCAAATGCAGTTGAAACAAATCCTGACTCAGGATGTAGTTCATTCATGTGTCCCAGAGCAGGACTGACTGTCCTTACCTAATTCTTGCTATTTTCTTGACTAGTTTTTTAAACAAGTTTCAGTGGTAAAGACCCTTCTACCTCCCAAAGCCACCAGTATCAGAAATTCACAAATTTATTATTATAATGTTTGCTGTAATGCCTAACCCTTATTCTCCTTGCTGCAATTTAAATTCCTGAACTCTTCTGCCCATGATGAAAATGGTGGTCAGATTACTCTCTCCCGGTTTTGAAAATTGCTATGTATCCTTCAGTTTTTTCTCTGTCTTAGGCCAAAATTTTTTTTTAAAATCTTTCATCTTAGATCCCATTCTCTTTGCCTCTAATCACTTGCACTGTTTCTGGCTTTCTCCAGTTGGCCCATGTCTTTTCTGAAGTATAGTGCCCAAGTGTAAGACAAATCCTCTAGCTGATATTCAGTAGTGCTTGAGAAAAGGAAGGCTCGAGGGCTGCACTGCTAGTTATAGATCAAAGCATTTTCCTTATGTGTTGCACTTGCAATAGATTGTTATTTGTGATACATCGTCAATTGATGACCTACTTGTCTGGAAAATAAATTCTTAAGAAGTCATTCCCTGGCCTGTGTGTTTTTTAAAATTTGATTATGGCCACCTAAATGCAGTATATCATCCAATATACTTAATGTTTGCACTTCTTTCCAATTCTGTCTCATCTGCAAGTTTAATAAAATTGCTATCCAGATTGTTAATAAAAAGTTAAATAAAGTTACAACTGTAAACCCCCAATTTTGTGATATGGCAGTATCAAAGTAAAGGGGTTTAAAAAGACATGCATTACCAAATTAGTTTTAATGCTATTACTTTTCCTGATATCTGTCAAGTGTTTGCATTGATTCTAGATTATTTTGTTTTTCCTGGGAGTTGAAGTTAATTTGGTTTGTTTATTATTTCCAGGCTCTTCTTCCTCTGGTCTCTTGCCTCTTTTTCTAAAAAGCAGCTATTACTTCTGTCCTTCCCAGTAGTCCATGTCTTAGCCATCTTTCATGAATTCTCAAGTAATAGCTAATCTGACTAATTCACTTCATTCTTAAAATATCCCAGACCTTAGACTATTTGGTCTGGCTGACTTGAGAAAATTTCATAACGCTCTCCTGTCCTATTCCTTCCCTGTTTCAGACTGAATTCTTAACACTTTGTCATGCATGTTAATTATGCCAGTCATGTGCCTGCAGCTGACATGCAAAAAAGGTTTTAAATACTCTAACCTTCTTCAGATCATCAGTTATGTCATCGCCTTCCCTCTGCTCCCCCAAACAGACAAGAAAATCAACATTTTCCTTGCTCTTCCTTATTATTAATGCACATTACCTTTTGAAGTGTTTTCTAGCTGTGTATCGGGTTTGTGGCTTAGTTTTCTGATTGGGCTTTATATACATGTGCTGTTATTTTATACATTTTAGAATTTGATTGAATTTCTATTTTGCAGGTGGACCTTTGTGAGTTTGAGGTCAATTAAAAGCTTCTAGCTTACCTAAACTCATCTCTCAGTACTTTTCCCTTCTAATAGGAATAGCTTATATTTTCTGCCACAACAGCTTAATTATATTTTCCTTTGACTTTGTTGTTGACTTGAGTTGGTGGAAGTTTGCTGCTTCAAGTCCATGATTTTCTCCTTTTGCCTTATTTTCTTTCTTAGGATTGTGAACTCTGTAATTTCATAGTCACTGTCTCCAAGTTCCCTTTAATCATCCTATTCTCAAACAACTGCACTTTGCTAGTTACAACCACAACCAGAAGAGCCTCTCCTCTGTTTTTTCTGCTGCACCAGAAATGGTGCAGACCAATGCTTTTCAGTTTAGAGATGCTAACTGATCTCTAAAGGAAAACTGATATTTTCCTTTCCTACCTGTTCTTTGGATAAACTCTCTCATGATTCCGTAGTCCTTTGTGTTGAATGATTTGTCACATTATTCATAAAAAAAGCTTCCACAGCAGATATTCTCTCTTTGGGTGGTTTGGTCTAACAACAGTAACAGCTGTGTCCTCTTCTTTCACTGTCACGCAGAGACTTTTAACAAGTCCAGCTTCCTTCATTCTCTGGAATTCAGGACCAGCACAGAGATACAACCTTTACTATTAAACAGTCCTGTTATGTGAGTTGTCTTACTCATAAGTCTATGAGTAAGTTGAATTTATGAGTGAGTTGTCTTACTCACAAGTCTATGTTTTGCCAACAAGGTCATTTTTGTGGTCATTTTTTAGGTGTCCTTACTCCTCTTGTTGATTTCCTGCATTTCCTTGTGCTTTTAACTTGGCTTCTCACAAGCCTCCCCACCCCACACATTTTTTAAAAACTAAATTTGTTCAGATTTGCTTTATGCACTTGAAATGATTATATATAATGAGAGTGATACAGAGGGAACACATACAGAGTGACACATTGTATATAAAATGTCACTTTTTCCCTTTTTATTTTCTTTTAAATTTTTTTTGAGGATTTTTGTAGTACTGACCAAGTGAGCAGAAAGAACAGGAAGAAAAACAAGAAAAAGAGGTATTTTATGAAAACTCTAAGGTGAATTGTGGTTTTATTTGTCCTTGTTAACTTGAGCCCAGTGCAGTTTAGGTATCAGCCCTGAAGTCATTTGCAAATGCAATGTTTAAATGGCTTGACACAATGGCAGTGGCATTTACTTAGTGTGGTTTTTTTACTTTTATTTTTCATCACAACAGTTGTAGCCCCGACGTGCAGCACCAGCAGATGTATCCTTTCCAGTTCCCTTTGAGTGTCCTTGATAACATTCCATCCATCCCGACACTTGTAAACAGATGCTTAAATATCCAGCCAGCTGAAACCTCTGACATAGGCCACATCTAGAAATAGCTTGTACAGAAATAATCCTGTAAAATATTTGACACAGCCAAGAGGAGGGCCCTGTAATGTTGAGACTTGTGCTACTTGCACACATGCTGTTTAGCAAGGACACCACTAACTTTCACTCCAGCGACTGTGCTCGTGACTGCATGTGTGATATATTGTACACTCGCTACACCACAGGTTCACGTGCACTTCTTCTAGTAAGAAACTGTCACGAAACCACTGTTTCCCATTTTCAGAAATTCAGCCATCTATAACTTTGAAGTGGTAGTTTTCAGCTGTTACCCCTGGGGCAGACACAGCGGTGACATGACGAGGAGGCCAGCAGCCAGGGCCGTGTCCCCACCACAGGCAATGGGCACAGGGTTGAAGGTCTGTTTGCCTCTGCCCTTGCTCCCAGATCAATCGGTGCCTGGCTGGAGCCTCCGCACAGGAGAGCCACTGGAGTGTTGCTGTTGGGTTCTTGAAGTTTAATCTAAAATATGAAACAAGCCCTTAACTTCCCCGAGGGCAGGGAAATGTAAGGTAAGTTTGTAATTCTGGAAACACATCACTTTTTGTTAATAAAATTATACAGAATAAATGTCACATTTATTAATATATTATAGGTATTTTAATAGCTATTTTCATTATATAGGTATTTTAATTAATATATTTTAGGTATATTAACAGGTATTTATAAATTTTCTAAGTTGAATTGTGCTTTTATTATTAACAATTGTCCTCCACAAGTAACAGCAGATGTACTTTTTGCTTGCTTTGTTTTGATTTGGACAAAAACTCGAACATTTTGAAATTTCCAGTAAGCTGCATTTCTGAGAATATAATTCAAAAGCTACCCACATTTAAATCAGTTGTCACCTTAGCTTTCCTACCCAAGGTTCCAAGCCTGTATCTTTGAATGAAGTGGGGAAGCACAGGTGCTTGGCTTCCATATTTTGGATCTGGCTGCCCTGGAGTCACGAAATCTGAAATCCCAGTTGCAAAGCATTAGCCCTGGTGTGGTCCATCTGCTGAATCTAGAGTGAGAAAAATGTCTGGTTTCTGGGAGGGTCCCAGCAATTCAACCCTGCCTTAGGTTCTGCTGAGGCTCCTCAGGAGCCTACACAGTCCAGATCACATATTTCAGTGTGTGAAACACCCTTTTCAGTGAAGTGTCATTTCTGTCTTATTAATACTGTCTATCTCTGTACAAAGTCTCTTGCCTGATATATATTTCTGCTGTAGTCCCTCCTTTAGAGCAAGACACAGTCACTGCAGTGCTGGGTGGAACTGGTGGCTGCTGGGGGCAGAGAGGCTACAGCTACTAGAAAGAAGAGAAGCCATGCCACATGAGGAGCAGGGCAGGCAGTGCATTTGGAGATCCTAACAGGAGTGGGAACTCTTATCTACCCTGATTCCCTAACTATGACCAGCAAAGTTTCATCCAGTCACCAGGTCTGTGCTCTTTTTTTTTATTTTGTACTAAATCCCATCTTCTCCATTTTAATGAAAATGTTTTCACTAGTGCTAAACAAAGCAGGACCAGTCAATGAGCTTGTTCACTGGGCCCTAAATCACCCCCTTCACTTGACACGCTCTTTGGCATAGTTTTGGCCTGAGTCAACAAGTCTTAAGTAATGCCAGGGGATAACACTGGTTGGGGACTGCTTCCAGGAGACAGTATGGAGATGCCTAAACCACCAGAGCAGGCTCCTTGCTCTTCCACAGTCCTCCAGCGCTGTCCCAGCAGCATCTGAATCCCCAGGTACACAGCACGGTACAAGTCAGGGTTATGCAATGCATGCCCTCAGTTTCACACTATGAAAACACTGGTCTAGCAGGCTGAAACCTGAACCTTCACGCAATTTTAGCTACTGCACAGAAATAATCATTATGCTGTACAAGTGCTGGATGGGGGCCCAGAGGAAACCCATGGCCCAAAGCTATGTAGTATGGACACTGCCCATCTGTGACTTGTTCTGTTTCATTTAGTAGTACACATGTAGCCATGGCTATCTGCCTCCTTGGGCAGGGTCTAATTAATTTCCACAATTTACAACTCTGTAGGGTGAAAACAAGGGTTTTTTTTATTATACTCTGTACAAATACCTGCCATGTAACCCAACCGAAAGCTTGCTTTGAGCCAACACACTCAGTTTTTAAATGGTGCTTTGTGTAAACTTCTGAAACCTTTCCTCCCAGCCAGTAATGTCCAACCACAACCCCCCAGCCTCTACCCAGACAGAGCTTTTGGAGACCACAGTTCAGAAATATACAGTTGGAATTAAAAGTACCAGAGCAGCTGTCTGCATTGTCTCAATTGCCCCTTTCAGCTGTTGCATATTATACCAAGCCTTCCTTTTTGGAGTCTGTTCCATGTAAAAGGAAAACACTAACATTTTTATATAGTAATATTCTTTCCAAACCTTTGCCAGCCTTCTCAGACCCAACCTCTCTCCTTCCTCTCTTTCAGCTGCTCAGCTCTGCTTCAGCTCAGCTTAATATTTTCAGAGATGCTGAGGCTCTTTACGATCATTCCCAGCCCACTCTTGTATCTGAACTATACATTTCAAAGATCTGCTGGAGAAAGAGTCTCTTACCTGCTCACTGATCTGATCATTTGCCTGTGCACCCCTGACTGCAGTACCTTGGACTCATAGGCTTTTCTGTTACCAGAAATCAGTTAGCTCTTCCTTATTGCATGGTGGGGGGAACTATCTTCCTTTCCCCACTGTCAGTATTTATTTATTTTCTTGCATTTTTTTAATAGATATATGATTGAATGTTAGAGGAAAGGAGAAAGTGAATGTATTTGTCAGAAACAATGCTTTAATGCTATTTCAAATTGACTTGTTCATTTATATAATTCAAATAAAATACATGAATCCTTAATGCTAGGAGATGGATACTGCTCTGAACTCCACTGTTTAAAATATTTGTTGCTTTTTATCTGCCATTCTGAAATAAGGGCCACACCAAAGGGCCTGACTATTCACATACTCAAGAGAGCTTTGCTGTCCACAGCAGCTGCAGCAAGAAATGCAGCACCTGAATTCAAGCAGAAAGGCCACTATGTGAAGGTATTACACCAAGCACTGAGACATTCACTTAGTAACTAATACAGAGATCCTTGCTTGCCAATGTTTGAGCTCCCTTTCTGCAGCCTACTCGGTCTGATCTGAGAGCACCAACTCCAAGAATGGACTTGGTGAGCTCTGAAATCACAAGGCAATGGGACTAGAGGGAAAAGAAATAAAAAATTTTGTGCCAGTCTCATTTGCATAATATCTATCAAGACTCCAAGTGAGTTTAGTCATGAATTATTCAAACAGAAGAGCTAAGTTCAGAAGTACACACAATATTGTATGAAGTAGAGTCTAATCCCCATCTGTCCCCATCGCGTAGTAATCATCACACTCCCTTTCCCAGCAAAATTAAAACCAAGATTATCATTACAAAAGTGAGACTTGAGTCTAATGGGAACATTTGTCATTAAACTAAACAAAAAGCAAATATTGATGTTAAACTGTGCTTTCATTAATAGCAGAATGAGCTAATGAATGCTATTAGTTACGGTTTCGCTCCTTGTTTTCTATTCCTGTTTTATTCACAGACCTTGTTTTTTTGCTAAAATAGGAATGATAAACAGCTGCAGACCACCCTGGGTCACAAACTGAGATAGCCTCTTTCAAAGCATGTGAAGCTGATAAAACTGCAGAACCAAGTCTAAATCAAAATCCAATGCTGGCAGGCTAAGCCTGAAGTATAGTCACTTGCTTGGTTTTTACCTAATTACATTTGATTACAACAGATGAGAAAGACTGGATTCTTACCGACAGCAGTGGAACAGATAAACTGAATCACTTAGCCTTTTCTCCTGCTGTAATATCTTGGATCACCTTCACATTGCTCAAAAAAAGGAGGGTCAATCTGGCTTTCAATAAGGATGATCGCTTTTCCTCTGTATTTCCTAGTGTCTTTGCAGCACCCAGACATGCACCGCTTATCCTTTATCCTGTAAGTATTGTATCACTACCCGCCAAAGTACAAATTTAGTATGATCATTCTCTTTCTTCCCATTTTTGATATTAAGGTCTTATTTATCTTTTCTATAGCAGAATTGTTCCTTCTGCCTCTGAATGCTGCCAGCTCAGGTCATGGTTACTACCTTTTCTCCTGCTCCCCAAATACTTGGGTATCTGCAGATGTAATGGAAGTCCCTCTGGACATTAGGCTTGGAAGTTTCCTTTGCTATGCTGGTGTGTCTTGTACTGCTTTTCAATGCACTTTTAAAGTATTCAGCTATTTTTCCCCTCATCCCTAAATTGTGTCTTATATTTCCTTATAATAATAAAATAATCCCCCAAATTCCTGTAATCTAGCCTAACAACATATTTTTAATGCCTTGAGCTACTAACATAAATGTTTCCCCTATTTCTGCATGCTACCTATTTATTTATCAATGTCCTGGCCATTTATAGGCAGCTGAGACTGCAGAACAGCTGACTTCCATCTATTAATATAGGTTTTGTTACTTTTGTTTAAACCAAACCTTCATTCTTGGGAAGGCTGAGGCTCTCCTCAACTGACTGTTTCCAAGGCAGAACCCAAGACACTTGTATTGAATGTGAAATGCAGCTTGGAAGAACAGAAATGAAATGGTGCTGTAAGCATCATGGTACTCATCCTTTCCTTAGTCTATTTCATAAACCTCAAAAATTGGCCCTGCAACTAGCAAATCATGGGTTCAAACCTGGTTAAACAAGGCTTTTAGCACAGTTATATACCTGTAAGTGTTGGGAGCAGCAAGACCTGCTGAAGTTATGCTGTGACCTGATAATCCTGCCTGCAGTGACAAAGGGGGTATTGGTCCAGTGTATCCTTTTCTGATAATCTATGCTATTGCATAACATTCTGTATGTTTCACAATAAGCTAATGAGCCTCATGTGCTGCAACTTAGACATTCTTCAGTCTGTGGGGCCAGATGGGATCCACCTGAGGGTACTGAGGGAGCTGATGGAGGAGCTCATC
Organism: Falco peregrinus; assembly: GCF_023634155.1. Taxonomy (NCBI): domain Eukaryota; kingdom Metazoa; phylum Chordata; class Aves; order Falconiformes; family Falconidae; genus Falco; species Falco peregrinus. Next base: position 69,515,360 of record NC_073739.1, read on the forward strand.
AAGCCACTCTCCATCATTTCTCAGCAGTCCTGGCAAACTGGAGATGCCCCAGAAGACTGGAGGTCAGCCAGTGTGGCGCACATCTACAAGAAGGGCAGGAAGGAGACTGCAGGGAACTACAGGCCTGCCAGCCTGATCTCAGTGCTGGGGAAGGTTATGGAGCAGATCATCCTCAGTGCCATCACACAGCACATGCAGGACAGCCAGGGGATCAGGCCCAGCCAGCATGGGGTTGTGAAAGGCAGGATCTGCTTGACAAACCTCATTGCCTTCTACGACAAGATGACCCGCCTAGTGGATGAGGGAAAGGCTGTGGATGTTGCCTACCTGGGCCTTAGCAGAGCCTCTGACGCCATCTCCCACAGCATTCTCCTGGAGACACTGGCTGCTCGTGGCCTGGACAGGTGCACTCTGCGCCGTGTATAAAGCTGGCTGGCTGGCCGAGCCCCGAGCGTGGTGGGGGATGGAGTTACATCCAGCTGGCGAGGGGTCACCAGTGGTGTTCCGCAGGGCTCCGTGCTGGGGCCGGTTCTGTTTAATAGCTTTATCGACAGCCTGTACGAGGGGATGGAGTGCCCCCTCAGTGAGTTCACAGGTGACCCCCAGCTGGGGGGAGCGTTGATCTGCGGGAGGGCAGGAGGCTCTGCAGGGGGTCTGGGCAGGCTGGAGCGATGGGCCCAGGCCAGTTGTGTGAGGGTCAACCAGGCTCAGTGCCGGGTCCTGCCCGTGGGTCACACCAGCCCCCGCAGCGCTGCGGGCTGGGGGCAGGGGGCTGGGAACTGCCTGGGGGGAAAGGGCCTGGGGGGGCTGGTCGGCAGCCGGCTGGGCATGAGCCCCCTGTGTGCCCAGGTGGCCAAGGAGGCCAACAGCATCCTGGCTTGTATTAGCAATAATGTGGCCAGCAGGACCAAGGCAATGATTGTCCTCTTGCACTGGGCACTGGTGAGGCTACACCTCAAATACTGTGTTCAGTCTTGAACCCTCACTACAAGAGGGACATTGAGGTGCAGGATTGTGTCCAGGGAAGAGCTACAGAGCTAGTGAATGGTCTAGAGAAGAAGTCTTCTGAGGGGTGGCTGAGGGAACTGGGGTATTTTAGCCTGGATAAAAGGACACTGAGGGGAAACCTTATTGCTCTCTACAACTACCAGAAAGGAGGTTGTAGTGAGGTGGCGGTAGGTCTCATCTCCCTAGTAAAAATTGATAGGACAAGAGGAGATGTCCTCAAGTTGTGTCAGGGGAGGTACAGATTGGACAGTAGGAAAATTTTCTTCATGGAAAGGGTGGTTGATCATTGGAACAGGCTTCCCAGGAAGGCAGTGGAATCATCATCCCTGGAAGTGTTCAAAAAACACATAGATATGGTGCTTAGGGACATGGTTTAGCGATAGACTTGGAAGTCCTGGGTTAATGGTTGGACTTGATGATCTTGAAGGTCTTTTCCAACCTGAATAATTCTATAATTCTATGAATTTCAACCCAGAGCTACTTATTTCATCGGACTAGCAAGTGTACTGTTCACTGGTGTGATAAATACCAGCAGAGCTTCCAGGTCAGCAGGATTTGTGGCATGACCTGCAATTATGGCCTGAGCACAGATTGTGAGTAGCATGAGGGCATCTCTGCCATACTTTGCCATGTGACCGAGGCACCTCAAGGTCATTTAAATGAGGGCCTTGTCCTCCACCTAACCACTTGTTGATTATCTCCCTGTTTTTCCCCACCAAAAGCTATTCTGCATGCTGTTCCTACAGCATCTCTGACGGTCACTGTGAGGGAATGGTGATTACAGTGATTTCCCCTGGCAAATGAGAAGGCCTCAACAGGTGGAAGGTGTTTAAACCTTAACAAACATCTTTGGATTTGGCTCTACCCTCCTGGGTGATTCAGTTTGCCCTTTCTCCTTTAGGAAACACAGGAGGAGTGTCCTGTCACAGTCATGCCCCACATCACCACTAACAGCATTTTGTTCTGGCCAGTTATATTTTGTCAGCATCTGAGCTCTGGAAGTATGGGGTTTCACTGTAGGATGCTTCTATTTGGAGTCCCATTGCTCCACCAGCACAGAAGAGGTTTCCATCCTCCGTGACCAGCCAGGTCTTTGAATCCCTCCATGGTGAGGATAAGTCCCAGATCAAGATTCAGGAAGTGAAGCAGAATGGGTAATGGAAATAAACACAAGGGTCCGTAACACAGGTCCTATCCTCAGCTTGAAGAAAACCAAATAAACACCACAAACTCCACAACTCACTGAAAAAAGCCTACATTAGCATAAAAGTGAGGCACAAATGGCTTTCTGATGGTCATTTTGGTATAAGATCACTCATCATGAAATTACAGAGAAAAGCCTTCTTTTCTGTGTCCAGAGGGGACAGACTCCAGACGCCATGATGTACAAAAGCACTGGGGAGGTAGAGGAGGCATTAATGTGTAACTTGCTTTGATTAAGACAGCCTGTGAACTTTGAGCACTTATTTTTTAGGCAATCTTCAAAGTCTACATTCCCTCCAGATTCCTCAGTCAGGCCATTACACAGGAACATGCTTGTCTTTGCAGTGAAGAGTTGTTATTTGCTCTACAGTAACGCTTGCTTTCTACTCAGCTTACTTACTGCTGTAAACCCTCATTAGTGCCTATGATCAGCTGGCACCACCATTCATTTTCCCTTTTAGTGTTCTGCTTGACTTCATCTCCCTTTCAGAGGTCTGCTCATCTCTGGGCACAAATATGCTCTCAGTTCTCTATCTGAAGGAAGCAATTACTGTCCTCACTGCCTCGCTATCTTCTTCAGTCATCACAAATGCCTAATGAAATTTCGGAAGCACAGGCCAAGCCAAACTCCATTTCTTACCACACAGTTACCCTGACACAGTACGTTTTCTGACCATTTTTTTGCAAAGCCTCCATAAAGTGATCTGTCTCCAGCACTGACACAGCTGTGGTGTCAGAGTGCAAATGCCTTACATTCTTCAGTGCATTTATCCTCAGAATACATTTCTGATGCAGCAAAGTGCTTTAGCCCTGCTGGAGGATGGGGTTTGAGGCCTCCAGAGGTTGGGTCTTAAAAAGGTTCACCTTCTGGAAACATTTGTATATCCCCACTGCCTGTGGAGAGACTCTTGATAACTGTGGAAACTAGAATATCTAAACATGAGTTAGATCCTGTCCTGAATTTCTCACAGAAAACTACAGAGGAAGTAGTTAGTGATTCAGAGAATTGGGCATGAGTATTTTGGAACCCAAAATATTACTGAAGGTGCTGGGTAATTCTTCCTGTTAGCATTTCCACCTTCTCTACCAGAGGAAGAAGAAAAAAAGTACTTGGTTTCAAGAGGCAGCTAACATATTTTGTACTCTGAAGAAAGATTTATTTTCCCTTGTGTGTATTGGTAAAAGGCCAAGAAGGTGCAGCTCATTCCAAAAGAAGTTAGAGTGATAATCAGTGCATCATTTGACAAAGGACAAAAAGGAAGGATTGTGATTTTTCTGGGTTGTTTTCTTTTACAATTGGTTGGACTCCAAGCAAACAAGAAGCACTTGGCCATGAGGGACATTACTCCCACTGCACTGTTATTATAAATCAATGACTAACTGGAAATAGACAAATAAATATACAGGCAAAATTTGTGAAGACAAGCTGCCCCTAAAACAGCTGTTGAGGACTATAGGTTAAAGCCACAGGCAACCTCTAGCACATCTTGCGAATGGATCACTTAACATTTATCACAACAAGACACAGTATTCACCATTCAAATTGTATTGAATTTGCCATTCGCACTGTAAACTGAAACTAGGCCATAAACTGGTTTGGGGTATAGCAGTAATTTTCAAGATTTAAGCATGTTTTCCCCTTCTAAGGTGGATTTTGAGAGAATAGAGGCAAGGCAGATGTTCCTGGGCCCCAGGCTGAGGACCCACACACAGACACCAGCCTCACGGTGCCACATCACTGTTGAAAACTGTCACTGTAGTAATTTCCAAGGTAGCGATAGCATCAGTCTCATGACTAGTTCATAGTAATCTTTCCTGACTAGAAAGAGATTGCAAAACTCATTTATTTCTGATTATGAGATCAAGATGTGGCAAATGTTTATTTGGGCAGTTGCCAGAGATTCCAGGCATTTCCTGTTGCAAATATCATCAATCAAAAATACAGCATTACAATAACACTTCTCCTTTACAGGTGCTCATGTTGAATACTGTTGCTCAGATGAACAGTAAAGTTCAGAGCACAAAATACAACTACTGTTAATTCAATAAAATCAGTAACTAAACCTGTACGTTCTCAGCTAGAAGAGACAGTTGTATGCAAGAGAGAACACTTGACTGGCTGTTGCAATGTTTGGCATTTGGGATTTTATTGGATGGCATATACATGAAAGGTCTTTATAATTGGTTAAAAATACTACAGAGGTAGTTCACTTAATTTAAGACTTCAATCCCAAGGGCCTTTGACAGGAAAAAAAACCCAAAACCAACAACCCCAAACAATCAAAAAAATCCAACCCCCAAATCAAACCACACTTTGGAGAAGTTAGGAGTTCATTCCAAGTCAGACTCAGATGTCAAGTATATTGACACCTCACGGGAAAAAGACTGATCTGTGAACTGAAGCTTCTATAGTTTTGAATGCCTAGTCTTGCAAGTCTGTGAAATTCATTTTCAGAAATCAACTACTAGATTATTATAGCAATAATATCATAACTTTCTGATAAATTATGTTCAAATGCTGGGGGGAAAAAATCTGTTGAGCAGTTTCTTGCAACCAGAGAGATTCTATCTGAAGGTGATCCTTAATACAAATTTCAAGGAGTACAGTTGTTTTGCAGAGGCAGGGCAGTGAGCACATCAACCTTGCTATCTTGCTAGTAAGATGAAAATAATATTTTTTTTCTCCTGTTAGTACTCCTTGAAAGTAAAAGGCCTGGTAAGAGAAAACCCTTATTCCTGTGACATTCTTTCATAATTTCATCCTAGCCTCAGTCTGTCTGTGTATCCTTTCACTTTATCTTGTTCAAAATACATATACTTCAGCTACCCTACAATATATTACCAGTTATCACTGTTCATTCCTTCTCTTTGTTCTCCCCTCCCCTCCTCTGCTCTCTGTCTTCTCCATCCACATGTCTTCCCCTTTGAACACCATAACTTCTAGATTTCCCATCTTCCTTCAGTCTGCTTCCTACTGACTCCAACTCCCTCCCACATTCATGAAGCCTCATAATTCCCTGAAATCCCTACTTCTACAGCTCCAACCATCTTCTCAGAGTTCCCAGTACTCCTAAGTTCAATTTTAGAATATGCCTTCTGCCCCACAAGAAAAACAGCACTGCCAGAACAGAAAATTCTCTTGCCTTAGGGGCAACATACAGTGAGCCTTTTTTCTTAGTCTCACATACAAATCTAGATCTATCTGCTTCTGAATCTAATAAAGCAATGCAAAAAAGTGCAATAGAAAAGCATATGCATGAGATTTGAAATGTGCTTACAGATGCCCATATTCAGTGACATCTCTCCTTATACCGATGCTTCTGAGGATACTTGAGTGTAAGTCAGATGCTACATGAGCATCTACAGACAAATATATTCATTATGACCAGATTAGTATGCTCTAAAGGAAAGAACTCCCTTCCATGATCTTGAGCTAAAGCAGTTCTTATCCTGTGGAATTTCCATAGCCTCTGTCAACACTGTTGGGTGGAGAGGGATAAGCTATACCTTCCAGCAAGGATTAATCACAAATGGAGATGAACCATTGTTCCTGATGTTGCCTTTTGTTATCTTTGGTACTGCTGCTCTTCAGCTCTACCACCACTCTTGCTGCCTTACTACCCATATCTGTCATTGCCACAGCACTTCCCCAGTTGCCGTGGATCTTCAACATGTGAGCTCTTCTAGGCTTTCCAGGGGACTACTTCAGAGCTTCACTTTTAGAGAAAATACAAATTTACTCTTTACTTCAAAAATGGACAGAACTGACGGTGATTTTTTCTTGTCTCAAGCTCTTTCACCCTACCATTGCTGGCTGTGGCTGCAGCTACAGTTAGGGTAATTTGCCTGTGGCAATATATGTCAAAGATTTAGTTTCTGTAGGTTTCCAGACATGAGTTGCAGTCCTACAATCACTTCAGCTTCATAAGAAGCCTCACCTATGGGTAGACGCACCACATATGAATTTTCCCAGTTACCGAGAGACCCCTGGCGCCAGCTGCAATGGGGCTTCCCAGCCAAAGTGTGGGCCTGGATGATCTTAAGGTGGTAACTGGTGATGCATCCTTCTCTTAGTCTCTGTAACACTTTACAGTAATGATGTGATGCTTTGCTCCTATCACTCTTTTATCATATTGTGCATGATAACCAGTACTGTTTCCTTTTATCATACTGCATGTTATTTTCCTTTATTATACTGTAATATAATAAACTGCATTATTCCTATATTTGATTTGGAATTCATTTTTGCTTGGTATCCAGTCACTCAGCAACCTACAAGCCCAGCCAGGTCCAGGTGTTCACATGGGTTGCACTGAACTTAACAAGTTTCTGGGACTCAGAGAGGCATGAGGTGGTGTGTATCTCTGCACTATGCTCAATAGCAGTCCTGGTCTTCAAAATGAGATGGGGAGGCACCTGACCTGAAGAGGCTTTCAGGAAACCAGACCGCATCTCCTGGGTTTTTTTCATTCTTGTTCTTTGCCCCATGACAGTGATGACACTGGTTCTGGAGGTGAACTGCTCTGAGAGACAGTGGAACTGTGCTCATGCCATACCTGAATAGTCTTTCCATATGTCACATAAATAATCTGCAGTCCAGATAACTGATAGTTGACTGTTGTCATAAACATAGATTCTAGAAGTTTTCATGGTAACAGAAAAAAATCTCCCATGACAGTAGACGTTATTAATAAAAAAAATAGTACTCGGGTAAAAACAAAACCTGGTGAAAACCCTGAGATACTACCATTATCAGAGGGGAAAAAATAAAGGATCATTTAATGCATCTTCAAAGGGCAAAGGATATGAAAAAAACATCTTACCTGTCATATCTGTCCCATGAGAAGAGTTTAATTTATAATAAAGCATTTATAATCTTTTATAATCTGGCATATTTTCTACTGAAGTAATATGTACCACAGCCTAGATGTAATCTAATGATTCCTCTAATAGAAAATGCTAATGTTCTGACTCTTCACACTGTTTTAGTGCAGAAAAAAATCTTTATTAAAATACAGATTTTGACTTCTGTTCACTTAGTAAACAGAAGTTAATCACAGCAGTTCTCTGGAGTTTTATGGAGGCTTCTTGGTATTGCATATGAGAAGACTGACATACTGACATTTACTGGGGCGCACAGGTAAAGAATTCAACTTGACTGGCACACCCTGTCCTTTGGAAGGGATTGCACTATTATTCTCATGGTAGAGCTCATGTATATATAAAAGAAAGAACCACGTGCATGATTCCAAAGGATTAGGTTAACAATAAGAATTTAAACAGATAGCTATTAACTTAGGAAAATGAGGATTAGTGCAGACTGTGGTGCAAGTTAATTCCAGACTGCAGCTTTGTGGATTTTAATTTTATACTAAGGAAACACCACCCTGGACTGTTAATGATATGTTCCCTGTTTTCTGGGTGCCCAGCCCAAGACAGCCAGAGTCTGATTTCAGGGATGCTGAAAAGTCGGTATAGCTGAAGCCAGCAGATGCCGGGAATGACTGATAGCTATAGGACAGGTTTTGAGCATCTCTGGTGAAGTACACAATTGAAGCACACAGTTTAGACAGTGCTTCTGAAAAAAATGGGATGAATATTTATGAAGTTTACAAAATGCCATGTCAGGGAGCTGAGACAGCCAACTCCTCTGTGTCTGTTGGCTACTCTGATCCTATGGTAACAAATATCAGAAAGAAACCTAAGATAAAAGAACTGCTTTCATTGTGGATAAAAGGTTCAGATTGCATGCAATAAGAAGAAGTCACATGATGAATGAGGGGAATGAAAACAAATGCTCTACTATTATCTCATCTACTCTGCTTTTTCCATTCACAACATGAAATACCTTTTCTGGAGGACTAAGGAGAAGGTTCAAGTGGCTTCCTCTGAGTCTCTGAATGATTTTTCAGCTGAATAACGATGCTTGTGCTTTGCCAAATCCCACTGTATCACTATACTACAAACACTGGACAACATAAAGGTTAAACAGACAGACTTAATCTTGGCATTTTTGCTGTTTCTTAACTTTTACAACTTAGAGTAATAAATTCCAAGAAAATAATCACATTTTATAAAGAAATAAGAGCTGGACTCTTACATACAATCTCTTATGCAAAAATGCTGCACAGATAAGACTAACTGGCTAATTTATGTATTGTGTTAACTAATGTAGACATCCCAATTAATTGTTAATTATATTGCTGTGTAATTCATGTACATCCTGTATTTACAATATGCACTATTCATGTATTGAACATTTAATGTTATTTTCTTTTTTATAGAAATGCTTTGATATTATTTATTGTTATAATTGAGTATAAAATACTAATTAGTATGTTTTTATTTCATTACTAATGCTTTTCTCCTGGAATACACACTTTACAGCACTGGAGACATATATATTTGATTTACATTACTGTTCTGCTTACATCAATGACTACTTGAGGACCTTCATTTAAAGACAGAAAAAATATCCATACAGTTACTAGTAATGAAAAAGTAATTGTGACAAAAACAGAAGCTTGCCCTGGGAGATCTGAAAGATGCACAGAACTGGATGCAATAAAAGTACTAGTGTTACAGAGACAGAAGAATACATAGACCAAATCTATCAGACTATTTCTAGGCCATTCAGATATAAAGGTGATATAATAAAATCAGTTCACCTTGTCTACACCACTGTACTGCTTGAGTGAGAGTACAGTTTAATGGGATGGAGGACAAAAAAAATTTATTCTACATATAAGTAGGTGAAAATGCTAAAAAGGAAGGGGATTTACCACTGAAGGTTCTTTGGAAGACATTGCCCATACAGATATGAACAGTATGGTCATGCATATTTACAGATATTTGATCTTGAACCATCTTAGCCTTGTCAGGGCTCAGAGGCTGCCCACCTAGGCCCTCTCTTGCTCCCTAACCTCCTCTATGAACTTAATCTGCATAATTCTCCATTACAACTCATACAGGATTCAGCTGACAATGCTTTAAGACAAAAGTCTATTCAAATCAATAGTTCTTATCATACGTACCTGCTGAACAGCTCCATGTCCTTCTTATGTTGAGGTTTCCAGAGCTGGATGCAGTGCTCCAGGGGGGTCTCCTAAGAGCTGAGTAGAGGGGGAGAATCACCTCCCTCATCCTGCTGGCCACGCTTCTTTTGATGCAGCCCAGGATAGCCCAGGGCTTTCTGGGCTGTAAGCCCACATTGTTGGGCCATGTTGAGCTTTTTGTCCACCAGCACCCCCAAGTCCTTCTCCTCAGGGCTGCTCCCAATCCATTCTGTACCTGGCCTGTATTTGTGCTTGGGGTTACCCTGACCCACGTGCAGGACCTTGTTGAACTTCATGAAATTCACACAGACCCAGTTCTCAAGCCCAGCAAGGTCCTTCTGCATGGCCTCCCTTCCCTCCAGTGTGCCAACAACATCACTCAGCTTGGTGTCGTTGGCAAACTTGCTGAGGGTGTCCTTGTGGTGACAAAGATGTTCAACAGTGCCAGACCTAACACCAACCCCTGGGGAATACCACTTGTCACTGGTCGCTACTTGGACATCGAGCTGTTGACTGCAACTCTTTAGGTATGACCATCCAGCCAATTCCTTGTCCATGGAGTGTTCCACCCAGCAAATCCATGTGTTTCCAGTTTAGAGACAAGGATGCCTTGCAGCACAGTGTCAAAACCTTTGCACAAGTCCAGGTAGATGACATCAGTTGCTCTTTATGATCAGGCTGAAGTCTGGCCTCTTAATGTCCAAATGAGTTCATATCGGAATATACAGTAACTATATACTTTCAAGCATGCAAAATATTAGGCCCTGGTAAAACCAGAAAAGGGAATTTCAGATTAAACCTAAATAAAAAATAGAGAAAAGGTACTTCAGCTTTGAAGACTAAATTTAAACCTTTTTTCCAATTATCCAAGGTTTAGAAGAAAAGTCAGCTTATGTATGTCAATTATACTACTAACTTAATTATCAAAGTAACATTACTGATGTGCAATAAAAATTTTTCATTGATGATTTTTTTTCCCTTAGCATGAGTAACAGCAAGGACTTATATTTTTTTCTAAAAAACATTTTGAGACAACTTCAGAGATGACATGCTAGTGTACCAGTGGCACCAAACTGCACCTTCCATATGACTGGGATTTTTAACATACGAGCACATTTTCCTCCTGCGAGTTTGCAGATGTTTGAGTGGTATTTATATGCATGTAATAAAAGTAGTGCAAAATCAACCATGTCATGTGTGTATTTCTCCACTACAAATGCTTTCTATTCAATTGCAGCCATAAGTATTGCCATAACAATTCTCAGAGCAGCAGAACCAATGCAGTGCTAATTAAAGAGGGATCCTGAAGGGTTCTTGTGATCAATAGAAATTATTGCCACAGCCTGTTATTTAAACTCATACTTGTCAATACTTTGACTTTACTCTTCCTACGTGACAAAATATTTGAATTCTGAAAAATTAGTATTTTTACATGTTATTGGAAGAAGGAAATTTTCAAGCTGACAGCAAGGCAAAAGATTTAGCATACTGCTAAGCAACGGCATCACTAGGTTTTTATGAATATACTACAATGCACAGCTTGGCATCTCTCCTTTCTATCATCTTGATGACAACAATATTGCAGAAGAGTCTTCTTGTCTGTCTAGCAGCTTAAATGGCCACAAACAATAAAACAAGCCCTCGAGAAAAGGATGATAGCCGCTATCACTATCTTCTTTGCATAACTTACACTGTGCATGGCATAGCTTTGTGCAGTAAACAGTTGATGTGTTTCAGACAGAAGAAATACTCCAGAGATCAACAAAGTAGGTTTTTGCACATAGAAGTATTTATAAGCACAGGCTAATTGTATATATATATTGGAAGACAGAATTTTTTGTAATGGGTGTTGTGGTGACTTAGTGATTCTTTTGGAGACACGTATGCTTCATTAACTGTCATGTGTAATATGGCCACTGCTGTGAAACTCATACAGGGGTCTGATTCACTGCAGGATCAACAGGAGAGCTGCCTGTTGGACAATTACTACTGCGAGTGAAATTAAGCACCAGATTTTGTTTTCCTCTGCACTGGAATTTTTATATCCTCTAAAATCTCCGTAGAGAAAATTTAAAAGACAAGCAATGGTTAGTCCTGTAATAGTGCTCAGTAGAAACAGATACAAGAAATAGGGTGGAATAAAACCTAGGGCTTAATGCTGCATATTGATTCATGCCTGTGAACTCCCCCATCTTACAAGCAGCCTTTTGGCTATTAGCAAAGAAATAAAGATGCCAGCTTCAGGTGAAAAAGATCAACCCCCTAGGGGGGAAGAGGCTTCATAAAGAGTTTATCAGAACAGTCCATCACTGCTGTGACACTCTAACATAGGTAACGGACTGATGGAACACGTTTGTGCTATTTTGATAGCTGCCCTTCGCTACGGTATATAGACCTCTCTCTTGTAGGCAGAGAGTAGCTGTGCTTGTGGCTGTGTGCATGGGTAAGGGCTGATTTAATTTCTTAGCTATGGGGATCATAAATCCTTTCGTAGGCTTTCAAAGAAGTGCCTTATCAATCATGTAGTTAGCCCTATCACAAGAGCACCAACATATTTTCTTAACTTTTAGGACCAACTAATGGTGGTGAAACTGGAAAATGAAATACAGTTCTCTATTATTGTGCTGTTTTCAAATTCATCTCAAGGTCCTTCACAGATGCTAAAAATCCACACTGCATGTCAGAAAAAGATGTTTTTTTAAAAGTACTTAATATATTGTCTGCACATGTTTTGAAGTTGTCTTGAACTCTCCCAGAACACAGAGTTTCAGATTGCATAATATAGCTTTCCAAAAGTCTGAAACTCTAATGTTTGTTTGTATTTCTATAATATTTATGGTCATGTCTGTATATGTTAGGAATAAAGCTCAAAGACATTTTCAAAGTTTTTTCAAGGGGCATAGTTTTCTTTCAGTATGGATACTGCTGGAATGATTTGTGTTATATTGTGCTATGGCTTATATAAAGAGAAGAGGCACAATGGATACTCTTATTGTTTTTTTCTTGTATATCCCTTCTCAGCTACACAGCTACTCTGGAGCCAATTATTCCGATTATTATTATCTGAGAAAACAAGATTAAGTTTTGCATATTCATAGTCTTGGGAAGAAGAGGAGGTCAGGAGGATGACAAATGTTGCTTATTGTGAGAACAGGTAACATTTAAACTGATGACAACATTGTGCATAAATGCAAATGAACTAAACCACTGTTCTGAGTGAAAGCTTCAATTGCAGCTGGAGAGACTTCTGCATTAGGAAAAATAAGCAAGAAAGTATAATTCATGTTGCTGACCTACATCTGTCATGTTTAAAATTGTAGAAAGTATGTAAATATGAGATAGACTCTGCTCTTTGGTTTTTTTTTTTTAAATTTACATTTACAGAACTACCATAGAAAAAAAATCACATTTTATGTATAAAATCCAATATTTTCACCTCAGAACGCAACATAATCCAGCAATGTGACCACTGGAGCAAACCACCAAGTCCCCTTATAGTGTTAGTCAATATGTTCCTTCTCTGAACTCTAGAGACTCTGAACTCTGTAATTCTAAACCTTTCTCAGCATTACTTCACATTACTGCTTCATCTCATTCTGACTGTGTGCTCAAGGAAATACCTAAACAAGTTGAAAACCCCAAATATTAAATACTCTAACCCATTGGGGACTGGGGAATGATTTTCAAACGTAGCAAAATTACCTAACAAGGTGGACTGGAACCTCTGCAAGTCCTACAGCTGATCCTGCATGGTTGTGTAAGCTTAGGAAAGCATCATGGGGAAACCTTAAGCATCTTACTGTGTTTCCCCATGGGATCAGAGGAAAGCTGGAGCAAGCCCTAAGGATGCTTGAGAGGAGGAACCATGACCAAACAGTACCCTAATTTCTTTAGTCACACAGAATGCTTCTGGCTATCCTTGAATAGGAATAAGAAAGGAGCCAGGGGAGGGAGGCATAACTGAAGAAAATGCCTCCAGGTATGTTTTATAGATATTTGTCTCCATGCAACAGAAAAGGCCATATAAACTGTAATAGATTTATTACTGTAAAAGCACAAAAGCAGAAAGTGCCTGGCTGGAGAACCAACGGAAGAGCAGAAAAATACCTTAAGACAGTAAAAAATGCTAGGCTAGCATTTAAATTAATCAACAAAGCTTGAGACTCCTACAGGTCAGAGTAAAATGGAAATGGGATTGCTCCTTGTTGAGGCACACAGAGGGGTATCAGAGAATCACTTATTTCAGTTTTTTTTTGTTCAGGAGGGGTCTATGACACTCAAATGAGAGGTGTTTTGGTGGCAGTAATGCAGTGATTTTTAAGTGTACTTGTAGCCTATCAACTAAATTCACATGTAATAAGGGACGTTATATAGAAAATCAGAAGCAAAGGACAGCTAGTCAAAAAAAAAAAACGAGACTGCAAGGTTCAAGTCATGTGCAAGTCACCTCTAGTGAGCATTTGACCTCTAAAAGTGTAGCTCACATTGTGGTTTTGTAAATAACAATAGCAAAGTCCTCAGCTGTTGGTTGCCATGTCCAGGCAGGAGTACGAGTAGGAGACATTATGCACATAAGACTCCTGATCTGGGTTAGGTAGGCAGGCCCTCATTTTGTTCTAACATGACTGTTCTGCTATTTTTCCTGAAAGATGTAGGAAGGCTTCCACAAAGAAACTCCCTGAAGCTCATAAGCTCAAGCTCTCCAAAAACTTAGAGAAAATCGTTTTAACATGATCTGATTGGCGGGTAAAATGCTAAATTTATTCCCAATCACACCATATATTTAACCACTGTTGGCTCTGTGTAAAGTGGAATGCAATTGTGAGGTAACTAAGGGTTGCTTGTGCTGTTCACCTACCAGGCTAATGCTATTTTAAATGGTATACATTTCATGTAGTTTTCTTTTCAAGTAATACCACGCATACCACATCACATTTATATTTGCATTTTTTGTTGCTGATCCTAGGGTAAACTGCTATGCACAAACATAAATCTAAAATTGTTTTCTCAAAGGAAACTTTCAGTAAAGAAAGGAGAAAAAGAGATTTTAAAAATTACATATCTGATTTCTAAGCATGTCACATAATTGTAATGAAAAAAGAATTTAAAGATCTGCTTTTTCAGCTTCCTGTATCGTTTTAAAAACAGAAAGAATATTTTGATCTGTAAGATACTTTGTGTTTTCAAGATTTGTTAGAACTTCCTCCCTCTGACCCCTTTCTCTCCTCTCAACATCTGCAGTGCAGAAGAGAAAGAAAAAAGAGCATGTAGGAACTGTAGATGGGAGAGACAGATACAGGCTGTCCCCACATGTGTGTCAGCCCCAGCCCAAGCAGCAAGTCAGATTGGACGCGGTGGTTTAGTTGACTAAACTGCAAAGAACGCAGTCCCTCCTATCTCCCTGGCCAAGCCCTCAAGATGAGGAAGAAAGTTTTCTGCTGGGTCCATTGCTCTAGAAACACCAGTTTCAGATTTCTCATGCTTTCCTCTGCAGCCTCCAGTGCTGATCACCATTAGGTTCATGTTTTGCAGCCTGAGCCTCTATAGAAATCTCTGTCCCCCCCCGCTTAACTGTGCAGCACCGGGTAAGACCAGTGGTGTATCTCCAGCAGCAGCTGTGGAGCTGTGTGTCCATCCTGCGCCTGCTCAGGGCCTGGCAGGTGGCAGCTGGATCACATTCAGGGGCTGTGCAGCAATGCTAGAGTGCTGCTGGACCTGAAACAGAAGTCTTGAAAGGGGTAAAGTGTACCGCCTTGGGCTTGGTGGCATGTTTACTGGACTTCAAGTATTTCTGACCAGAGCCAGTCTGTGTCTGCCTGACTAGAATTGGGGTGGGAGATATAACCTGTCTGTAACCACATATGTCAACATGGATCCTGCATGCCCTTCAAGAGGGGGTTGGTTACATGGTGTGACACAAGGCAACTATTTCATCTAAGGGGGGGCCTTTCTTTGGTTGCTTCTATTTTGTTTTGAGGAGTTAGAAAAACAAGTCTTTTTTCTCCCAGAATTTATGAATCCTATCAGCTTTGCAATCAGTATTTGAATACTCTCTGAATGACATCAGGATTTTATCTTTTGCAAGTGGAGGTGTTATCAATGCAAAGAGACTGCCTGAGAGAGCTGGTCCAAAAATGTGTTATTTGGGAAGGGCTCTCAGTGGAGAGAGACTGTTTGTTTTGGTTAGTTTTCCACTCCAGATAAAGCCTTCAGTGGTCTGTTGACACAGAAATGCTGCCCTGCCAAGTTTAACATTTCCACACCCTTGAGAAATCTGAGATGCTGAGAGTCGGGTCGTGAAATAAAAGGCTTGTTTGAACCAACATGGACACAGATCTCCAGTTCCAGGGACACCTACTGGCTTTGTGGCTAATGCATGTCTGTTGCCCACTACACTATCTTCAAGTATCATCTGCTTTGTCACTTTAACACAAAATGTGTGTTTTTGAGAAGCTAGTATCTTCTGTCAGATCTTAAATGCCTACTAGCACATTGGAAAACTCCTTTTGAAGTAAATGTTATATGTGAATATTAAGCATTTGTTCTTACAAATGAACAAATGAACCTTAATTCTTTGAAAAAAGACCAATAATTTTATACTTATGTTCCCCTATTAAAACAAGTTAATATTTTGAAAGCATTAAGGTTGTGTGGGAACCTCTGGCAGCAGGCTGGACAACCTGGTGAGGCAGGCTTTAAACTGCAGTGACTCAGGAGAGGGGTCCAAAGTGTGGCAATGCTCATGCCATCCTATCTACCTGGGGAACAAACCAGGCCAACCAGAGCAATGAAATATGTTCCTTGAGTGCTTCCCAAGATGAGTACTAGAAGACCAGCCACCTCAAGGGTGCACGTGGCTGTGGTGGGTCCTCTTGCTGCCTCCCTGGAAAACTGCATGCTCAATTACTTCTCTGAAATGCCTGTACGCCTACGCATGCAGCATGGGGAATAAACAGGAAGACTCAGAGACCTGTGTGCTGTTGCAGGGCCACGATCTCATTGCAGTTACAGAGACACGGTGGGATAGCTCACATGACTGGAATGCTGTTATGGATGGCTCTGTAGTTTTTAGGAAAGACAGGCCAGCAAGGAGAGGTGGTGGAGCAGCTCTTCATGTGAGGGAGCAACTGCAATGTATTGAGCTCTCCTTATGGGTGGATGCAGAATGAGTCGAGAGCAAAAGTGAAGATTAAGGGGAAGGTCAACATGGGTGACGCTGTTGTGGATGTTTACTGCAGCCCACCTCAGGAAGAGGAAGTCTGTAAGGCCTTCTACAGACACTGGGAGGTAGCCTCATGATCACAGGCCCTGGTTCTCACAGAAAACTTCAACTGCCATGATATATGCTAGAAAGACAACAGCTAGGCTCATGCAGTCCAGGAGTTTCCTTCAGAGATTGGTGATAACTTTTTTGACACAGGTGGTGGAGGTGCCAACAAGGCGAGGTGTGCTGCTGCACCTTGTACTCACAAAGACAGAAGGGCTGCTTGGGGATGTGAAGGCTGGGGGCAGCTTGGCCGCAGTGACCGTGAGATGGTGGAGTTCAGGATCCTGTGTGGAGGAAGCACGGCAATAAGTAGGATCACAGCCCTGGACTTCAGGACACCTAAATTTGGCCTCTTCAGAGATGTACTTGGAGGAATCTTGTGGCTCTGATAGGTAGGGGGGGTCAAAGAGAGCTGGCTAATATTCAGACATCACTTCCTCCAAGCTTATGATCAGTACATCCCTGTAAGTAAGAAATCAAGTAAAGGGGGCAGGAGGCCTGCATGGACAAGCAGTAAACTTCTGGCTAGACTCAAACAGAAGAGGGAAGTTTATGTGATGTAGAAAAAGGGACAAGCTACTTGGCAGGAATACAAGAATGTTCTCAGAATGTGCAGGGAGATGACAAGGAAGGCTAAGGTCTGTTTGGAATTCTGGCAAGGGATGTTAAGGACAACAAAAAAGTAATCTTCAAGTACATCAGCAGGAAAAGGATGACTAGAGTGAATGTGTGGCTGCTGCTGAATGAGGTGGATGCCCTGGTGGAGTTACAGAATGCCTTCTTTGCTTCAGTCTTCATGGCCAAGGCCAGCACTCACAATTCCCAGACCCTGGAGGCAAGAGAGGAGGTCTGGAGAAAGGAAGACTTTCCCCTGGTCAAGGAGGATCAGGTTAGGGATCACTTAAACAAACCTGACACACACAAATCCATGGGCCCCATTGGGATGCACCCCTGAGTGCTGAGGGAGCTGGCAGGTGTTATTGCCAAGCCACTCTTCATCATCTTTGAAAGGTCATGGAGAACAGGAGAGATGCCTGAGGACTGGAGGAAAGCCAATGTCACTCCAGTCTTCAAAAAGGGCAACAAGTAGGAGCCAGGAAACTACAAGGCAGTCAGACTTACCTCCATCCCTGGAAAGGTGATGAAACAACTCATCCTGGAGGTCATCTCCAAGCATGTGGAGGAAAAAGGAAGGTTACCAGGAGTAGTCAACACGAATTCACCAAGGGGAAACCATGCCTGACCAACCTGACAGCCTTCTGTGATGGAATGACCAGCTGGGTAGATAAAGGGAGAGCGGTGGATGTTGTCTACTTTGACCTCAGCAAGGCTTTTGACACTGTCTCCCACAACATCCTCATAGGTAAGCTCAGGCAGCGTGGGTTGGATGAGTGGACGGTGATGGGGACTGAGAACTGGCTGAATGGCAGAGCTCGGAGGATCGTGATCAGCGGCAAAGGCTGCGCTGCCATTCAGTGAGACCTGGACAGGCTGGAGAGTTGGGCAGAGAGGAACCTGATGGAGTTCAGTAAAGGCAGGTGTGAGGTCCTGCCCCTGGTGAGGAACAACCCCACACACCAGCACAGGCTGGGGCTGACCTGCTGGAAGGCAGCTCTGCGGGGAAGGACCTGGGAGTCCTGGTGGGCAGCAAGTTGCCCATGAGCCAGCAGTGTGCCCTGGTGGCCAAGGGAGCCAGTGGGATCCTGGGGGGCATTAAGAGAGGCATGGCCAGCAGGTTGAGGGGCATTATCCTCCCCTCCTACTCTGCCCTGGTGAGGCTGCACCTGGAGTGCTGTGTCAGAGGATGGCTCCCCAGTTCAAGAGAGGCAGGGAACTACTGGAGAGGGTCCACTGGAGGGCTGCAGAGATGATGAGGGGCCTGGAGCATGTCCCTTCTGAGGAAAGGCTGGGAGAGCTGGGCCTGTTTAGCCTGGAGAAGACTGAGAGGGGATCTGATCAATGCATACAAATACTTTAAGGGTGAGTGTCAAGAGGACGGGGCCAGGTTCTTTCCAGTGGTGCCTGTGACAGGGCAAGGAAGAATGGGCACAAACTGCAACACAAGAAATTCCATCTGAATATAAGGAAGACCTTCTTTACTTTGAGGGTGACAGAGCACTGGAACAGGCTGCCCAGAGGGGTTGTGTAGTCTCCTTCTCTGGAGACCTTCAAAACCTGCTTGAACGTGACACCGTGTAACGTGTTTTAGGTGAACCTGCTTTAGCAGGGGCTTGGGTTAGATGATCTCCAGAGGTTCCTTCCAACTCCAACCATTCTGTGATTCTGTGGTTCCATATCTCTCTAAAGCTTGGATCAGAAAGGAAAAAGAAAAGCTAAAGTGATGGCTCTCAAAACCAAAGTACATCAGGTATGAAAGTTTCTGAAAGATTAGTTTTCTCAAGAGTTCTGACCATGCAGGGGTGAGAGATTGGGGCAATGCAAACCTCCATGAAGCTATATCTGTGAGTAGCAAAGGAGAATTTGATCCTCATCCAAGTTGCTGTCAGAATAGCATTAATTCACACACAGTTTTTGTCTTTTTGGTAATGAATAATGAATTGTAAGGTTATAAAAATATTAACATAAAATATCAGGGTATTACTAGTAATCTTTGGTATTCCCTGTTTCTTGGTTTTTTCTATTTTTATTACTTGACTAATTTCATTCCCCTCTGAATGCTGAAATGTTGAAAGTTTACCTGTGTTCAGAAATGGGTGGAACTTTAAGAAAGAAGGGTTGTGAATATATCTTAGATGATATAACTTGAATATGGGGAAAAAAACACCTCATTTTTCTTCCTTCAAGTGGTAGTTTATACACATGCAGGTTTAACACTGTGGGTCCATCACAAGACTGTGACTTGGGAGAGATCTCAGGGGCTGAAAGACAGCCTTCCTGACAGGACCAACAATCTATCTTTACAGCAAAGATAAAAGAAGTATTTTGTTTAATGAACACTGTCACAGCTGAAGTATACGCAGATTGTTAAAAAGAAAACAAAACAATCCAGTGATTCATGTTTTCAGTCTAGAGCAGCACAGTTATTTATTTGCAGTTTTTTCAAAGAGGGAGAAACCTGAAGCCTAACCATTAATTGAAAAGTATTCTCCAGTGATATTTATTACTTCATTTGAGCATGGCCTTGTCTGAACATTACTGGGTTGTTGCTAAGAAACATTGATATATGATACCAAATTATATTACTGACATTGAAGTTTTAGTCCTTATTATGTTATAGCTTGCTTGAAACCAGTTGCAATTACACTATGAATGGAAAGAAAGCTAGCAGCCTTTGTTCAGTACCTTTTATATTTTAGTTACAGACTAAAGTCTATCTTTTTACCACATGTTTGTAAGAGTTCTACAGTATTTAAGTTAAAAAGTATAATGCCAAGATTATTGTTGGTCTGCATTTCCTACACAGACATGTCAACAATAAGCCAAATGTTCTCTTTGATTTTTATGCCAACGTATGCCAAATTGTGGGAAGATCAGTCTTAGGGTTTCTCTGTTTTCCATCTTAATGCAGCAAGCAGTCCAGTTTGACTTGCAGTTAATAAAATAAGAAGTACTCCTGGCTAATGTTTTCAAGGCACTTCATATTTCACTTATTTTGATCTATGCAACTGACAAGTTGAAACCTGAAAATAAAAGGACTTTTTTTCAATACGTATTTTTAGGTCTCCTGTTGTTTTGTATGGCATAAGAATGTTTTTCTTCTAAAATAATCATTCATCCTATAGTTGATACATGTCAAATACACACAGCTTCTGCTAGGGAAGTTATATCTTCATTTATGCAAACTTAACTGTAGACTGGGATCTCAATGCAGCCAGGACTCCGGGAACACACAAGTGGATAGAGCAGTCATTCCCTCTAGGGTTTACACTTCAAATAGCCAAAATGGACAAATGGTGAGAAAAGTAATGCCAGATTCATAAAGATTTTGCAAAAGGGCTTATGATCTCAAATATCTGCATGTATGACCTTTAAGCAGCCTATCCATCATTTCTGTACCAGACCATTTGCAGAAATGGAAATAAAATTTTGGCATAGAAATTATGGTAAAATATCATATAATTGACAATCAGCATAACTAAAAAAAAAAAAGAAACAACCAAACCTAAACCCTCAGAGAGAGTCTATCAGAATATCAAGATCCAACAGCTACAACGTTTTTAGAATTTGCAAAGCTATGTATTTTATACATTACATACTGAAATACATAGAGGGTGAATAAAGTTATTACATCATTGTCTTGAAAAAACCCACCCGATTATTTTTCAGGACAGAAAAAAAAACCTGAAATATGTATGCATGTAAAGATAAAAGAAGAGATCAATGCAGTAAATGGAACTATATGCTAGGTAGCCAAAAAAAAAAAAAAAAAAAAAAAAGACCAGAAGGATGGTTGGCATCTGAAGAAAGATGCAAGAAATTCGGAGGACATTGTCAGCACTTCGCAAGGACTACAAAGATCAAGAGAAGGATGCAGCTCCACCCACTCACTGAATCTGTAGGGGGAAAAGAAATCACCTTGCAGTGAAAAACAAATGGATGGCTAGGATGAAAACTACTGGTAAGGTAATACCAAAACCCTATCTTGCTTTAAACAACCTTATGCCTAAGAAAAGGTCAGGGAAATTGGAACAGAAACAAATAAAACTCACTTTACAGTGACAAGCTTAACCTTCCTTATAAGCACAAGTAAACAACAAATAGGAAAAGATAAACAATAAAGGCTGAAAATATACACTTCTTCAGTCTCATGAAGAGGAGTAAAACCAAACAGAAGAGTTCCAGGGTATCTTCTGAGGACTAGGGAAGCACCTAGCAGAGCAGAGAATAAAACTAAAGGAATTTAACTCCTCCACCAAAACTTCTGGGAAATTCCCCAGCATTTGACAACAGGAGCAGGTGAACTCATTGTGTGTGCAAACATAGAGAAAATAAACCAGAATATTTGTTGAAACAGAAAGGTGGACCATTATAATGGTCCAAATCCAGATTATCAGATCACATACCACACCATGTGGTACAGCCACCCACTTTTTAGGCAGTAACATGTTACTCTACCTCAACTCACAAATCTGCCACAATGTCCCTTATCTCATTCCTCTTGAAACCTTGTTTCCCTTCCTTCTTCTGCTTCCTATTGCAAATTACTGTGCATACCACCATGTTTCCTAGCTCCCATTTTTTGGCCTGAGTGCTGAAAGGCAGCACAAACTTTTTAGCAGTTGTCACAGGCTGAAATATACCCTGTATTCCCCTCAGCTGTCTGGTTTCCTAGTGAGAACACACATACCTTCTGGTCTGCAACATCATCAATGAGTCTGTGTGTGTCTTTTGGCAAGGAATTGCTTGTATTGTGATTGGCAGCTAGCCAGCAGGAAGGTAAGAGCCTTCTGAGGTTTATTGTGTTTGTTTTGCCTAAAAGTTACAGAAGAAAGATGTTAATCTGCACTGATATACTCCAAGTTGCTTTTTGCCCTGTTTAATAGTAACAACCCTGACTTGGATTATTGATTCTTAAAATTTTCTTCTAAAGCTTCTATACTTCTAGTATAAAGCCATTCTTCCTTAGACATAAGCACTACATATTTCAAACAACCAATAATGCCTTGATTCTTTATGTATTTATTAAGACCTCTTACTACCGGGACTTGAGGTTTCACTTCACATGAAAATAAGTTCTAGTAGTAGGTTGAGTTTGAAATATACATGTTAACATAGAGGTAATAGAGTTACAGAAGGATTTTGACATATTCCAGCTAAGTAAGGTATTTTGTATTGGCTACCATAAAACAGACCTGCAACTGCTCCAGAGCCTGGACAGGAAGAATCTTAATTCATTCACACTTATACTGATAAGTCCTGAAATGAAGCTATGATCCAATTCAGTTGTTGGGTCTGCATTCCAACAGATTTTATTTTAATATGCGTAAAATAGTACTTCTCATGAAAGTATCTTGTCTTCTAAGAAAATTAGGAGTGGTGGTTTTGGTCAAAAATTCAACCTGCATAATTTTTATTATCAAATACTATTTAATTTCAGTTCCTCTATATGTCTGCCTGTTGATCCTTATATTTTCTGATGAAATAGAAAGAGGATATCTCTATAGATTACCACTGAATAATCTGCCAGAGATACCTTGTAGACTGAAAGACTTGTTATTGCTTATGTGAATGTAATGAAATGCTGTACAACAGCATTTCATTTGGCAAGAATTAGCTCATTAACTGCATTTCTCATAAATAATATTCTTTGGTCTCCTCCTTGCCTGCAAAGAACATTTACTGGTCATTTCTCTCTCAGCAATGGGAATATGACTATTTGTTTTAGTAGTTATTATTATGACAGATCTTAGATGTTCTGAAAGTTTTTCTTGATAGTCTACATTGTTTTCTACTTTCCTAATACATTCTTGTTAAAACATGTATATAGATTTAATTGTTAACCTTCCTTGGGCTGAAATCCAGAAACCCTCTAAGTCAATGGCCAAATTGTGATTAACTGAAATAAATTTCAGCCTTGTTCTTCACAGCTATGAAACATGTATATGCAGCTGTTATGGTGCCAGATGATCCTACTTGATTACAAGCAGAGACAGAAAAAAAGCCTCAGAACTGGTCAGATTCTGCTGTGCATTCTGGATTTCTCTTGAAGTATGTGGCGATGCTGAGCATTTTAGAAGCTTGGTTTACCTACAGATAGGCTTCGATATTGTTTGAGGATTCTATGTTTTGAGACTACTGAATGTTTACATATGGAATTGCATTCTTAGTGCTTCCTGAATTTGTAAGAAACAAATAAACAAACATGAAAAAGAAACATAAACACAAATCCCTCACCCAAAGCTCAGTATTTGTATTCTACTACTCTCAGATTTCTCAAATCTACACAAATGGCTAAGCATCAGAATATAAACATGAAGAAACATCTCAACAGGTTGGAAACTAGGAATTCTTGGCCTTAAACATGAAGTATTTCTCAACCTAACAAAAATAAAATAATTTTAAAAGTCACCTGGAAGTACATTATACAAATCTTGTTTAAGTAAAAACAGAGTGTAGAGAGAAATACCAACAAGGTACTTGGTATTCTCAAAGTTGAACAATGTTATGAGACTAGTGCAGTGATTTCCAGAAGGTTTACATCAACTCAAAAAAAAATGATTTATAAAAAACTTTTTTATTTTGGTTCTCTTGGTCCTGATATTAAACATCTACCATTGACATGAATGAGTATCATCTTCCAGTTTGCAGGAACGCTACAGTAATAAATCTAAGGGAAGCAGAAACTATCCAATTTATCTCCTAACATTTAGTTTTTCTGTTTGGAGGTCACTGAAATTGCAATCCTTGCAATCTCTGTACAATATAACTCAGGAGGCAGCACGGTCAGAAGACACTGCTTGTCTTAGCCAATGTCTCAGCTGAACATTAAGCTTCCTGGAGATTTATCCAGAATGTGCCTGGAGGTGCCTCATTTCCCATTCATTGACTTAAAACTTTCCCCAGAATTAATCCTAGCTCTGATTCTTGAGAGAGAGGTTTCTGCACCTTGATTTTCCTAAGGTTCAATAATGTGTGCCTGTCAGACAATGTTCCAGGTGAAAAGGGGATAAAGAAACCCTTGCTTGCTCTTTTCACTTGGCTCAAAGATTGGACCAACATTCAGAAAGCAAGAGATTTCGATTTAGTTCCTTGTCTTCCAGGGTGGATCCAAACACACATGTTCTACCTTCTGAAAGAAAACCCCAGGTTATAGGTGCTGGAATGGAAGTCCATTCTGTCGTCCCAGAGCTATTTCACTTTGTGTGAACATATGAAATATACATTGGAAATAGTAAGGCTTTTGATGATTTCATGAAATAGTGGCTAGAGCACTTTTCTAAAAGAAGGGAGAGCTGGAGTTCTATTCTTGTTCTGATTAATATTTCATTGTCTCTACCAAATGCTATGTGGCATATGGACAGGAAAGGCTATTCTCCAGCTTCAAAAAGAAACCAAAACTCTCTCACTCCTAATTCATTCAACTCCAGTATAGCCCTAAGTCCAGGAGCAGGAATGTCAATGTGGTTTGCTTGCAACCTGGATCAAGCAAGCATCATGATCATCTGTTTCTGGAATAAAGACCTATTTCTTCCTCACTTAGCTAAAGAGTGAACATAGAAACCATGGAGGAGGGCTCAGACCGTGAATTCTTAGTGGACAGATGCTCCTTTATGAATATCAGAGTAAAGTGCTTATGACTCAGAAAGCATAAAAATTAATGAATACTCTTTGTTTTTATGCTTCATTCAGTGACTACCCACCTGGTGTGCTCGTTCTTTTGGATCCCTTTTGTAAGCATCTCAATATTTTTGCATGTTGTTTACAGAGACTAAAAGCAAAACACAGAGATATGGATGCACTGAGACCAGATGCCTGCTGTGCTCCATGCTGTGATGACTAGATCCATTTTAACTATAGACCTTACACAAATCACAGATAATTGAAAAGTTAGCAGTAAGTTAAAAAAAACCTGAACATATTGTCTCAAAAATCTTGTTTTGATCATCAGTAGCAGGTTACTGATGGGAAAGGGAAAAATCATTTTAGGAGAATAAAAAGGTTTTGAAGAGGATATGAAAGCCAGAGATATTGGAGGCAGAGTGAGAAAGGAAGACATCTTTGGGGAAATGCTATTTCTCTAAAATTTGGAGGTAGGAAGGGGGAGTCAAGAAAGGTAAAATCAGATTTTTTTAAATTACTTTTAGTGTTTAGGACCATGTTGAAGTAGCACCCTGGCCTGACAAAATCTCAGGAATCAGCCCTGTAACTTCAATTTTCCCCTTTATTTGATATTTTACCTTCTCTAGGTCATCTTCTACACTAAAAAAGGTAGAAATAAATCATGAAGGAGAATACTTTAGAAAGCATTTTTTTACCTTGAGTTCTGGCCTGCAAAACATCAAAGGTGGTCTGTCACACTATGTGGAAATTTAAATCAGGCCCCAAATATTTACACATAGAAACAAGCAAGCAAACCAGGCTAAATGAAGTATAAAAAACCCATGCAATGTTTCTCCTAGAATGCATTTGGTTATAGAAGAAAAGCATGGTAGGAACCCTGCACAAAATGATGTGTGGATGTTCGTGCAAAAGAAAAAGATGGAAACACTGCATATGCATATGATTTGCATATGAAAGAAACACTAGACATAGCAGGTGCCAGACCTGCTGAGACAGTACAATACATGCAGAAAGTTACTTAGGGTTGCTAGGATAAGGTGGAACATTTTGTTTATTTTATGGAAGTGTTAACCTCATCACTCATTTCGTGTACACGTTGTTTGAAACAACATGAATTAATCATTCCCAATTAGTACCTTGAGCTCATCCATTTATTTCTATGAATCGTTTCAGTGCCTTATTATTTGTATTTCCTTGTCCTAGTCACCTAATCTAAAGGGGTCTTTTTTCCAGTCTTTCAGCAAAGGTAACAAATTACTATTTCCAAATCAGAAGCTGTTTTGCAAATCTCTAGTAATGATGACCCTGCCTTCACAGGTGTGGTTTAATATAGTTACAGGGTGAATGGAATACCTGAACTTTTTCTTCAGTCTTGGATGACTGAGAACAGATTTTACATCCTTGACCCTCTCTAGATTGTATTACACCATACAGCAGCTCTTTGACCAAATTTCCAGGCTGGCCCTTCCATTTATCAACAACGTAATCCACCAGGCCCCAGAAACTGGTGTAGTTCCAAGCACTTTTCTTCTGGATCTTGTGACAATAGATGGTAAATAAAAGAACAAGGATGCAGATTCTTTTTTGTCTCTCACAGCTATCACAAAAAGGCAGTGACTGGCTGTGGTGCTTCTTAGACATAAAGGCACTTTTTGCCAAGCCCTCTGGAGCAAGGGCAGGTGGTGAAATTTCCCCATGAACTCCAAGATGTTATGGCTTCTATTCCCTGTACTCAAGCACAAAGCAATATTCTTCAATCTGCCTTCTCTAACATAAGAACACAACTGTTTATTAGAAGCCCTCATAAAACATTGTATTGACAATTTATTTAATATAATCTTTTCCCAGGGAAAGATAAAGAGAACTCGGCGCTGGTGAAAATTATTGTTTATGTGGCTCACAAACCAGTAGAAGACACTTCTGTACAATTTGTGGCCAAAATGGCCTAAGGGCAGCAGACAAAAGAAAAGGTTCTGTTGTTGTTGTGTTGCATAAATTGAACAATTTCTAAAATGTGTCAGAGCAGAGAAGTACAGAAAACCAGTCAAAGGGGCTGATGTGTTCCTAATGGAGCTGGGACTGTCAGATACTTTTGTGTAATAGGTAGATGGAAATGCAGTTGCCCTTGGCTTTGAGGTGGTGAGCATGAAGCTGTGGTTTCTGGAAGCTCTGGCTCCTCAGGAACTGCCAGCTCCCTGACTACCCATAGCAAATTTGACAGACGAGTTTTCCTGGGAACACAGGTTATACTTCAGCAACAGTTGTTAAAAGGGGAACATATCTGTAGAGCATTTAGCTTTTAATGGAATGTTATGCATAAGACACTCAGCTTTCAATAAAAATCCAGTACAACAAAACTGCAAGCAGTTCTAATTAGGGCCTGGGAGAAGAAAAAAAAAAGGGGGTGGGGGGGTGGGGAAGAGAAAAAGAGGAAAATAACTCATTCTCACTGAGCTAAGGTTTAAGCTGGTTTAGTCCCAAAGGTACCTGTTGGCATGGAAAATGCCATGTGGGAAAATGAATTCCAGAAAGTCAACTCCAGACAAGCAATATCTTGCTGGGAGATTTGTTGCTTTCCACTCAAGCAGCCTACCATCTTTCTTAGTTGATACCAAATTAGAGAATGGCTCAAAGAACCCGGTAAGTGAGCCAGGCATTACAATACTCTGAAATCCACATTTTCACGAATTTGTTATTTAAAACCAGGTCTGATTGCTAATGGAGCTCAGTTCCTATTCAGGCAACTCCATAAAGCTGAAGTTGCAAGAGAACTCATCACCACGGATATCACCAGGGAAATAAAATATTCCTGTATTTGTGGGCGTTGAACTCTTGTGCAAAGCTGTGCCATAATGCACAAAGTCAAAATCAGCACTTTTGAAGTCTAAAATGATAGCAACGATGAAGTAGCCTAGTCACAATCTTTTAAAACACCACCGTGCTTTTGGCTGTGCACACTGAAAACACTCATTTTATAGTTAAAAAGACATAGAAGAATGACTTCAGTCTTGTTCTGCTTTTACAGATATGGAGCAGCCAGCAAAATGTACCATGATTAATATGACGCTTCCAACATTTTAAAACACGTTTTAGTGGATTTAAATGTTTTAAAGAACCACATGAAAGCGTAACAGTTCTCAGTGCTGATCTGAGGAAGGTACAGCATCACAGCAGTCATGCAGAAATTGCAAATAATGAAAAATGAAGTAGAAAGATAGTCATTTTGTCTTCCCTTTGTGTTCCCGTCAGGTGGAATAGAGTAATACCGCCACTGCAAAATTAAATTCTACAGTCTGGGAGCCACCACCTCTTTCAGAAAATTTGTCATGAATACTTAGGCAATCTGAACATCTGAGACATAAAATGTCTTCAGACACCCACTCTACTGCTACTGAATCATAAAAATGCCTAAAATCTTTAGCTGCACAGCTCTGACATTCAAAATGTCACATGTCTAAGGTATACTTGCTGGCATCCCCAAATGCTTTCTTAACTGGAGAAGCATGAACAGGTATTAGCTATTGAGTTTTGCTGGAATCCATGGAAAAGTTGGTCCTAGGTCAGCCTCTGTATAGGGACTCAGCCCATCCTTCCTTCAAGCTCTGCTTATGCTTTTTATTCAGCCACTCTTCACATAAACTCTGCAAGTTTTCTGTGAGAAATGGAGACCCATCCATGTCCCTTGCCAGCTGAAAACCAGAACATTTTAACAAGTCATGTTATAGCCTATCTACATTCTATTTTCATCTACTGATTGTTTTAGATATTTTCATGCAAAGAGAAGTAGTTTTAACAGGAAGAATATGCAACCCTCTGCTGTGAAGGGGATAGAGTAATTTCTAGAGCTGTGAGCCTGAGTTTCTTCTTGAAGTGATCTTGAAGAAGAGCAACATTTGACTGTACTCAGTGCATTATGTTTCAGTTTTCCCTGCGGCAAGGAGTTTGTGTGCCATACAGCTTGTGATACTTTAAGCTGAATCTTTCAAAACTAAGAAAAAATTAGTTCAGGGTCTGAATTATCTCCTTTTGGACTGGGAGGTTTTTCCCATTTTCCGTGGGTGAATTGCCTTTCCATTTTGATCTTTCTCATTACAAAGTTGGATGATCTCATTATTATATTCTTTAAAAACAGAAATTTACACAGTTATATTCAGGATCTTGCTTAAAGTATTTCACTGAAAGGCTACATTCTTAGTTTGAGAGATTTGTGTGAAATCTAACGTAATGGTTTTGGTGAAGGTCTAAATGCCAAATGTCTGGTTTATGTCTATCAAACTTCAAAATGCATTTCAAAGAAGGAAGGAATTCAAGACTTACATTGTCACTCACATCGCAGGTGTAATACAGAACTGAATGTCCAGTTGTTCTTGTCATAACAGCCTGTTCATATTTTCCTTTTAAAAATTACCCTTCTGTGCCTTACTGAAAAGCAAAATACGTAGTTCTTCAAAAAGCTCACGTACAAAAACTTTAGGTTTTTTTTCTTTTTTTTTTTTAAATATATCAACTACTGACAATTATTAATGATGTTACAAGGCTGAAAACTTCTTATGGTAGAGTCTATACTATAGAAATGATGTGATTTGACAACTAAAGCCTTCTTCTGTAAACAGAGTAAAAAGTGCCAGGTTTTGTTTTCGCTTCAAACACTGTTTTCAACAATTCTTTGATTGTGTTCCTCCTCTATTTTGACTGAAGATTGTGGGAGCGGGAACCCTTTCGATGTATGTTTGAACAGCAGCCATCAAAATGAAGCCCACAGTTCACATAATATGCCTAGATATGTCTGGAAGTAATATGATTAGAAAAGCAGCATTAATTTTCTTATACTGAACCATCTGGTATCCTAATCACTTATTCAGCAAAGTGTTCTGTGGGCCAGAATTTATTATCTGGTCACGTCTTAAAACTGAAATATTTTTTTAGATGAACCATTACTGAGTTTCATGCTCTAAGCTCAGTGTCACCTGGCAGGAGCCAGCAAAACAAGGTAGCTCTAACTTCATGGATGTCGTGCAGAACACAGGCAGCTTAGAATACCTAGTTGTGCAAACTTGAAGGTTAGGGTCACACTGTGCCTGCAAATACACTCAAGTGTTTCCAATAAAATTAATTTTTTACATGGCAGAATATTTAACTAATTCACTGAACTGTTGTTTTCTGGTAGAATCCACTTGCCATTAATTTAGGGTGAGAATTCTATTACCATTTGCCACTCTGTGGTGTTTATGGCCTTACCATAAACATGCATTCCTTTAGAAGCAAAATTCTACACACCTTCAACTACCTAAAAATCTCTTTGAAATGTAGAGAGATGTTTATTTCTATACTTATATCGTTCTTTCAACAATCTCCAGAGAACTGTCAATATTCTTCCATGACAAATATGGTCAGTCAACTAAACAATATGATGTCCATATCATAGATAGAAGAGAGAAACTGGCAGGTGACATACTGAATCTACTCCATTTTATTTTTCCTTTAAAAATAGTGGTATAATTCAGGGCTTTGCCAAGGAAAAAATATTTGGATATGTCTATAGAATCATCACTGGCTCACAGGATAGACATCTTAGCAATCATTAGTCACACTTGGAGGTTAAATAATTTGTTATGTATTTATCTGATGGTGGTGCATTGATCTTGCCTGGATGCCAGGTGCCCACCAAGCTGCTCTATGACTCCCCTCTTCAGCAGAATAGCGTCGAGAGAAAATAAGATGGAAAAAACCACCTTGGGAGTCAAGATAAAAGCAGTTTAATGAAGCACTAGTAAAAGTCACTTGTGTGGAAGTGAAGGAAAACAGAAGATGTTATTTACTTCCCATCATCAGGCAACGCTCGGCCACTTCCTGGGAAGCAGGGCTTCAGTGTGCGTAGCGGCTGCTCTGGAAGACAAATGTCTTAAATAATGAGTGCCCCCCTTCCTCCTTTTCTCTCTTGGCTTTTATACCTGAAGCAGATGTATGTATGAAGCATACGGTATGGAATATCCCTTTGGTCACTTTGGGGCAGCTGTCCTGGCTGTGTCCCCTCCCAAGACCTTGCCCACCCCCAGCCTACTGGTGAGAGGGGCAGGGGGAGGTCGGGCAGGCAGCTGGGTGCTGTGCCAGCGCTGCTCAGCAGCAGCCAAAACAGCGGTGTGCTATCACCGCCTTTCTGGCTACCAGTGCAAGCACGGCACTGGGGGGTCTGCTGTGGGGCTCAGCCAGACCCAATACACAGATGCATAACATAAGCACAAGCTGCTGTACTGCCTACTTCCTAGTTTAAGAATCACAGGTCAAGTAGAATGTAACAAATAACAAACGTTCGGAAGTGTGAGACATCTGGAAAACATGAGGTTTGGGAATTACATTTCGTATTTTAGTTTGTTTTTCAAATGCAGACTTCCCTGGAGTACATTTTTTTATCTCTCTTTCCATCTGTCTCAAACAAATCAGTAATTCCATTAAAACTTGCAGTGTTATTCTTACATATGACTGATATGAGTATTGGCAAAATTAATACAAGTGATTACAGCCATTTGGAGGATGTTCCCTTTCCTCCTTCAAGCTTTTCGTTTTGAGTCCTGCTTATAATGAATTCTCCCCATGAAGCCCCAGTTCAGCTAAATCCTGGGGTCTTCTCACCAGTTCAACTCCTGTACACACTGTCATCTTCTGCACCTGTCCACCCCATGAACACTCCATTGATTTTGCTCCTGGCGTAGGTCTGACCTCCAGTCTTGCCTGGTTCCCCTGCAGTCCCTGGACCCCTGCTCCTTGCTGCACTGTCCCTGGGATTAGCACAGAGCAATGCAGAAGAAGCGTGGAAAGCAGTTTTCTTGGTTGCTAAGCTGCATATGAATATTACCAGCATGTTATGCAGATGTTATCACGAGATCTGTAATATTATATTTCATATGGTAAGAATCTGAGGATTTGCTTTTGTGTTATTAAGTTCTTAATCCTTATGGTAATGCAGGGAAGCTTAATAATTTGACCCACATGCATCAGAAAGAAAATGAAATGAATCCCAGATCTACTAAACTTCTAAAGATGTTCTGAGGTTCAGCAGATGGGTGTAAGTGCTTAGTGTTGGCAGTACTGGACACATCTGGCTGATTTGAAATTATTTCTTTCTGGTGAAACACGTTTTCATTGGAAATGTTTATTCATCTAAACGAAAATATTTTGTGTGAAAAGGTAATTTTCAAAAAGCTTCTTAAACATTTTGTGTTAGTGAAACATTTCATGTTCTGAACTAAAACACTCTGCTAGAAACTAGTATACAGAGTAAGTTGATGCATAGTCACACTGACAAGCGTTCACTTAATACAGGGTAAACATGACTGATTAACTAGAACCAGATTTTCCGATGGTGCTTCATTAGACAAGACAACCTTCCAGGTCTTCCTTATGAAGTACAAATTCACCTGGGGGCAAAAGATAAGAAAAAACCCCCATCAGTTTAATGGCGGTTTTATGATGTGCATACAGTGCTGATGTGTGTGGGAAAATGAAACAAGCAGGTCCCTGAATTCCTAACGCTACAAAGAGAAGAAAAGGATTTTCAGTATTTTTGAATAGCCAAGAGAAGACCTGTGATTGTTCAGCCTGTTCATCGGTGACCCAGATGAGGGGACAGAGCACACCCTCAGCAAGTTTGCTGAACAAGATGATGCAGAACTGGGAGAAGCGACTGACACACCCGAAGGCTGCGCTGCCGTTCAGCGAGACCTGGGCAGGCTGGAGAGTTGGACGGAGAGGAACCTGATGGAGTTCAACAAAGGCAGATGTAAAGGACCTAGGGAGGAACAACCCCACGCACCAGCACAGGCTGGGGCTGACCTGCTGGAAGGCAGCTCTGCAGAGAGGGACCTGGGAGTGCTGGTGGACAGCAAGTTACCCATGAGCCAGCAGTGTGCCCTGGTGGCCAAGAAGGCCAGTGGGATCCTGGGGGGCATTAGGAGGACCCAGCAGATCGAGAGAGGTGATCCTCCCCCTTTGCTCTGCCCTGATGAAGCAGCACTTGGAGTGCTGTGCCTGGCTCTGGGCTCCCAGTTCAAGAGGACAGGGCCAGGCTCTCTTCAGTGGTACCTGTGACAGGACAAGGGGCCATGGGCTCAGACTGCAGCACAAGAAATTCCATCTGAATATGAGGAAGAACTTTACCTCGAGGGTGACAGAGCACTGGAATGGGCTGCCCAGAGAGGCTGCGGAGTCTCCTCTGGAGACCTTCAAAACCTGCCTGGATGTGACACCTATGCAACCTGCTCTCGGTGAAGCTGCTTTAGCAGGGGCTTGGACTAGATGATCTCCAGAGGTTCATTCCAACCCCAACCATTCCGTGATTCTGTGAATGCCACCCTTTACATAAAACATCCTTGAAGAAGTAGAAGGAGCTAAAAGTAAAACATAAACCGGTGCAGGCTGGTGAGGTGGATGAAGAAAGATTCATGCACTGCTGTTACTTAGATTTGGAGCACATCTTTACAATAATTGAATTTCTTATTCAATCAAATAATTAACAACTTATGCTACTTTTTTTTGGTATAATTCTGGAAACACAGGGACTGGAAATGTCTTATTTTGAGTACAGTAATGAACCTGACCTGCAGCTTGGATTGAAAAAATAAAAATTTTTGAAAACAATCAGAACAGTATAGGTGATTTGCAATTTCCTGTTTAGCAGATAGCTTTCAGCCTGAGAAATACCTGTTTAAAATTCTCCTCATATTCCAAACATACCTTTCCTTGATCTGAACTGAAAAGGGAAAAGTTGGAAATGCTCATATGTAAACTACACGGATATTAAAGTCTTTTTTGTAGGATGGGGGAGATAAGATCAAGGTGATATTGAATGACTGCATTTTTAAATCTCCATAAATAACTTCTTTGAAAGAAGGTATAACTAGTTCTCTGCTGACATTTCTGTTTCTTGCCTCTTGACTGCTGTTTCTTTGACCTTATGAAAACAGCATCATGAAGTCCTGATGTTATTCTTGTCCAGATGATGTTAAATCTCCAAGTGACCTCAAGCAGAGAAAACTGTATGTTCTGGTAAAATACCAGAACACAGCACATCATTCTTTATAATGCACATGTCTACCTGTTGCAATGTATGGAATAAAAGGGACTTAAATAAAATACATAAATTAGCTGAGATTTATGTTGGCAAATATTGTTTATTTAAACATCTGTGTTTTCCACAGCAGGAATCCCTTAACTCTGCCATTTTTGTGTAGCAATGACTGAGAGGTAAGAATATGTGGAAATGAAGGGCAACCAGCCTTTTCCAAAAGGCTGACCCTTTAATGTTAGGAAGCAGCAGTGGAACCAAATTTCCACTTCTGAACTTTCCTTTTTCTTAGGAAAAGTCATGGAACTGGGAAGCCAGCCAAAAGCAAAAAGAAACCATGAAAGATTCTGGGAAGCAGTACAAATTTAGCTTTTGGGAACTGAGCTACAAGGTTTTCTTTCTACTTGCATACATACACAGCAGCACCTGGATAAAAAAGAAATTCTAGTGAAAGGAAGAAAGATGACATTTGAACTGTGAGCAGCCATGGTGGTTTTTCGCAGGGTACTCTTCAAACCAGCACAGTTTCACCCCCAGGTCCCATTCCTGCAAGCGTTTACACAGAATTATATTGGAATACTGGAAATTACCTGAGATGGATTTCTCTGTGACCCACATTGGGGTGTTACGTAGCTGTTAGAAGTTGCATTTTTTGGAGATGGATTTCCCAGTAGAAGGACAAGTGCACTGGAAGTGGAGCCCCAAAGAACTTTTGGGAAGAGGAAGGGCAATGACAAAGGGCTATCTTAAAGGGATGTACAGCAACAGAATGAGATGTGATGTTCCACTGCAAGCTGATCTCAGCATTCATAAGTTTTATGAAAATATCAAGTATGAGAGTTGGGTAGGAGAAAAAAGGAATAATTTCACAGCTGTGACTGACCATACTCAGGCTGGTTGTGAATGAGGCATCTGCTACTTTAGCAGTGAAGCCATGGTAAGGTGAGCTTTAGCACACTCCAGATCCAACCATTTGCTTGCATTTTTGGCCAAATGTTCAATAACTGCAGCTTTCCAACTGTGCTGCCTCAGCTGCACTGCTGGGCAGTGCCTCAGCTGGGAATTTTAAAGGTAGTTCAAATCTGCTTACACAAAAAATAAACAAATAAAACCAAAATACTAAAAGCTCCTGTCAGAACTGAAGTAAAAATATGGGGATTTACTTGTCTTTGCTATGGCTTCTTCTACAGCTTCATGACCAACTTAAGCCTCTGACTACAGGTAGTCTGTCTGACTTGAAATTTCTTTAAAGCTATGTCTCAAATAGCAAGTTAGTATGTGAGGAGGAGGAAGCACTACACTAGTGTTTTCATAATATGACCTTGCTTTTATGTTCTGGGCTTAACGGCTCACAGGTGATACTAGCTGATCCCCTTCTGCTCCCTCCCATCCAGTCATTACACAGCACAACATTCTCTGTCAAAATTTGTTTGTATTTCTCTGCTGTCTTTAGCCATAATCCTGTGAAGGTAGAGGCAAATAGGACTTTCAGACTTTTTCTTAGACTAGGTGCTTCCCAATTCTACATTTCGGACATGAATATTCTTTTGCAGTAGTGTGTCTATATGTTTTTTTCTATTTTTTTCTACATTAATGGTTTTGCTTTGGGGTTGTACACTAAATTTCAAAAGCTGACTTTAATATACTAGAATATCTTGTTAACTTGCATTCCTATCAAAGTCTTTCATCTCAAAAGCAGATTGCGCCATCAAAGCTACTTATCAGTAAAATTCCAAAGATGCTTAAATGAAATCAAGGGTGGCAACTTAGATCTCTGTCATCTCCACAGAAAACATGGTAACTGTGCTCTCCTTTTTAACTTTGTGTTAAAAACTTTATGTGCTACTTATCAGAACAGCTGAAAAGAGGGAATCAGAAAAACCTCTTTCCTATAGCACAGCCAAAAAGCATGTAATAAACTGTTCTGAGTCTGAAAACAGTCGTTACAACCAGAGTGGACTTTCAGCACATGTAAGACAATGCTTTTAGGGAAAGAGGTAGAAACAAATCTGTGCATCTAGATCAATAGGGTATTTTACATGTTAAGCTGGGGCTAATATATGTAGGTAAACACAGGTATCCCAAAGTTATGGTAAAGATCATCTCTTTGAAGGGCCAGAGTTTCTGGAACAAGAAGCTCTTGTCTTTCTAAACAAGAAAAATCAACACATGCTTAACTGATGTATAGTGAGAGCACAGTAAATACAAAACACATCTTCACAGTAGTTGGGGTGGAAGGAGTGATTACCTAGATTTTTTGTGGTGAAGTCTTTCAGCATCTTAAATGTTGCATTTCTATTTGTGTAATACATCTTTTACTCCCTGTGTGTTCTCCTTTATTTTATATATTCTGGTTTCCAATGGCTTTAACTAAAACATTATGAGACACAATAATATGATAGGTTTGGTGTATAATTTCATGGCTTTGGGGAAGAGCAAATGGAACCGGAAGTTTTGACATCTTGGAGGATGAAAAACTGAATATGACCCAGAAATGTGTGCTTGTAGCCCAGAAATCCTGGGTTGCAGCAAATGAAGTGTGGCCATAAGGTCAAGCGAGGTGATTCTCCCCCTCTACCCCACTCTCATGAGACCCCACCTGGAATACTGTGTCCAGCTTAGGAGTGTTCTGCACAGGAAAGACATGGACCTGTTGGAGTGGGTCCAGAGGAGGGACACAAAGACGCTGAGCACCTCCCCTGTGAGGACAGACTGAGAGTTGAGGTTGTTCAGCCTGGAGAAGAGAAGACTCCAGGGAGACCTTACAGTGGCCTTCCAGTACCTAAAGGGGGTCTAAAGTAAAGATAGGGAAGGACCCATTCTTAGGGAGAGTAGTGATAGGATGAAGGGTAATGGTTTTAAACTGAAAGAGGGTAGATTTAGATTAGATATGGGGAAAGATTTCTTTACTGTGAGGGTAGTGAGGCACTGGAACAGGCTGCCCAGAGAAGCTGTGGATGCCCCATCCCTGGCAGTGTCCAAGGCCAGGCTGGATGGGGCTTTGAGCAACCTGGTCTGGTGGAAGGTGTCCCTGCCCACGGCAGGGGGGTTGGATCCAGCTGATCTTTGAGGTCCCTTCCAACCCAAACTATTCCATGATTCTATGATTCTATGATAAAAGGCTTGGAAAAGTGAGATGAAAATTTTGTTTGCCACATTTGCTACATGTGCAAACTGCGTGTGACTCTACACATAGTGATAGAGGACATGGAAAATTCTTAATATGAATTTATTGTGCCAGGAGGCAAAATGGATGTACTAATGTTAAGACCCCAAGTTAGTTTCTTATGGTTTAAAGGGTATTTCTGAAATAACTACAATACAATTTTCACCAGCTTCCGTCAGTCTCTTGACTCTAGTTTTAAGGATTTTTTCTGTAATTACTTTCTAATTTAATTTAGAAATAAAATAACAATTGATCTACAAGTTCAACTATACATTCACAGTTACAGTCCATACCTAAAGGAGATTAAATGTTAACTTTTCAAGACAGTCTTGAGGAGTGCAGTAGTGAACTTCATCTTATCTAGGAGGAAATAAAATAGAAAATATTTGCTGTGACAAGCCATGCCAAAACCAGAACAGGGATGATGGGGTTTTGTATCTTTTGGACTGTGTCAGAGGAAACAGGGCTGGATGCAATAGCATAACAAAGTGTTCCAACAACTTTCTCCAGCTGTTGTCACACCACTATTCCTTGATCTAAATGCTATTCAAATGAAACAAGGCTCCCTATAAATAATTCACCATAGTTGATACTGTTGCCTCACCTAATTCTGTGAGGCAAAGAAATGTAAAGAAAAAGCACAGAGCAAAACTACCTCAGAGAGCAGAGGTGATTTATGAAGCTGAGGACTGATACCCAGCAGTATAACTTCCCATTGCCACTTGCAACGGTAAAAATTTCTGCAAAAGCTACCTCAGGCATAGAAGTCATTGTTTGGTGCATTATTGAAATAACTTTTATTTGTACTAGGAAGGTCTCTCACGTTTATTTTCCTTTAAAACATCGCTCCTTTCAGTACTACAGAAAAAGCTTGAGCTTTACGCTATTTTCTATAGCCAACAACTTGATATACAGTTATATATGGTGAGTTTTGCAAGTGAAAAAATCTATTACTATCTATTAAATCCTACCTGAAACTACATAGAAGATATTTTCTGTCTGTAGATTTTGTTTTGTCCTCAAACACCACAGCTCTAACTGCAACTCAGACATTGTTATTTATTAGTACGGTATGTTCCTCTGCTTTAGCTGTTGTGGTAGAGGTATATGGCATTGGCTTGGTGCCTTAGCAAACAAAAGAGTAAAAGAATAATCAGATAGTTGATAAAAGGATTGCCAGTTAGAATAGACTCTGACCTTTGTAATTCTTCACAGCCAGTTCATTTAAGGTAACCTTGTTCATGCAAAATGAGAACCTCTTGTGATAAGGCTCCAAATCCAGCCTGTTCATTTACAGGATGGATCTCATTAGCAACTTATCTAATGGAAATTATGAAAGACCTGTAATGTCACAATAGAATGCTATCTAATCTTAAGTTTCTTCAGACTTATTGCTGGTGTTCAAAGTACAAACTGAGAGTAGACTAAAATACTTTTGCAATGGCCACAGTTTCTTTACATAAAAGCTACTGTAGTAGCTTGTCCCCATTAAAATTCATGTGAAAATAAACCCATGGAGATCTGCATCTGCAAAGACATCCTTTTAATAGCAGCTGACCTTCATGAGCTGCAGACATGATCTAAGTTACCCCTAATCAGTGTCAAATCCTGCTCTTAGTACAGAATTACTACTGGTATGAGGTGGCTTCACCCTGAAGCATGATGAGAAGATTTTGGGCCTCCTCCCTCAGGTGACCAATGTCACTTGAGTACAGGCCTGACAAAAGCCATTTCCTTTGTAAAATATTGACTTATCCAAGGCTTGTGTGCTCCAGGTGGAGTCAGTCAAGAAACCTAAACTGAAATATATTTCTGCTGTGAAATGCTGACATAAATACTAATTCATCTGAACATAAGCAAAAAAAAGCAGTGATAAAAGTATCCTTGGGATGGTTCCTTAGTCTCACCAGTGGAGACAGGAAACAGGTATTTCCATCAGGCTAAAGAGAGATCAGAAAAACTGATGAATGCTTTAGACATGCCTAAGCAGATCAAGATCAGGAGGAAGACACGCTGGAAGATCAGGACAGGTATGAGAGCTAGGAGAGTATCCAACAGGATTGTGAAGCAGATAGATTTTAGCAAGCAGGTGACAGGAACAGAGCAAACAACCAAGTACCACAGCAGTGAGGGAACAGGGTCAAACACTAGGAATGAGGGAACCAAGGCAGCTGTGGGGTCAGGACTCAAGTGGGGTTGATCAAAGGAGCAACTGAGACAGAGGAGCAGGAATGAGGCCCTTCAGAACATGAGTCTTGCCTATATCCAAAGACACTGAGCAGGAAACAGCAAGTTGTGCAGTCCCATCATATACCTTGTATTTATAACAAACCATCAATCAGCTTCCAGAGACAACCGGCAGCTGCAGCAGTGTTACACAACTCTCGCAAAAACAGGCTGCAGGCAAGCATAAGGCTCACGTCCTTGGCAAACCTAGGCAGGGGCTTCAATTAATCAGACAAATGGTTACAAATTACGTGATAGTCTTACACACACACAGATGCTCGGTTTGTTCCTCTCCACTTCCCCAAGACCACTGATGGGGAAGGAGACCCAGGCTCCTATGCATAGCATGTGAAGCATGTGCTGTGAAGAACCTGGGTTTCCAAGGATGGATTTAAGTATAGGGGCCAGAAGGAGGGCTGAACAGTCAGAGCTGCAGGTAAATACTGCTTTCTAATTAAGAAAAATAAATCTGCAAGATAAGTCAAACTGGAAATAAAAATGTTATATATTGTCCCCAGAACTGCACTGGGAATATCCAAATAATTTTATGAAATTCTCCATCACAAGAGACACTTAGTATTGATACATTGGAATAATAGTGATTTTTTTCATTAAATACTGCTGTTTGCATAATCCCTTATGGTTCAGAGTTGCAGAAATGTATATGATAGAAAAATAAGGAAAACAGAAAGTGTGAGGTAGAACAGAAAAATTCTAGATTATGTCCCTAGTGTTGTGAGATTCTGATAGGACTAAAGAGAAATATGGGGATGAAATGCTCCATTCCTTGAAGAAATACCTGGGTTTACTAATTTCCAGACACCAGCTAAAATCTTGGCTGTGTGCCACTTACACTACCATCTAAAATACAATTTAAAAAGGGATGGCAGAAAGAAACATCAGGGCTTGTTCAGCCTACTGAGAATTGGGCTAAACCTCACATTAAAATACATTGGTCTTTATGGGAATATGTAGATTTCCCAGCACCCAAACTGGTGCTTAATGTTGAACTGCAAGTGGACCGACATATAGCTATACATTTCTTAGATGTAAATTCTGTGCCTCATTAAATTTTGAAAATTAATCTAAAATATTTATATCAACTTTTCTCTTTAGTTGTGGAGGCACTATTTATTAGTGATCAGTATTAATTATTTAATAACTGAGGAGCTTATAATATTTCAGCAAATAACATTAATTAAAATAATTAATACGAATATAATATTTCTCAGCAAATATTTATACATTCTACCTCTTTGTACAACCACCATCTCATCTTCTGAAAGACATGGCCTACACATGCTTATTTCACATCTTCATCAGTTCATCCCAATTTGTGTAGGAGACACCATGCCTACTGATACAAACAGACACAATAACATTTTGGAGTATGATATAGCTGGGATTAAAAAATAAACACACAAAAAAATCAGTTTCTAGACCTTCTGCTTGTATTTCAGGAGCATGATACAGAAATAATAAGCTTGATTAATAAACAGGAATGCATTGTCATTGTAAGCTCCCACATATTTTTTCCTTTTTTTTTCTCTTCTCTATCACATTTCTCTGCCAGCGTTGTTAGTTTTCCAGAAATCTTTCCATTTTGTCTGACAAATGGTGGAGTTTTTACAAACACTTTCTCGATTATTCATAAACTTAATCCATCATCATCAACGATATACACTGTGGGATTGAGTGCACCCTCAACAGATTTGCAGATGACACCAAGCTGAGTGGTGCGGTTGACACGCCTGAGGGAAGGGATGCCATCCAGAGGGACCTGGACAAGCTCGAGAAGTGGGCCCATGTAAGCCTCACGAGGTTTACCAACGCCAAGTGCAAGGTCCTGCACATGGTCACGGCAAACCCCAGTATCAATACAGGCTGGGGGATGAAGGGATTGAGGACAGCCCTGTGAAGAAAGATTTGGGGCTACTGGTGGTGAAAAACTGGACATGAGCCGACAGTGTGCACTCACAGCCCAGAAAGCAAACCATATCCTGGGCTGCATCACAAGGAGCGTGGCCACCACGTCAAGGGAGGTGATTGTGCCCCTCTACTCCACTCTGGTGAGACCCCACCTGCAGTACTGCATCCAGCTCTGGAGTCCTCAGCACAGGAAAGACATGGACCTGTTGGAGTGGGTCCAGAGGAGGGCCATAAAGATGATCAGAGCAATGGACCACCTCTCCGACGAAGACAGGCTGAGAGAGTTGAGGTTATTCAGCCTGGAGAAGAGGAGGCTCGGGGAGACCTTATTGCAGCCTTTCAATACTCAGGGGACTTCAGGGGACAGGAGAAAGTCAGGGACATACATTTTAATGGGGCCTGTAATGACAGGACAGGAGATAATGGTTTTAAAGTAAAAGAAGGTAGATTCAGATTAGACATAGGAAGAAATTGTTTATGATGAAGGTACTGAAACAGTGGGACAGGTTGCCCAGAGAGGTGGTTGATGCCCCATCCCTGGAAATC
Organism: Falco peregrinus; assembly: GCF_023634155.1. Taxonomy (NCBI): domain Eukaryota; kingdom Metazoa; phylum Chordata; class Aves; order Falconiformes; family Falconidae; genus Falco; species Falco peregrinus. The sequence continues at coordinate 69,557,062 of NC_073739.1, forward strand.
TTCAAGGCCAGGTGTAGGGGGCTTTGAGCAACCTGATCTGGTTGAAGATGTTCCTGCTGATTGACAGGGGGTTGGACTAGCTGGCCTTCATAAGTCCCTTCCAACCCGAACCATTCTATGATTCCATCATTTCATTAACAACAGTTTTTATTAGAAAATAAAGCATAAAACAAAGTTGTTGTGCAACATGGAGATGCTTGAGCTAGCTCTGAATAAGCTGAAAACATCATGAGAACATGAATAGAGCTTCCTGCCTAAACGTATTGCATGCTGTACATAGCACTGCACTCAAATGTACCTGAACATTTGAGTTAGTTTTAGATTCAGGCATTTTATTTAACTGCATGAGGAAATTCTAGTTTTCTCCCAAAGATTTACCCCTGGAGGTATCAAACATTAAAGTAAAAAAAGTTACAGAAAATTTTGTATATCAAGAAGAGGTGCTAGGCAAAAGTAGTTCTTTCCTATGAAAAGTCAGTGAAGCTTTGTTGCAGGATGAATAAAATCAATTCTGACATTCATGCAGTTAGGAGCTGAAGTGACCAAAGTCATTAATCTGATTTGTAGAGCAGCTGACCCCTGACAAGCCCCTGTAGATACTATTTGAACAGCTGACAGAAAGCTAGGAAGGTCTGCAATTTATTAAGAGTTACTGAAAAAAAAATTACTTAATTTTGCATGCAATATATAGCAAGGCAAACGTGGCAGCAGAACAGAATGCAAAATTATGAGGGAAACTAAGGTAACAGCAGGATAACTTTGAAAAGGAGACAACATAAAATGTGAACAACCCCCTTTTAAAGTGGCTTGACAGAGTTTTTCAAATAAAATGTCCTGGGTAGTTAGTATTATTGAAGGATATTATTAAAGCAGGCTATATGTGCAAGTCCATGCATGTTCCAAAACATTGCCAGCACAGAATATAACAGATTTTGTTCTTCCTGTTTGAAAGCATGGCTATCATCAAAGCAGTATTTCAGATGTTTATGAGGCTAAGCCTGAAGCCTTTTCTGTAGGAAATAAACAAACTTGAGAATAAAAACCTTTCACTAGCTTGAAGGCAGCAAAGCTCACAAAGCTCATGCAAAACCAGAAACAATCCTCCCTCTAGGAGTTACATAGGTATAAGCCTGCATTTTAAATCCAATGTACCTCTCAGTTTTGGACTGTTGATCTGGGCACGCCCTGACGATGACCAACCTTTACAGAGCACTAAGGCACACATTTAGAAATGCTCATGAAGGCACAAGCTTGCTATTCAAAGAAGCATGGCCTCAAAAATCAATTCTGTACGTCTTGTTTCATCTACCCTGTGGCATTGAGTTCTGTGCAGCTAAAGTAATAAAAGAAATGATACTTCGACAGCAGAGAGCTAAAAAGGTAACCTTGAATGCCTCTGAAAAGTGGGCCCTATGATATCCTGTTGAATTTGCACAGTGAGAGGGATGCTCTGAGTGCTAGGCCTGGAATACACAAAAAACTCCTATTGACATGAAACTGAAAAGAATAATGATCCAAAGTGCAAATCACTGTGCCTATGTTCCTGTGATAAAAGTACATGACAGGACCTTTGTCAATCTCTTGCAAGAACCTCAAATATTATGTTAATATGTATACTCTGTCTCCCTCTTAGAAGTAGATCTCTCAAAATCTTTCTGGAAAGACGGACTGTAACATGGAGATTCTTCACAAATTTCTCCTGACTGACAATAATCAGTGAAACAGTAATAGTTCATCAGCTTTACATAAAGCAATACCCATCACATTTATTCATTTGATGCACACATGAGTAAATCTATGTACCAAAAAATCTTGATGAAACCAAATAAATTACTAACGGTATGGAAGAGAGTGTGTGTGGAGGCTTTCACAGGACTGCAGAATACCAGCACGTATAAAGTTTCACCCTGCAAGATTTGCTAAGATAGCTAATGGTGTCTAGGAATGACTAACCTGACATGGCAGGTTCACTGCTGCTGGAACAAAAATAATTATTTCAGAGAAAAAAAAAAGATTTTTCTACTTCAGATGTTGGTGGGTTTTGTTTTTTTAAAAATCTCATTAAAACTATGCTGTAAACTCAATGTGTGTGTTGCCACTCCACCTGTTCTGCAAGAGACTACACATAACAGATCTGTTACATGCTGCTGAAACATTTAACCTCCGATTTTATTCCATTTTTTTCAAAACACCTCACTGCTCATACTTTAGCAAAAATAAGGGACTAGATAGAAAGATACTAGGAACACAATATTCAAACAAAAGTGGATACAGCTGTCTGTGTATTTTGTAGTGTTGATGCAGTTGATTTCTAGAACAAATGAAATATTAATCAGAATTACTATAACAAGCTACTTCATCAGCTACTTTGTGGCAATACTCCATCGTAGCAACATGACTGCAAGAAAGAACCAGAATTGTAATCGGGAAAGGTGAAATGACAGCTAGAAAGATGAATTACAGAAGTTCAGCCGTATAGAACTGGCCATTTTCCTTCTTCATCCTGATGTACATCAGGATTGAAAGGACAATATGATAAAGCTACATCAAATTCAGTTTTGTTCTCTGCAGAGTGCTGACTTAAGCTAAGGCCTTGAGTATCTTCACCGAAAGACTTCTGAATGCTTTTTTGATGCAAGTGACAAATTGCACCAATAATTTATTTGCTTTAGGAAATGTAAATACCATTAGCAGAAGCACCTTGGTTTAAGAAACACCTCAGTTTATAAGCTTCAGTTTCTACATCCAATACCCCAGTTATCATGTCATATCTCAACACACAAATTCACAAAGCTTTCATGTGCTGACAAGGTTAAAGTTTTTTGTTCCCATTAACCTGAAGGATATTTTTCTATTCTAGCTTTTTCCTTTCTAGCTAGAAATGTTGTAATTCCAAGCCTACATTTATCCTCTCCCTGCATAGTCTTTTCATATTCACTGCTGTATCCTTCTAATTTAAATTAAGTTTCTTTTTTCTTGTCTTATGAAGGTTTTTGATTTATTCTTATATAGTTTATGCCAATATTTCATTTCATAATTGCTGTTTCTTTTGTTCTCTAATGGATAACCAAATATTTCCAACAGCCTTTAGGGAGCAGACAACCCAAGAAAAGTAGTGGGTTTTTTATAGAAATGCTATGAACTAATCATTACAAAAACCTTCATGTTACTTGACAAACCTCTTATTTGCAAAGGAATGAGAACTATATAGAGCAATCAGGGAACAACAAGCTCATACTGGCTTGCACAGAGTCAGTTAAACAGGGATTTTATTTTCTCACTGATTCCCCAGCAAAAGCAGCCTGTTTCCTACGTGAACCAAAAGGTTTCCTACCTGCTTTGTGAAGAAATATTCTTACCATCTTCTCATTCCTCCTGATAGTCTGCACAGAATACAGTTAGGTACTCTTAGTAGCTACTTCTTACTCTCCTTCTTTAAACTTGTGCTACTAGTCTACAGCATTTGTATTGAAATACACATGCTCTAAACCTGTTAACCCCTTTATACAATGCACTTCTTTATAAAGGGTCCTGACACTGAAATCTAGGGAACCTGTTGCCCTTTGAGAGCAAATATTTGTCTGAAAATGAGTTCTTTCATGAGAACAAGCATTTTGCCAAGGTTCTTGCAGCACCTATGCTGCTATCCAGCAAATCCATAAATCTTTATTATAAAGTTTAAGATGCCTTAGTTTTTCCATAGAATGACCATGATAAATTGCCCAAAAAACCAGATGAAATCCTGAAAAATCTTATTTTTTCTTGCCACAAAGGAATTTTTCCGTGATATTTCTAATCTCAACTTCCACGTCTTGTTTGACCAGTGATGCCTTTGACTAGGCACCCTGCTAGCACTAAATATAATCCTCCCCGAACTGTTTTTGGCTAAGGTTTGAAATACATTTTAGCTGAGTTGATTTAATGCAAACTCCTTGATCTACTGTTGCACCAGCAGTGTCCTGAATATACACATCTTGATCTTAACACACTGCTACGGCCTTATCAAAGCAAAAGTCAGCTTTCCTTTTTCAGTGTTTGGCACAACAGACAATAATGCAATTATTCTATTCAACTGTTAAGCCTCACTTGTTAGTTCAGACTGTGAAGAGAGTGGGCATCCATCTCTCTGCTCTGGACTGCATGGGTATGGTATTGCACCAGCCCTGATGGAAAATCACAGAACGCTGAATTTTATCACTTTGCCTTGCCCAACTGCATGGGTGTTTATATGCTTTTCATCTGAAAAATTAATGTTGAAATGCATAACATCATATTTGCCTTACGGAACATAACTCCAGACTTTAAAAAGTGCCCCTTATAACAGTCTGCTGAAAAATTATAGGTGAGGTGAGGGTTGCTAAACTTCATGTTTTTCCAATCATCAGTGTGATTTATCTGTGCTAATGATACCTGTTGGCTAGCTATTTTGTAACAGACAAAAACAACTCTGATTTTTATCTCATCCCTGAACAGCCAAAAGCACATCCTAAATATGTGTCCACTGCAAAGCAGTCGCTGCCAGTTTTTGCAGCTTGACTTTGAAGCAAAACCATAGTTCTCTCAGTGTGCTGCTCTCCATTTGGAAATTTGTTCAGAAGTAGCAGGCTAAGAGAAAAAACAAGAAAAGAAAGAGGATTATTCTATCTTGAAACCTTGATAGTTCAGTAGCTCTGCTTTTAAATCAAAGGAAACTAGTTTACTATTCCTGAGCAGTAAAAGCAAATCTCCGCTTAGTCATAGTTAAAACCATGGTATTAACAATTACATTATTATTTCCCTGACTTTTAAAATCTTATGCAGCAAAGTCCTAGAAATAATAGAAACATATTTCACAGAAATCTCCTGACTAAACTTCTTTGTCCTAGGAAACTAGCTAGACAGATAACAGGATCTTCTTTACAAGTAATGCCAAATTATACAAGCTTGGGAAAAAAAAAGTTACTTCAAACCAACTTATAATACAGATCTGCATTAAGCAATCCAGATGGAGACCACAGAAAGAATCAGTAGAGCTATTTAACTGTCTATAAGTAATGAAAGAATTTCTACAACTGAACTAATGAGAAAAGGGTAGAAGAAGGAATAAATTATTTAAATGCCAAGGAACTGAAATCCAGAGTCTGCACAGTGCCATCATGCTGGAGTGTAAGCGATGTGGTATATGCCAGGGAGCTCCTCAAATGCTGGCAAACATATATTGTAATATTAACACACAATCAAGCTAAATTTCTAAATTGTCTGTTGCATTACTAACTAAGTGTATCTGTCATCATAGCTTAAAACTGGAGGATCACACAAACAGCCTTAGAGGCAAATAATGGAATTGACTTGAATTCCCTGAATCTTGCTTGACTAAACAGAATGGCCATTTCTTGCTCAGCAGAGGCTTTTCATATGTAATTCTGGGACAGAAGGAAGTATCTTATTCCAACACAGGAAGGATGATTCATTGACTTCATCATGCTTTGGATCAGGCTAAATAAAAACAATGAATTCGTGAAGGCAAATCTTTCTTATTTTCCTGATCTGGAAAGAGCAGTAGCTGGGAAGCTTAGTATTCTGTATGCATCATGGGACACTATGGAAAGTGCTGGTGATAAGATTCCCATCAGATGTGGGCAAGAGAAAAATAACTTTAAAATTGGCATTCCAAAAATGAAGGAGAAATCTTGTCCCTAGGGAAGTGGGCAGAAATTTTGTCCATGATATTCAAGAAGACAGCAACATTATGTCCTCACCTTATTTTAATTTATTGTCACAAATCTATCATTGTATTTATGGTATGAATGACTTCTGCTGTTGCTTTGTTGATGGCACTGTCAGAAATCTTAATTAGCAGTGCTGTGACTATATAAATTTCATCCATAGTACCACTTGGTCTGTTTTAATGAGCAACAGCAGGAAGGAAAAAGGATTCTTAACAGAGAAAAGTGACCTTACAAAGTACTATATTACTTCCTTTCTGTGTTCTGTTTTCTTTGTTTTGGTACCCACAGAATAAAGCTTAAAAGAAAAACATGTAGGCAGATCTAACATGCCAATGCCAAGAGGGCCTTCCCCATTTTGGTCTTTTGCGGTGTCTGCTAGGACGTTGCTCCCAGATGGGATGGTTTCAGTGTCTGTGTCTCAGCACACTTTAAAGCATCCCTGTGACTGTTTTCTGTGTGAGCTCTGCCCAGGAACAGAACTCTTCATGTTGCTGATCTCTCTGGGTCGAACTTGCAAACGAAATAGGGTTTCATGGTCTTTCAGTTTCTTCCTCATTAAGCCTGAGAATTTGTTTTGTTCCAGATATGTATACCCTATGGCAGAAAACAAAGCAAATAAGATTTCAGCAGGAGAAAGCACACTGCATGACTGTGACAATTCACAGTTGAGTGGGTTAGGATTTGTTGCTAGCGTATGGCTTAATTAAATAGAACCCAATTTTAAAAGGTTACTCTGTGTGCAGCTGTTAATATGTAAGCACTCAGTACTGAACGTAGAGAAAAGCTCCAAGGCAATTTATTCATTTAAACATCAAAACATAAGCGCCAAAAGAGAAAACTGGAATTAATCTTTTGATTTTTTTATTCTAGTTTTATTAGTTGGAGGCAGCTCCTTAGGTAGCTGATTTAAAATCTGTAGGCAGGAAAGTCCACCATGAAGTCTGGAAGCTCTTAGACACATATTCAACAGTAGAGGGAAACAGAATAGGAGAGAAAATATTTCTACACAGCAAGAAAAATCTGAGTCTGCCAAAGATGACCACAGTTGCTGCTATATTACTGCCAGCAGTGCATATGTTCCTTATGGGCAACTGAATGCTTTCCATTCACTGTGTAAGAATCTGTTTTCTTGACCTATATTAACTGGAAGTGCTCTAAAGTTTTCTGAAACAGAGCCATATGGAAAACTCTCACATATAATTATTCCCTGCTCCGTAAAACGTCTGAATATTTTTTACACATGTATATATGGGCTATTGCTCCTAGTTTTCCAAATGAAAAGATAGATACCTTTACTTAAAATTCAGAGGAAACTACCAAAAAAGTAATTCCAAATATGTCTATATTGCATCCTAAGTGGTCTTTTTGGCAAGCCCAGACAATCCAGATGAGGTATACTGTGAGAACACTCTAGGTCCCCCCACTGCTCTGCATGCCCAGATTTTCTCCTTAGAAACAGAGTGTATGTATGTCTGCGTGTGTGGATGGAAAACTGCACAGACAGATTTTGTCCTACAGGGAGTCAACGTGCTCAGGGCAAGTGTCCAGGTCTGGAAACTGGGAAGGTTTCCCAGATCCCAAAGTACAGACATAGTCACAGAGAGCCAGGGTCTGGCTCCCCAGTTCTCCAGTTTTCATGCTCCAATTGTCCAAAAGGGTCTGAAAACAGGTGTAAAAGGCTTCACCGTCATTTGCTTTTTCATAAAAGCTAGCTTCAAGGAGGAAAGGGGAATTGTGAATACTGTTGTGACAAGCTTCACTATCCCAGCTCTTATATCCTCATGGATCAGTTTGATAAGGACCAAAATAAGGTGCTATATTGAGGCAGAAGAGAAAGTCTCCAACAGTAAAGCATAGCACATGTGAACAGAGGTTTCTGAGGAAATGTTGTAGTACAGCTCTTGAACAACATCCTGTGAACAGAATAAACAACATAATATCCCAGCCACTCCTTCTGCAAGCTTAGGAGAGAGCATTCAAAAATAAAAATACATTGAAGAGAGATAGCTACAGCCAAACAGGCAATCACGACTCGAAAATCTACATTCTTTGCTTGAAACCTACAGCCACTATGTATGGTGTTTCCTCCTGCCCAATGGATTTGTGAACTATGTAGTCTATAGGAAGATTTCTGTTCTTGAAAATCACCATTTCTGAGTTTCATACAATTTCCAAGCACTTTCCACAATCCACAAAGATTAAATTGCACCAAAACTCAAAAGCGGCAACTTTATATCAAATGCCTAACAGAGTATAGAAATAATACATAAAAATAAAACATAAAATAAAAATAATAACATCTTGCTTACACTTTAGAGAGGTTTTTTTCTTAGAGGTTTTTCGCACAAAACACTGACTAAACTTTACTTTGCTTAGTCTTTCTATCAGACAACAAAACGATAAATGAGAAAGATATAGTAGTACAACACCACATTTTCCCATTTTCTTGACAATGTATGATTCAAATGTTTTTAAAAAATTATGTCAGAGTAGCTACATTTGAAGTGATAGCAATCTTGTGCCTCCACTGAGGTTGCACTTTTCTCTCCATACTTCTGACAATCAAAAGATGGCTAATGTGGCTGATAGAAATAGATCTTATGTGTTGATCTCCTTCAGGCTACTAGTAACTTCATCTACTTCAGTGTCAGTTGCCAAGGGAACCAACAAACTGAGTCAGTGATAAACAGGGTAATCAATTTTAGTTATTTCTCTCTGCCTTTCTGTACTAAACCAAAATGTCCTTCTACCTCAGTAAGCTTAACAAGCAGAGGTTTGGTCTCTTGTTCAATTAATACAGCTCATATTGAAAAACAATATTGCTGTTGCATCACAACAGTAGAGTTTGACAGCTGGGTGAACTGAAAAATAGCCATATTCACCAACACCAAATCAGAGCTTGCAAAAATGGCACAGCTCTTGGTAACTGACTTAGGAAATATCTTATCCTTGAAAGGCAGATGGGCAGTGTGGACATACATGCTGGGATTAATTTGATCTTCATTTTTCATCCATAGCTAGCCCGCCCTGAACAGAGTAACATCAAAGAACCAAACCAGTAGGAAATAAATAGATTTTGCTATTATAAACTTTATGTAGACAGCAATGAGGTTACCGTTGAGAGTCGCTGAAAGACGCAAAGAAAGGTTATGACAGCCATGGCAGAGCACAGTCCAAAACTCAGATATTGCTCAGTTCATGAGCAGTAGAATGTGTATCAGATGCGTTCTTGAAGTCAGGCACCCAGACTGCAACCTGTCTTTCAGCTGATATATTCCAGGCTAAAGCCTGCCGAAGTCAGTAAGAGTTTTTACCATGAGACTTCTGCATTAGTTGTCATCATCCAAATAGGTGATACAGTATACTGACATTCAACAGAAATAAGGTGTGTAAGAGTAAAACTGGAAAAAAGTGACAGTATAAAATGTACAGAGCTACACATATAAAAAATACTTAATATACAATTCAGCCTCAAATCACTGGTAACTACTTTTAAAAAGAATAAGAGTGTGCTTTGATTTAAATTAGATGGGAAAAGGGATGAAATAATAGAAGAAAAAGTATTCCTGACTAACACTGAAAAATGAAATTCCCAGTACTACAGAGAAGTTTCTATCCATATTTTTTATTTAATGATAGTGAGTTTCTACCACCTCTCTATCCCAACTGTAGTTTGGTATCCTTAGAAATTACAGGAATTTTACCTGTCCAGTCATTATAAAATCACATAAGAATAGTTTTGAAGCAGTAGCTATGAAGGAATTTGAAAACAAAGCAATCTCTACTGTTTTCAAAGAGCAGTTTATATTATTTCTATTTATAGAAAAGAGATTAATCATACTGTGTTGGAGGGAAAAAGTGAATACTCTTTACCAAAAGAATCCTTTTCTGAGAAGGCTTATTTAGCAAAATTCCATGAGGTCCTAGGTGTTTTCAAGTAAGGATGCTGCAAACGAGAGGACAATTGATCTCTGCAGTGGTGCACTGGGATCATCTTCGCTAACACTTTGTATCGATGAACTATATTTATATTGAGATGCTAAATGGGCCAGAAAATATGCTCTCCCACCTCATGTCACAGACTGTTACCCATGCCACACAGGAGAGAGAGAACCCCTTCTTATCTTTGCTGTCTTGATGAGTGCAGAGATTGCCTGGAGGCAAACAAAGGGATGGCAAAATTAGAGACTAGGAACAGCAAGGTCCTATCTTCCAGATGTGATGAGGAAAAAGACATCAACATCTAGAACAGCTGGTTCTTCCTATGCCTCTTTAAGGAGCACTGCTTCTCTTTGTGTCTCTCCTACTGGTGGTACAAGCATGTGATAAAGTACAGATTGTTGAATTTTGTGCCTGAAAACAAGTGTCATTTTTGCAAGCTCTTCTGTTTCTTGGAGGTAGACTTATGTTCACTTGTCAGACAGCCAAACAAATTGCTTTTTCTCTTCTATTTAATATTTGTTAAGGAACTGCATCATTAGAAACCCAATTGTTTTGGAAGACTTTTTGACTGATTTTCAAACAGGAAGCTAGATCCGATGTTTTGCCTAATATTTAATTGCTTTGCTAAAATACAGCTATATTTTAAATTTGCTCTTCAGCAAAGCACTTTAAAAATTAAGCTGATCTGAAATGTCTTTTAAAATATAAAAATAGATTAAGAAATACAAAACCAAGTATGTGAATGCAAACTTCATGTACTCATAAAGATTCTAACTTTTGCAGTGCACATGATTCCATCACCTGAATGTTTTCATGCCCCTCTCCTTTTGATGCTTACTCTGGAAGGACCATCCAGAAACAGCTGCCAATGGGAAAGGTCAGTACCATTGTTTCATTCATAACAGCTAGATCTAAAGGCAGCACTGAACAGGTGGTTGTATGCCTTCCTTTGCTTCTACATCTCCCCATGATGTTTAGCTTCTGAATCAGACTTTTATTCTATTAGATTGCTTGGATATTATTTTTTTTTATTGGCACAATTAGTAGTTGGAAACTATATTGACTAATTCAGAAAAGAACAGGAATCCTTCCAAAATCCTTCCAGAACTGTCCAGTCAGACCTATGTCTTAAACACTGATACTCATTAATTCTTTTTTTATAAAGAATATCAGGTATTTACTGTATTTATATTACATACACAGAAACATCCTAGATAAAGATATAATAAACCTTTGGAAAGGTTTATTTAAAAGTTTCCCTGAATGAATATGATGTGGAAAGAATTAGAATTGGAAATTCACTACCTGCTAGTTCAAGATTGTTAAACTCTTGCCAAGATGTTGCTATAGGGAATGGTTTTGAACAGTCTTCTCATACCTCATCTGTCTAAGGTAGCTCTGCCAGCTTTCACCAGGCTGGGATATCACATCACTAAGACCAAAGAGCTGGAAAACCTTTGGCAGTTTGCTTAGAGCCCAAAGCACTCAGTCATGTCCTAGGAAGAAATCTCTTCAGTGTTTAGAAACAAAATAATTTAGAGATTTGTTTTAAATTGCTAACATATTCAAAGATCAAAAGGTTTGTTTAGATGCTACATTACCAGGTTACCATTTGTAATATTTCATCTGGTTCTTACCCAAGAAAACAAAATATTACCAGAAGTCCTGCACCTTTCCTGTAGACTGTGATTTACAAGTTCTATAAATACTCTATCCAATAATAAGAAATTTTACTTGTTATTTGTCATAACGATATATATCTTTTATTCTCTTTTGTGATGAGTTATGAAACATAAGATTACCTTCTATAAAAACTGTAGGACTTCTTAAATTCGTTTAAGCTAATGATTTCATAGAGTTTGTTTCTGATTTCTATTTTTAAAGAGAGAGGGAAATTTGTAAAGTTAGAGTCTTCTTGCAGGGCTATTATTAAAGCATCATAACATTTATAGAGCATGTTTAGCATTTAACACTGTTCTCAGTAGCTTTTTGTTCTTATATATATTTCTTATATATTATTCTATAATATTTCTTAAAGGATAACATAACTAATAAGTCAAGTCATTAAAAAGCTACAGATATTTAAAAATAAACCATAGTTTTAGCACTCCATTTAATCTATTCTTGTCTGGATGAGAGAAAAGGAAGTAAGGTAACTTGTGTATGTAATTTCTCTCACTGCAGCAGCAAAAAAATAAAAATTTTCAGCACACACAGTAGCTACACAGTCAACACTTATGCATCAAAACTTATTTTCTAACACAGTGGTACATTTCAGTCATCAGCCTGTGTAGAGTGGGTCTCAGGAATCCTTTTATTTAGCAATTCAGGTTGGACAGATAAAGGAGAGACCCAAAGAACAGAAAATTAAATTTAGAAGTTGTGGCAATTGGCAGCTGGATGACAGGTTCAACCTTTTAGTACTCAGCAAGTTTGGTTAAACTTTAGCAGTAAGAGATATATGCAAAATAAATTTAAATATGTGATAGACGTTGTTGTCAGTACCTTCAACTGCTTTAGCCTCTTTCTTCCTAGATTTATTTTACAGATTCTCTGGTAGCAATAACAGCCCCTTGCCCCTGGTTTCTTTCCTGCATGGCAAATTGTTTGAAACGGTAGTACTGCAAAGCAGTCAATTGTGATTCTAAACACCGAAGAGATTATTTTTTTTTTCTAGGACGTGACCTCTGAGGCAGTTTGACTGCTGGGAACCTTGGCGATGTGGTTTGGAGTGACAGAAATTCAAGTCTCTTCAGTGATTTCTAAACAGTACATCATGCAAGGTGTTGACCACAACCGTCACATGGCCATCGGAGGTATTCTGCTTTGGTTCAGGAGTGCGCTATTAATGGTCACCACTTACTGTGCCTTGGCTCAAAACATGGGAGCATCCAGCCTTGTTTCCTTTTAGACAATGCTGATCTGGAAGAGCTGCTCCAGCCACTAATACATGTCCTGGCCAACTAGGAAGACAAGAAGCTGTCTGAATTAAAATTCCTGAAATGTGTGTTGCAGACACTGTGTCCTCCTTCTCGTCAGTTCTACTGTAGAGATCCTCTGTTCTTCTCTCCTCCTGTGCTGCTTGCTTTTGCAGGCACTATCAGTGGCAGCATCTTTTTGAAGCTTGTGCTTCTTCACTAAGCAGAACTGGTTCCAGAATTGGTGACATGCCCCAAAACTGCAGGGAGCTTCAGGTCCCTTACCTGTAAGACAAGACTTACTTGTGCTTATGGGTTACAATCTCTCTTTCTGTAGGCACTGCTTTGCAGCTAAGAGGGGGTGGGAGGACTGTGAAAGACCATCTGCTCTTCTGCAAAAGAAACAGCAGTGGCATAGGAATGGGAAGATTTGTGACTCTGGATCATGATTCTTTTTAGTTTCAAGCCACTGCAGTCTCATTTCACCCTTTCTTCTGATCACAGTCCTCCTACTTATCCCTCTCGCTACATATCTTTTTCTCTCTTTTCATCTGCATCTGCTTATTCATGAGGGGGAATTGGTCCTTGCAGAATTTCATGTGGTTTGTAGTCCATCTAAAGCATAGCTGTCTGAAGGATAATGCAACAAAGACAGCCCTAGTTACATGTTGAAAGCTTGCAAAGTCCAGCCCATTGTGGGATAAATGAACTGCCTCAGCAATGCTTTAACAAAGATTTGCACCAAAATAAATCTGGATCCACACCTGACTCTTTTAAAAAGCATTTCAAGACTAACAAGTCAGGTTTATTTTTTGCACCTCCTATGCAGCCAAAACTGAACTGGTGCTATCATTTTTCTGAAGGGACTGTACCTTCATCATTGCCCTCCTTCCTCATCCTGATTTCCTCTCTTTTATGACTATTGGTATGTAGTTAGACTGGAATCAAACAGTGAAATATTTCTCTGCAAATAAGGAAAATCTTCTTAAAAGCACCAGACGTGGTTGTCCCTTCTTTACTGTGGATTAGACTGAAAATCCATTTGTAAGAATTATTATCATCTTTATGAATTCTGGTTAGATTTTAGATTAATGGTTTTATCTTCCCATAATAAGTGAGCAATTTAAAGTATCCAGCTTAATCATTTATGCTGCTGTTAGTGATGTCAATGTTTTCCAAACTGATACAAATGACAGTACAGCCCACATCATCAATTTTAGTGTACTCATGTTTTAGAGCACTCAGTTTCTTAAATCTACACTGTTTTCACTTTTGAATTTAATATATTCAATATAATTCTTTAATCTTTTAGAATCATTGTCTATATTGTCTGAAACAGAAATACCAAGCGCCAAAATGCAAAACCACTACTGCGGTAACTTTGTAACTAAATAAACAAGAAACTAAGTGTTTGTTTGGTACCTGCTTTTGGACTTCCTAAGGTCCATAGTCTGCCCTTTGCTAAACAAGGTGTGCTTCCTTTAAAGATGTGCATGCAATTATGAATGAAACCATGATATCATCAACTAACAAACAGATCCAGAATATTTTTTTAAACAGAAAACCTAAAACTAGAAAAGGAGGGCTCCTGTATTTATTTCAAGTGACTATTGAATTTGAAAATTGCAGACATGATTTTTCAGATGTGTTTACTAGACTCTAATTTTGCTTTGAGCTCTGTATTTTCTTTTACTCTTTTTTTTTTTTTTTTTTTTTTTAATGTATATGTGTATAAGATGGAATAGAAAATCTGCTTGGGGTAAATGAACATGTCTGTGTGGAGTGGATTAGTATTTGCACCCTGATTTGCATTCATGTGGCAAATAACAGCTACAGAATACCCGAGAAACAATGTATTTGTATATCATCCCAGAGCACCTAAACTTAAAATTTAAGTTCTTGAAAATCACATGAACTGTGATGACATTATTCATATGCTGAAATCTTGGTAAGGATAAGGCCTGACCACAGTACAAGGCTGTGGAAAAACCACAGATAATTCTCACAAGTCATCCGTAATATCAAAAAAGCTATTCATAAAGCCATGATACTTTTCATGTGCAAAGACTTTGGAATCTCACCCTATCTAACCACTATTTTGCTCTGATTTGAAAGCACTGAAAACTATTAAGCATCCATGTATTCCTTAAATAATTTTGTGCCAGTGTACACTATGAGACATTCTATTATGTAATTTGAATGGCTACTTTCTTAGCGAAATCGATGTCACATTTACAGCATTCACTGGGAGGAGAAAGAGGGAAAGGAGGAAAGATAAAATAAAAAGAAGGTAATTGCTATGGTTTTATCTTGGACAACCATTTAGTCTCAAATATTCAATGTAATGTGTTGCAATAAATCGGTGAAGAAATTTAATCTCCTTCATGATTAGTTGGCATATCTGTTGTCAGCTGTCTTGTTTAGGATTCAAGCTAATTTTATAAAACAACTCCTATAGGCAAATAATTTTCACTGACTAAGAGAACACTTAGTGAAACACTAAGAAACAGTGAGCTCATTTGCATGGCAAGGTTTAGCTGAAGCTTGCAAGAGTTTCATAGCACTGTGACAACTTGCAAAATAAAGCAGCTTTTGAAGAATGATAATTGCATAGCTTTATTTATTTTATTTAGGATGCACAGACAAAGTTGTCTTTAAAGGGTTGAAATTGCCTGACACCCTAATTCCACACTAATTTATTTGTAATTCATCTGGCTGGAATAATGCTGTATTTCATACCTCAGTGTCATCCTTTCCTGTTAGGTAACTGTTACAAATGACACTAAGTAATGTAATCTAAAAGAAAAACAAACTTTAAATGTTGATGTTTCCACTACAGGAAAGATTGTTCTTCACGTTCTTCAGTATTGACAGACCTCACTCACTAAGTGACAACCAAATTGGCAAACAGAAATAGCTGCTGATGGCTAACTGTCAAACTACATAGCGTGAAAGCTGACAGCTTCCCTGCATCACAGTCAGGGATAAACCTTCCCGCTCTCTATAAAGTGATACTCAAACCTCATTTGAAAAGTACTGCCAAACTTGTACTGACAATGATTTTCACTAAGCCAACTTCCACTAGCAGCCACTTTAAGTAAAGTGTTGAGAAGTTATCCGCATTTATTGTTTAATTGTCAGTTATTGACATGAATGATCCAGTGATGAATTTTGCTCTGGGTCCCTCTGAAAGACAAAGGTTCAGTGCCAGCATTTCCCCACAGAGCAGTGAGCTGGACAACCACAGGGGCCAGGGAAATTCAGCTTGGTCTTGACTGATATTCCTGCAAGAGCAACAGAAGACAGAGCACCTGCTGTCGCTAAATTAAAATAAATAATTAAATAAATAAAAATTAAAGAAAGATTCAGAAAGGATAAAATTCAGACTAGTAAGGATAACTGGGACTTCACTGTGTGCTTGTTACTTCATGTCATTTACAAAAACATTGAATAAAACCTGTCCCTCACCAGTCCTATGAACCTTGACTGCTAATTTTTTTCCACCCTGAAAAGTGATAATTCAGCCTTTACTTCCCACACCTTAATCAGTTTTCAGTCCTCAAAAAGACCTATCTTCCAAACCTGTGGCAATTTACAAAAGGAAAAATACTCAGAAATTCAACCAAACCCTAATTATGATAAAGAAAAGGAGTCTTCTGAAATTTTTTCATGAGTTAGTTGTATGCATTGTTGTTGACTGAGAAGCACATGTTGATAGGATGTGCCAGGAAGAAGGAGGGGGGAAGGAACAGAGGAAAGGAACCTCTGTGCCTTGTTCGTTGCCTCTTTTTTTGGCAGAGGGAGTGCCACAGAAACCCTCTTCATGATCAGGAATATTACACAGTACAAGAGCACTGCAGGTGGTCTAGTGCTCACAAGAACATACTCCAGTATTTTAGAAACACTCTAGATTTATGTGTAACCGCACTGTAAAGGTTTTTATATAAGTAGCCTAAGAATAATTTGTTTGCAGCATTCTTGATCATAAAGGATGCCAGAAAGATAGCTGTAGTGAAAGAGCTCACAAACAGAAACATGAAAGGTGCTACAGAAACTCTGATGTCAGAAAAATGAATGGCTAGGATAAATGAGTGGTATCTAGAAAACCTGAAAATATTCAAGACTATAGTCTGACCAGTTAAAAATACTTATTTTCTCCAGCTGTAATAATAGAACAAAGAAGCTGATGGTAAATGCAAGTCAGTAAGCCCTACTAAATTACAAATGATGATTTAGAAAACCCACAGGTATATCAAAGGAAAAAACGTTCCCGGTAGAGGTACCCAGATGACATGTGTACATTTGTTTCCCCAAAGGTTCTTCCAAAACTAGTGGTGGTGATGACACTCATAAAATATCTGCACAAATATAATACGAATGCACACCGTGAAGATCCCTCAGAGAACAATCATCCCCTGCTGGTCAACTGTATTTTTAAGCATGCCTACAAACAGTAGATGATAGCATTAGTTAATATGCTATTTGGCTTCCAGAAAAGAAACAAAGCCATTGCAGAGTCACAGGAAATGGCAACGTATATCAGAACCTAGCTAGCAGAGAAAAATAAAAGCAAAGACTTAAAGAGTAAGAAGAAGGGACTATCAGACTGGAAAGTCTTGTTGAGGAATGGCCTTTGATGGGCATAAAGGACATGATGAACCTTATGTTTCTTTGTCAGAAACACAACTTAAAAGTCCTGTTGTCACTTTGAAGGCATTTTATTCTTTTGTGCCATCCTCAAACACTGTATGTGTGTTGCCTATACAAGTTTTATTTCTTATGCAAGACTGGATGAGGCTAAACATTTCTTCGTATTGAGTGGACCACTGTAGTGAAAAGTATAAAATTACATTTGGAGACTTGCATGATCTTTTAGGTATATTCATAGAACAGGAGTCTTTGACAGAAATGTATTATAAGATGACTTGAAAGTTGGTGTTTTAAATAAAGCTCATTTGCTTTTAGCCATTTGAAGTCCTATCATGTGCTCTTCCTGTTTAAACTACTTAAAGCCTGTGGATAAAATACAATTCTTTCAACAAAACTTCTTTGAAAAGAAGTTCAGTATGCAACACGGCGCTGCAGAGATTAATTGAACTACCATGTTCCAAGGTAGTTTGTATGAAATTGCTAAAAGCTGCCCTGGAGTTTTCATTAGCACTAACACATTTATGCTTGAGATAGAAATGATTGTGTTTTTCTTCATACAGTATAATTTGGTTGGCAGACAAATTTGATTATTCTTATAATCTTTCTGCATACTAATGATTTGAAACAATATCCAATATATTCAGCATATTATTTTCTTTGAGCAGTGTAGTACAGTTGACATGGCACTGGCTAGAAGAAATAAGGGTATATTTTGTGTAGTGAGCTCTCAGGACTCACCCTTCCTTGTGTCTCTGTATCCTGGCATGGAGGTCTCTGTGGACCACAGACGTTGCTTGGTGGCACTGCTTATAGCAGTATATACACCTGCCAGTTACCCCACTGGTTGCAGCAGTCATGCAACAACAGTGCAATAGTAATATCTGTGCAGGTCTGTTAGCTAGGTACAAATAGCTTCATTAATAGGTCTTTTCCTAGAAGAATGTATGCAGCTTCTGTTCCACAAATGAGAAAGAGATGCTGAGCTGGAAATTATTAAGAAAAGAAATCTAAGAATTATCCTGAGCTCCATTCCTTAATCCTACCTGGACAAGATGAAATGGTCTATAACTATACATGAGGTGATTTCTAATACCAGACTGTTCCTTCATCAAGCACCAAAGGCATAACAGAATTCAACAATTAAAAGCTGACACTAGAAGACATTTTTTTCAAGTGCTGTAATGATCAGTGTGTGTACACAGTGGATTCTCAGTTGAACAATTTAGTTTAAATCAATGATTGGATATTTATCATCATGGTACACAAATTACTGGCTTATAAACATTTGTTTTGCAGCAAGTAAGGCTGCTGTATTGTAAGATTTGTCCTGTGCTTTTAAAATCTGTGACTATGCTCTTTTTATGGAAGAGCATCATTTACTACCAATGCCGCTTTCTGGCATTCCAGGTGACTCTGAATATACTTTTTTCCACCTGATCATTCTTATTAAACAATCTTGGCACTATAAGCTGATTCCAAATGACAGTGATGTCAGAAATTGAGTAACTAAGATGAATGAGAAGAAAAAACGAGACAGTATCTTGAAAAGCATACCTACCATTTGGATGGTATTTTTTCCTCAAAGTACCTTGCAAGGAGTTGTGACATGAGTATCACCATCATCATCCGAAGGCTAGAGAGATTTACAAGCAACCATGTAAATAACTTGTCAAAAGTTGTGTAGGAAAACTTTAAAAGGGAGCCTAGCTGTCTTTCCAGGCCCCAACCCTGGGCAGAGGACCACAGTGCCTCCTTTAGAAACATTACAGGTATGTTTGAACCATTCATAAAGATCCTGATCTGACAGAGGAATTGTTAGATCGTTTACTCAAAAGCATAATTGTGAACTTCATGAACGCCCTGCTGTAAAGTGATAGGCACAGGACTAACACAGACTGGGAAATAAATATTAAATGGGGAAATAAAAACAGGTGTTAAATGGAGGTAGCACTCTTAGATCTAGAATGTCTTTTCATATTGTTCATACTAGACAAAAAAGTAGACTACCAGTTTTGCCCAAAACTTCATCACAATAAAAGTAATTTAGCACGGCTGAACTGCAAAACTCTGTCTTCAAATGAGTTCCCATTTTCAATGATCAAAACAAATCTTTTTTAAGACTAGAATGAATAAATGGTACCCAAGCAGTAATATAACACAAGGAAGACAGACAAAGCTCACCCATTATACACGATCTAGTGAGTCATTTCAAATGGGGAATAGGATTACCATATTGCAACATATTAGGTGACAAGAAATACAAGGCAAAAAGTTAATAACACAAGGTTTAGTATCCCTGTTCCATATCCATCCCAAAGTGGTAGCAGAAATTCAAGTCTACACAGCATGGCTGGAGCAGAAGTGTATCTGCCATGTGCAGATCCTACAGGAGTATCACTGGCAATTCCCATACATACAGCAATGATGGCTGAGTATTGCTCTTGAGGATGTATCCTAAACATTAGGGATGTTTCTGTTCTAAAATCAGAAATCATTTCCTGCAACACTACATTCCATTCTCAAACCATGACTTGACTACCAAAATAAGTGTAATAATATCTTTGCTGAAACAGGCCCAGTGGCTAGGCATGCAATAGAGAGGCAACAGTGCTGAGTATCTGTCATCATTGGGAGTAGATGGCAGCAGTGGCTGAAAATAGCAAATGTTACATTTGAACTGGCACAAATTAGAAACAAAGAAACAAAGAACTAACGTCTAGACTAACAAAAGCATTAAAAGATTTTGCCATCACTGTAGGCACCTAAATTAAAAAAAAATACATATATCTGGTGCCACTGCCATCTACATGAAGATGGCTAGCAATCCTTGGTGCTCAAATTTCCAAGGTTAATGTTAATTACAATCATAGAATCATAGAATTATGGAACGGTTTGGGTTGGAAGGGACCTTAAAGATCATCTGCTTCCAACCCCCCTGCCACGGGCAGGGACACCTTCCACTAGACCAGGTTGCTCAAAGTCCCATCCAGCCCGGCCTTGGACACTGCCAGGGATGTGGCATCCACAGCTTCTCTGGGCAGCCTGTTCCAGGGTCTCACCACCCTCACAGTAAAGAATTCCTTCCTCATATCTAGTCTAAATGTCCCCTCTTTCAGCTTAAAGACCTTCCTGCTTGTCCTATCACTACATGCCCTTGTGAAAAGTCCCTCTCCAGCTTTCTTCTAGCTCCCCTTTAGGTACCAGAAGGCTGCAATAGGGTCTCCCTGGAGCCTTCTCTTCTCCAGGCTGAACCACCCCAACTCTCTCAGCCTGTGTCTCTGGTTAGGATATGGAAGATATTACCGTGTTTGGGGGGGGGGTGGGGGGGGGGGTGGGGTTGGCAGTTTTGATAAGACTAGGCAGCCTATTGACTTCCTCATACTTTAAAAATATCAAGCAGGTATTTTATTTCTCCTTCGTGCTGAGGTCTCTGTTTGTACAGGTTTTCAAAACACACCTAATTGATGTCTACATAGGAAAATGTCATTCTTATTTGTCTAGGATCTGTGTGTGTTGAAGTGCATTTAAATGGAATAGCACCTGATGTGACCTCAACACCCACCTTGTCTCCCAGAAACATGAACTAATTAACAGGCGGTCAAGAGCTCTCTGAACCCTTATGTGGCAGTTAACACAATATTGCATTTTCAGCTATGTGGACAAAATTACTGTTGCTTCCTGCTATTAACAGTTCCTATAAGTACATTAATCTAATTCTTCAGTAGTTGCTCACCTTTTACCATTTTTATCTGAGGTTTTTAGACTTCAGCTTAAACATGAAGCACATTTGTGTATATTTGTGTATGTGGTTAACCAAAAACACTGTCCACTGAGAAAGCCAGACCTGACACTGACCAAAATGTTCACATGAGGTTTACATTATTAAACTTAACTGTTGAACTGTAATAAGAAATAATTTTCTTCATAGCATCTTAAGGTAAATAATCACATCCTCGTGGTTTTACCTGTAGCGCTCAGCGATGGAGATGCACCCTGATACGCATTCCCTTCCAGAGAAGAACCAGAAAAAAATCACAAGGGAATGGAATGTTAATCAAATACAAAGGAATAAGCTCTCAAGTCTTTATCCAGAAAGGATTAGAGCCATTCCCTTGGAGTGTGGAACATTTTCACGCTTTGCTTCTGCACTTGTTGGTATGCAGCATGTTGCAGAACTAGATACTGCAGGTTTCCCCTAGTGCCTAAAGAAACTTTCCAGTCCTCTTTCATCAGTGCCAAAACAGAGTCTTCAGCGATTTTGTCTAAATTTTTTACTTGCTTTGGTGCAAAAATACAAGCAGCATGGTTACTGCTTTTGAACTTAGTTCTATCACATTATTCACTGTCATTTATTATGGTTGCTAGGAGAACTGGTGGCAATCACCTCTGTCAAAGTCCTGTTCCCTTAGAAGGGAAAACCAACCAACATCAGCATGGGGAAAAGCTCTCAGATACTCTTCACTTAACTAGCATTTCTAGCACTGCTCCTTCCTTTATTTTTTTCTTCAGAAATGTCTTCAGCAATGTCTCTACATCTGGGGTCTCATGTCTCCTTACACTTCCTCTTGTCTGTCTGCTTATTCATCTAAAGAAAAATCAACTTTCTGTAAAGAACAGTAAAATCTGTCTTTGATTTCAACAGTCATGTGATTCTATGTGATGGACACTTCTTGTCTCAATTTGTTGGTTATGTAAAGGACCTAAACAGCTTCTTATAGTTATTGTAAACCAAGAGAAGTCTTTACATTCTGCAGGGACATTAGGTATGATACACTGATACTGAATTCCCAATGAGCGTATCCTAGTTTCTTCAGAGAAGACACTCTACGCACCTAATAACTGACACACAGTCCGAAGACCTTTAATGCACAAAAGAGTTTACCAAGTGTGCATGTGTAGAGTTATTTTTAACCCAGTATTAATCAGAGTCTACTAATTATCTTTGAAAAAACAGATTAGAATTTACTGAATATTTGTGAAATCCTTTTCTCTCTTCATTGCTTTCTCTTATGTTGCATTTTCAGTTATTGGTTAGCATCTTTCCACTAAGAAGAACAGGAAAAATACTCTTGAGTTTTCATTTAACCAAAGCTTGTCAGTGGAGATACATTAATACCTACTTGGATGCAAGAAATGAAAAAAGGTTAATAAATGTTCTGAAAAATATGGCCAGTATTTATCTAATAACCTACTTTTCAAATTGTTTTCTAAGGTACTTTTGTTAAGGCTAAAAAGTAACTCACTAAAAAAGAATGTCTAATTCCTATTCAGAAAGATGCTGTCATCTACCGAAAACTGCACTGACTCAATGCAAACGAAGCACAGAATCGCACGCCTATGAACAGAGGTGCAAATAAGGCCCATGGTAACATATCATGATTTCTTTAATACCTATATTAGCCAAACACAAAACATCAGAAGATTTTGCTCCTTTTAATATAACTTCCATTCACACTTAACTATGAAAGAAAAATTAAACACAAAACCTAAATCAAGACCAACCTCCTTTTTTCATACATAATTTTAAGATAACAGCATGGAAACATTTCAGCTGACAGGCTGCAGGGAAAAATACAGGACAATTTCCTGTTCAAAACTGAGTAACTCAGGTTCCAGGATTTTTGTGTTTTCTGTCTACCCAGACCCAGTATACTCATCTTTTTGTATTGAAACAGGTTTATTTCTGCTAGTCATACATGTCAAAGAAATGGTAGTTATGTGAAGAAGGTAATTTGAAATTAAATATACAAAAGTGAAGCACAGAAGATGATAGTTTAAAACAGTAATAAAGGTTTTTATAGACTGTGAGATTCAAAAGGAAAATTCTCAATCACTTTTGATTAATTCTGTTCATTTCTTTGGGCAGCCACCCTCACATCTCCTCAAATGTATTACACCTGAAAGACAAGAGGTTCTTGCCTTCCTATCATTAGCTTAAGTCACTCCTAATGGAATAAAAAGCTGTTGCCATAACTGTGTAGAATTGCAACAAAAAAACCTGATATGATTTCATGCATACTGTTATTTATACCCCAATGACATCACTGGTTCAGATTCAGATTTCAGTTACACTGACAAATACAAAGGGATTTCCTATAGATTAAAAAGTTACTTATGATTTGTGCATAGAGAAAAACATGTGGCTCAACAGAGACTATAGATAAGTAAAAGATGCAGATAAGCATTTAAAAACAAAAGTATTATAAAAAATAAAAAAAGGAAATAAAAAGACACTAAACCACCTCAAACTCATTTCAGAGCATGGTTAAGAAAGTATCAGGACAGGTGCTGCATCCTAATTACACTGTAATCAAGACACTAGTGTTCTTCACATTTCTGACAACGTTTCAAACAAAAATAAGAACAGCAACATGGTATATCAGTATTTGCCCACAGGCTGGCAACACAAGAACCATCTCTGCTAACACGACTGAACAATAGTTGAAGGAGCTTTGA
Source organism: Falco peregrinus (assembly GCF_023634155.1). Lineage (NCBI taxonomy): Eukaryota > Metazoa > Chordata > Aves > Falconiformes > Falconidae > Falco > Falco peregrinus. The sequence continues at coordinate 69,580,736 of NC_073739.1, forward strand.
AAAGACCATTTCTGTGTCTGGGGAAAGGAAAATCTGCACCATATAACACAGCATTATGAATACCACTGAGCTGGAAACATCATCAATGCCTTTTCCTTTAATTGTTTTTTTATTTAGCTCAGATACTGACAACATCTGAATATATCTGAAGAATATATCTTCCATCCATAAGCACCCCTTATTACTGTACTATTCTAGGTAACAATAGGAAGGACATAAACATCACAAGACTGATGGGAAGACTTAAACCTGAAATCAGAAGGAAAAAGAAAATCTGTTCCAGTTGTTTTTCTGTGTTGTCTTTTCCACAGTTCTGAAACAAACAGGCTGAAAGAAGCATCTTCCTGCCTGATGTAAATGCAGATTTCTTCAACAATCTTGACTTTGGCAATAACAGGTCATTCTTCACATGGGTTTTTCTAGAGAACAGATATTAGCAATAACATCTGCTGCCTGCTTGTGCTAGCTGGAAATTCAATTCCTGCACCCGATTCTATTCCCAATAGAAATTTTTTTAAAATGGCACATGCATGTAAGTATTTGAAAAAGCTGAATCTCATATGACTCATACCTCTCCCTGTCAAAATAGATTAATAGTCCTGTTTATCCATGCAGCACATGCAGCATTACCAGGAGGCGGGCTTTCCCATGCAACTCAGGCAGTGAACAGCAACACCAGGATCTAAATGTGAAACATTAGACTGCCACCAGCCTTTTTAACTTATTTTTTCAGGAGAAAAACACATGAATGCACGGGCTGGAAGATAGTGGTCTACTGCTTCAGTAGCTGGGTAGCTTTCAAGTAGCCCACTCTGTGCTCCTCTCAGATCCAGATGGTAAGACTTAATGCTTCAGATAAAGGGTTAACAGCCTTCTAAAAGATGAGTAGCAAAGTTTGATTTATGCAGCAGATCCTGGACACCTGTAGGGCTACACCGGAAAAGCCTCTCAGTTCTTGTAGCTTGTTTTGGGTTTTGGGAAAAGGGATTTGAATTTGGGCATTTCTCCAGAAGTCTTTGGAGGGTCTCTAATCCTTCTGTAGAAGGCAAAACAATGTTCTCAGCATTTGAAAAGACGAATCCTTGTCCCACTGGGAGAAGAGGGGTTTTAAACTTCTGCTTTCAGAAGAAGATTCTGAATTTATCCTGAATGGAGACAGCAGAGTGATACCTGTGTAACAATAGCATATGAAAAAGGCTGAACAGGAAGTTTGCATGGATCTCCATTATACTGGACTTCTGGATCCAAGTTAACTGTATAAAAGCCAAGTATTGCAACACTTAAGCTTCTTTTTTGGAACTAGTCCCAGATTTATACACATAATCATTGCTAATCTGTTTTACTGTGTTTGCAAAATAAACTGCCCCACAGAAGGTTCTTCAACACATTTCAGATGTTGTGGCTAGTCCTCTTGGAACAGAAGTGGCCAGCAGCTAAAGCACGTATTTGTTGTCCTTATTAAGCACAAAGACTCTGCATTTACACATACACACACAACATTAAAATATTGCATAACTGTGATGTAGCTACGGGCAAGACCTGGCTTTTGTAGTGGTTTCTGTTCCCAGAAACATGGAACCCTACCTCCCAAGACGGGAAGAAACCAAAATTCCCCTTTGGAGGCAGAACCCACCCTCTCCCTTAATAGGACCTGCTGCACTGGTGTAGTGTATACATTAGAAACTTGATGGGCAACAGCAGCCTAACACAGGCTGAGGACAGGACACAAATGCCCTAATTCCCAATTATTTAAGAACATGGGAACCTTGACAACGAATTTATTCTGTGTCCCAGACCGCAGTCCAAACCCCAGGGCTATCATAACTGGGACCTGGAGGAGCCTTATTACAGGCTAAGTGGTGCTCAGCATGTGCTTGTCCCCCCATTTCTCCAGAAAATATTCTTGTTTTATGTAAAATGTGCACACTGTTTAACAAGATAATGGGGATCCCTGCTCAACCCTAATATGTTGTAGGAACTACCCTGGAAAGAGGCAATGGAAAGGGGTTCAGGCAACTATCTAGAAAGAAATGGAATTTAACACAAGGAACAACAAAATTTGCTGGTTATCATTCACTACATTATCTTTGAGATGTGATACAACTGGTTTTGATTTGATTCTGGAGTTTATAGAAGTTGTGCCTGCCAAAGTGGTACAGTTCATACCTACTGCCCACTTACTGTCTTGACAGAAAGAGCCCTGGATGTGTGAACGCTTAAGGTGTGTTTGCTATTAACAAAAACAGCAGCAGGTACAGCCTTACTGAGTGCATAAATCTTATAGCTAAGGTTTGAACGTTCTTGGTATTGCCCCTACTCTATCAATTCCCTGTATTTTACCTTTTTTTCTTCACCGCATGGTAAGATTTGGCCTACATTCACATCTTAAACCTCACCATTTTTTTATGCTGAGCATTTTCTTTATTCATCCCATATTTCTGAATGCATGCAAGTTAATAGGAACCATGCATTTAACTTTCAGAAATATTCTGGGGGATGAGCCTACTTCCTTTCCCTGCCTCTGCAACATACAAAAACAGTCTGCAGACAAATGCCAAAAAAAAAAACCCCAAACCAAACCCAAAAAATCCAAGCCAAATCAAACCAAACCAAACCAAACCAAACAAACAAAAAAAGAAAACAAATTCACCCACATAAAAATAAATAAAAATAGAGATTTCATCATTAGCCACAAACCAGATTTTTTTTTAGGTGAGTTTTTACAATACCACAGTACCACAAAAGACAATGTAAGACAACAAAGGGAAAAGAACTTAATGTTCTCAAAGAACCTTTTAAAACGTATTTATGAAATGGAGAATTCTACAGCACTCAGTGCCATCAGTTGAAAGCCACCCAATTGAGAAAAGCTGAAGGAAGGAAGAACGAGAGAGACTGGGGAATGGTTGGCTCTGTAGGTATATGAAGGGCATGGGATTTGTGTAGACATTTGAAGATAGTAGAACCACCAGGGCTAGGAGTGGAAGAGCACAGCAGCCCAGGACACAGCAGTCTTCAAACAGTCAGTTGGCCTGGGAAATCCAAAATACCTGAGACACTGAAACAGTGTGGCTAGTGACCACCTGGAAGAACAGTATCAAGAATTTACTTTGAAAATTACAAACTGTTCTAGAAACAGAAAGGGCATGAATAGCTAAAGCATTTGCAGCCATTTGGATAATAAGTGCAGATATGGATAATTGCAACAGTATAGCCAGTGGAAAGGATATTAAATTATATTCTGCTAGGCAAGATAGCATGAATAAGAACTAAGCTCAGTAACAAGCAGATTTATTAAGACCTTAACTAAAACCTTAGTCACCTGGTGGTTAACAAGGCATCGCTGCCACTTCCTTTCCTCACAAAAACTTTGAAAATTCTTTACTTTATGGGGACACAACATAGGTAATTTTAAATTGTGTGTGTGAATAGGGAATGATCATTGAATATTTCTTAAAACAGAAGAAATAAATAAGGCTTTTCTCTGAAGTTATCAACATGTTTAAGATCAGCTACAGAAATAAGTTTTAATTACACTGCACTGGTTGATGGAACTCACCGTTCCAGCTTATTGAGAGGCCAAAGGGACTGGGCCAATTCAAGGAATACAGACCACCTACCCCTACTCATGCAGCCTTCAGCTCGGTGAGTTCCTAACCCACTGACTGCAGGGAGATGGGAGACATGGCGGAGGAAAGTCCATGTTTGCGCTTTTCTTCATACTAAGAACTGTCACTGGTCGATACCAGGGTACTTTGATCCGATTCAGTACAGCTGTTCTTGAACTGAATCAAATAATTATATAGATATGAAAAATTTAAATGGGACAGCACACAAAATCCAGAAACCAAATAGAGAGAAAACTGCCTGACTTCAGCTCTCTTTTCCTTCAGCAGAATAGCTTTCTTGAGGCTTTCCTTTCAAGGTTTACTGTCATTTCCCAGTTTGTAAGCTTGGACTGAGAAAATAAAATGAGCACAAGTCTTTCTACAAACTAAAACTGCATATTTAATTTTGTTGGTGGGGATTTAGATCTGTAAAGCAGGAACTGACACACTACACACTAAAAAGAAAATACTTTAAGTTCATTAAATACTACAAAGGGAGTAAATGGAAAAAATCTGCTGCCTTTTAGCTCTTCACTTTGCTTGAGTTAATATCTTACAAATCCTTTGAACCTCTCCTCTTGAGGCTTAGTCTACGTCCAGTAGAGTTTTGCAATGGCCACAGCTTGACTGAAGAAGCACATTCCAACCCAAATATATAAAGATGGTGGTTTTATTTTTACAGTTTAACAAGAACATAAACTGTGAGCTCACTGTGCAATGGTTTCCACATTTTTAACTACATAGAGTTCATACTGGTTAAAGCAGTGAGGATCAAGTAGGAGTTGATACTAGCTGATTGCCCCTCTCTAAAAGTAGTAGGACAAAGATACAGTGCCTCTACTGTTAAGTCCACTACAAAATTCAATGTCAAAATGTATTATTTAATTATTTCTGAAAGTTGAGGTGACCCAAATAGTCTTGAATTGAGATGCTTTTATTGTATGTGATTTTACTGTAGAGACATTTGGGAAGTTTTACCCCAGAGTTAAAAGCCAGAAAAATATAATACTTTATATGCTTTCCACTCTGCAAAGAGTAGAGTACTGAGATGTCAAGCAACTGGTCAGGTTTAGTGAGCCCTGGGGAACACCACTGGTGACAAGCCACCAGCTGGATGTAACTCCATTCCCCACCACTCTTTGGGCACAACCAGCTAGCCATTTGTTTATCCAGTGAAGAGTGAACCTGTCCAAGACATAACCAGCCTTTTTCTCCAGGAGGATGCTGTGGGAGATGGTGTCAAAGGCTTTACAAAGGTCCAGGTAGACAACACCCACAGCCTTTCCCTCGTCCACTAAACAGGTCATCTTGTTTTAGAAGGAGATGAGGTTGGTCAAGCAGATCCTGCCTTTCACAAACCCATGCTGGCTAGGTTTGTCCTGCATGTCCTGCATGTGCCATGTGGTGGCACTGGGGATGAACTGCTCCATAACCTTCCCTGGCACAAGGTCATGCTGACAGGCCTGTAGTTCCCTGGATGCTCTTTCTTGCCCTTCTTGTAGATGGGCATCACATTGGCTACCCTCCAGTCTTCTGGGACCTCCCCAGTTAGCCAGGACTGCTGGCAAAAGAAGGAGCTCCTGCAATGCCCTGAGGTGGATCTCATCTGGCCCCATAGACGTGTGTATGTCTGAGTGGGGTATCAGGTTGATAACCATTTTGTCTTTTTATGGGGGCTTAATTCTGCTTCCTATCCCTGTGCTCCGCCCTGCTCATAGGGCTGGGTGCTCTGAGAACAACTAGTCTTATTATTAAAGACTGAGATAAAGAAGGCATTTCCTCATCCTTTGTCACCATATTTCCCCCAACATCCAATAAAGGATGGAGATTCACTGTATCTCCCCCTTTGCTGTTAATGGATTTATAGAAACATTTTTTATTGTCTTTTACAGCAGTAGCCCAATTAAACTCTAGCTGGGCTTTGCCCACTCTTATTTTCTCCCTGCCTAAACTCACAGCATTCTCATAACCCTCCAGATTGCCTGCCTCTTCTACCAAAGATCATAAACTCTCTTTTCTCCCCTGAATTCCAACCAAAGTTCTCTGATCAGCCAGGCTGATTTTCTCCTCAGCCAGCTCATCTTTTGGCACACGGGGATGGCCTGCTCCTTTGCTTTTAAGATTTCCTTCTTGATGAATGTGAAGCCTTCCTGGACTCTTTTGCCCTTCAGGACTAGAGTCACAATGGATTCTGTACACCAGGCTCCTAAACAGGCCAAAGTCTGCCCTCTGGAAATCCAAAGTAACAGTTCTGCTAATTCCCCTCCTTATTTCTTTAAGAATCAAAACCTGTATCATTTCATGATTGCTATGCCCAAGACGTTCTCCAGACATCACATAACCCACAAGATTTTCTCTGTTTGCAAAAAAAACAGGTCCAGTAAAGTGTCTTGCCTCATTTGGGTTCATCACCAACTGTGTCAGAAACCTATCTTCTCCATAGTCCAGGACCTCCTAGGCTATTTCCTCTCAACTGTGTTCTATTTCCAGCAGGCATCTGATAAATTGAAATCCTCAGTGAGAACAAGGACTAGTGATTGTAAGATGTATCCCAGCTGCTTGTAGAATACCTCATCTGTCTCTTCATCCTGGTTGGGTTGCCTATAACAGACTCCTACCATGATGCCCTAATTCTTACCCATAAATACTCAACCCTTCCATCACCACCATCAAGCTCTAGACAGTCAAATCACTACCTAACATGCAGTGTTCTCCCACCACCTCTCCTTCCTTGCCCATCACTTCAGAAGAGTTTATAGCCATCTACTGCAGCACTCGTTGTGTGAGTCATCCCACCATGTTTCTGTAATGGCAATTATATCATTGTTCTTCTGCTGCACGGTGGCTTCCAGCTCTTACTGTTTGTTGCCCACGCTGCGTGTATAGATGCATTTCAGCTGGGCCATTGATCCTGCCAGCTTTTGGGGGGGTGTGTGTGGGAAGCCTTAAATCCTACGTGACCATTTTCAGGTCCAGGGATTACTTGTTAAATCGAAGACCCTCCAGCCCGCAACAGAGAGTGCTGGCAGGAGGTACAGTAAAGGTGCGTTAGATGAAAGTAGCTTGGAGATGATCCAAATAATTGATTGCTAAGATCTTTTCATAGTGTAAGTTCTCAAATTAAGAAAACAGAAGCCAGGTTCAAGAGATACGATGATGACGAGGATTCTCATACACCATATTGGTGATCTGAGAGCCCCTTACTTCAGGGGGCTGTTGTGAGTGCCAGAATGCTTAGGGATGACAAGACATTATCGTGAGAGGCAAAACCTCTGGGAATAGTTAAATATATGTGGCTCAAGGGTCCCTGAGCTGCAGGTCTGGGTGAACGTTTTTTGAAAGGATCACTATCTGCTTACATTACTTTCATATTTACTTTCAGGCATCTGCTTAGTTCAAGAGTGAGTATTGGACTTGACAACCTGACACAATCTACCTGTGTTTGGTCTTTCTTCCTACAGTTTACAGCTGACTGCTTCCAGTGGCATCTCTTTCAGAGATCACTTAGGCTACCTTGCCCAGATGTAAGACTTGACTTGACTTCCTATGAATGATTCAGACTGGTTTATGATCGAATGTGGCAAGAAACAAGCACAAGTCTGGCAGTGTAGCCTGTGCAGTCCTCTCCGTAGCGGCCTTAGTCCAGTTACCACAGAGAAGGAACTGTAACTAAGTTTATTGTTTCCCAGTCGCTAAGGTTTGTTTATCAGCCTTGTCTCTCACATCTATGTAATACATCACCTAATTAGTTAATAACTCTGCTCGCATGTGAAGCGTACGTGGCCATTAGTGCCACTCATCCAGTCTGTGGTAAATGTTGCGTTAAGATCTTTTCAGGTCTCTGTCCTGGTTGAGCAAAACCATCTCCATAGCTTATATAAGTCAGATCAAAGGTGTCCTGTTGTGATTAAGGTTCTGCAGCCTGATTCGCTTATTACCTCATAAACGCTCTATCAATCAGCTTTAAGCAGGCAGTTATCCTCGCTTCAGATAAATACATATGCTTTTCAAGCTATCTATTGGTTATCACCTGATCGTATCCTCTCTGACCTAAGTAAAATTTGCTGGTTTTTCACACGCGCATGAGTGTTATGCTGCCGTGAGTGCCATCTTTCACCTTTTTAATGCCGCTTGGCCTCGATCTTTATAGCGTTGCTTTCTGTCTGAGCAGTGGTAAATGGACAGGTAACACTGAGCAAGCCTAAAGTGCTCATTATGAATTATCTACCCATCAGGTAAAAACGTGCCACTGAGCAGAAACACAGGGGGTAAATTCTCACACATTAGAGATACTGTTAGAAGGAGGGAGGGAAAGGGCTGTACCCCATATGATTCTGTCCTGTGTCATACCAGATTTTTTTGGGGCTGTGGTATTTCACCATTCATTATTTCCATCTGTGTTTCTGGTACGTCTTTAGTCACGCATTTATAAGCTGGAGCTAACAAGTGCTATGGTTCTTATAGTATGGTGAAAACAAAACTCATCTGTATGGGGCTTTTTTTTCAGTTTTCATTGCATCCTGTTGAATTTAAAATCATTCAGAGAAATCCTTTGTCCAAAAAGCAAATTGTGCTTTTGCATTTGGATTTTTATGGCACCACACAGGCTGGCAGCTCCATGGGGGTGCAAAGACTCCCTGGGACGGCAGGGCAGGGGCCAAGTCCCACCCCAGCAGCCAGTCAGGGAGCCTGGCAGCCCTAGTCCCAGGCATCAGGCACTTCCCTGGGTACAGGAAAAACATTGGCCCATGGGTAGGGGTCACATTCAATGAGGTACACAGCCAGGCAGGAACATGGACTGGTGGCTCTGGGCTGGGTGAAACAGGCTCCTGGGTTATGGTCAGGGATGGGAGAGGCCCTGGGGAAAGCTAGGCTAGGCTGTAAGGCCTGCTGGTGCCCTCAGGACCCTGACATGCATAGGAATTCAGTCAGAAAAACACATTCCCGCAACACTGGGCTATAACCGTGTTTTGAAATATAGTGACTTTGGGAGAATAGTCATACTGACGTGTTCATCCCTCTCATGGCTCAAACATATTGTAGATTTGGACAAAATCTGAGGTCAGTATTATTTGCCAGAAGCTATTTGAAATGCTACATGGGTGGCTTTTTTGGCCAGACTGTTTCAGTTGGGAACATTTTTTTTCCTGGCATTAATGCTGATGTTAATGGTACTATAACCCCTAAGCAATTGCATAAATATAATACGAAGCCATCCATGTAATAAGAGCTCCTGGCTGTGTTCCTTTATCTCCTGGTTATGTGTTTCAAACATCCGGTTATTACATGTTGGTCCCTGTACATCCTGGTGAAGTTGGTGTGCTTTTACTAAAATGCTGAAACATTTGTTACTCCAAAATGGGGAAGAGGATTGAGCTGCTTGTTAGAGAACTTGTCAAGGACATGGTACATCTGGGTTATGTATCACGTGCCAGTAAGTGTTTAATTTTTTAACACTATAGTCTCAGTAGGAGAGATTATCTAATGAATCTGTCTTGGCAAAGCAAACAACTGTAAATGTTCAATGTCATCAGCATTTGGCATCAAATCAAACTAGAGGTCACTCCTCTACAGGGTGCTCTGTCACTTGGACTTGCCCATAGCCTCATTCTGCGTACCATATCTGGAAAGACTGGCCATGGCCACCAGGCAGCCAGTTTAGTCACCTCACTGAACAGGCTGCAATGGTGCAACATAAAAAATAAAATCAAAATAAATAAAAAATTAGAAAAGCAGGTGATAGGATCAATGATGAGTATTCAGTTTGCTGTCACTAATGAAATGTCATTTGTCTTAAGAACACGAGTGTAGTTGTTGTGGATCAGGGAGGCTGCATCTATCATGCCTAACTGCATGTGGATGCAAACATAAATGTCAAATGAAAAATCGCAATTAAGAAGGGTATTCTCTAACGTTTTCAGGCTAATATCTTTGAGATGGGTTGGAGGCCACAATCGTTATGGTAACAATCTCTGTAAGACGTACAGTTCCACATTTTCGTAGCCTCAGTCTTTAATAGTAAGACCAGTTGTTCTCAGGGCACCCAGCCCTATGAGCAGGGGGGAAGACAGGGATGGGGAGCAGAATTAAGCCCCCATAATCCAAGGCAAGCACTCAGACATACACAAGTCTATGGGGCCAGATGAGATCCACCTCAGGGCATTGCAGGAGCTCCTTCTTTTGCCAGCAGTCCTGGCTAACTGGGGAGGTCTCAGAAGACTGGAGGGTAGCCAATGTGATGCCCATCTACAAGAAGGGCAAGAAAGAGCATCCAGGGAACTACAGGCCTGTCAGCATGACCTTGTGCCAGGGAAGGTTATGGAGCAGTTCATCCCCAGTGCCACCACACGGCACATGCAGGACAACCTGGGGATCAGGCCCAGCCAGCATGGGTTTGTGAAAGGCAGGATCTGCTTGACCAACCTCATCTCCTTCTAAAACAAGATGACCTGTTTAGTGGACGAGGGAAAGGCTGTGGGTGTTGTCTACCTGGACCTTTGTAAAGCCTTTGACACCATCTCCCAGTACTAGGAGATGCTCAGTACTGGGGCCGGTTTTGTTTAATTACTTTATTAATGATATAGATGGGGGGATTGAATGCACCCTCAGGAAACTGGCAGATGACACCAAGTTTCAGGAGAGTGTTGATCTGTGGGAGGGCAGGAGGCTCTGCAGGGGGTCTGGGCAGGCTGGAGCGATGGGCCCAGGCCAGTTGTGTGAGGGTCAACCAGGCTCAGTGCCGGGTCCTGCCCGTGGGTCACACCAGCCCCCGCAGCGCTGCGGGCTGGGGGCAGGGGGCTGGGAACTGCCTGGGGGGAAAGGGCCTGGGGGGGCTGGTCGGCAGCCGGCTGGGCATGAGCCCCCCGTGTGCCCAGGTGGCCAAGGAGGCCAGCAGCATCCTGGCTGGTGCCGGGGAACAGCGTGGCCAGCAGGGCCAGGGCAGTGCTGTCCCCCTGCGCTGGGCACTGGCGAGGCCGCCCCTCAAATACTGTATTCAGTTTTGGGCCCTTCACTACAAGAAAGACATTGAGGTGTGGGATTGTGTCCAAAGAAGGGCAACGAAGGTGGGCTGTCTAGTCTAGAGAAGAAGTCTTCTGAGGAGAAGCAGAAGGAACTGGGGTTGTTTAGCCTGGAGAAAAGGAGGCTGAGGGGAGACCTTATCCCTCTCTACAACTACCTGAAAGGAGGTTGCAGTGAGGTGAGTGTCCATCTCTTCTCCCTTGTAACGAGTGATAGGACAAGAGGAAATGTCCTCAAGTTGTGTCGGGGAAGGTTGAGACTGGACATTACGAACAATTTCTTCTCTGCAAGTGTTGTCAACCATTGGAACAGGTTGTGTAGGGAAGTGGTTGAGTCACCACCCCTGGGGTGCTGTAACGACATGTAGACACAGCATCTAGGGACATGGTGTAGTGGTGGACTTGGCGGTGTTATGTTAATGGTTGAACTTGAGGATCTTAAAGGTTTTTTCTCTCCTAAATGACTGTATGAATCTATAATTCTAAGATTCAAACACTGTCATAGTTTCCTGGTACTTCACATTCTCAGGCTACAAAAGGCATTGAAGGATGTATGATTTTTACAAGGGTTTTTTAGAATAAGAGGGTACCAACGTGTAATTGCCATGTGGTAGTTCACTGCGGAGGCTATTACAAATTTTCATTTGGGCAGCATTTGATCTCTTGTGAAGAAGTGAAGCGGGACTGAATCTAGTGCCACGAAGAGAAGCAACTCTTATTTTAGTCACCACTGGTCAGCAGTTCACGTAGTTTGTGAGCTGTAGAAGCACCGTGGGAGTAGACTGTCTATGAGAATGATTTAGCTGCATCGTCATTGCAACTAATGATGTTGTCAGCTGCAGTATTCAGATAGCGTGGCTGTGCCAACATTTAAGGTATCATGTAGGTCACAGAACGACTGAATTCATATACTAAGGAACGTCTCATCTGCAGCTTTTGTAAGGAGAAGGCCAGTTCTTTATTAAGTATATGTTTTCTAGATGTTTTTGCCGGTTTGTCTGGGTGCGTCATAGATGCCTCTTAGGTCTTGGAATGTACTGCCCAGGTTATATCTTGGTTTTGTTGTCGTGGCTGCTTACGACAGCTGTTTTTATATAAATAGTCAGTGTGAAAAATCAGTCATGGATAATCCATCCTGCATGGATCACACTGTGCTCCTCTGTGTTTCTCTGGCGGTACATTCTGGAAGATGAGACACGGCTGTATTATGCAACATATGCAGCAGTGACATATTTGTCCATTTGCTGCATTTTACAGCTCTTCCCTGGCTTTGGAAAGGCACTCCCCAAACTTTTGGAAGTTTTTCATGTACGGTAGTCCAAGCAAAGTCCTGGACTGGGAAAATGCAAGGGCATAGGTCAGTTTATGTCAAGATCTGGACAACTAACGACATACACAGTGTAGGGCTGGATTGTACATCATTTAATGTTTTACGCACTTATGATACCAAAGAGTTCTAAGAAGTTACAAGCATCTAAGGACACCTTTAGATATTTTGTCAGCTGCTTGGTAAGGCACCGTAGGTCACTTGGTAGGGCACTGCTAGGTGACACTTCCTTTTCCCTGAGAGAGGAGGAACCACCTCCTTGTATATGTTTTGGACGGAACAAGTCCAAACCGTTTGTTTCAGCACCGTTTTTGTGTGCGGTTTGGTTTTTGGGGTTTTTTTCATTACCAGACCCCACGCTAGATCCAGTTATACCTGAACTGAAAATCTGGAAGGAGAGGGCAAGAGAGGAGACCCTCAAACCAGCTGAGGACTAGAAACTCCAACAGAGCTGGAGATTCTGTTGTCCTTCAGCAAACAAGCATACTGCAGCATTCTCAGCCATAGATGCATGTATCCCTCACAATCTTAAATCGTTCTTGCTGTGTTATTGGTGAATAATTCTCCCAAGATAATGACCTGGGAAGCAATCACCAGGTAACAACCATCTTGTGTCCAGCATCTTTGCTACAATTAAAAAAAAAAAACAAAAAAAAAACAAACACCAAAAAACCCCACGAAAAAGCATAATTATTTGCTTCTGAATAAATCAGTATAGGAGTTGTTTATAAAGCACCAGGCTGGGACACTACCGTTAAACAGAGCATGTGGGGATTATTCTGAAAAATTGTCTGGGAAGAGTTTCTGCTTCTAATTCTGTTGCACTGTTGCTTGTTCTGCTGTGGTTCACCTGCCACTTGGAGAACTTTTCACAGAGCATAAATTATTGCAGTGTTGGGGCTTCCCTTCAATTAGATCAGTGAAATACTTTGGAGCACTAAGCATAGAGGAATCAGATTTAAATTCACTTTGCAGGTTTCTCTCATTCACAGCAAGAAGCTCAGCGGGCTTACAAGGGAAAAGCAGGCTGAGAGAGCCAGGAGGAGTACTCAGGAACTGGCAGTGTTTGGCAGCTAGAGCCATCTGGAAAATTTCTGTGACTGATACTTTGGGATCTTTCTCCTAGAAGGACAAATCTGTGGGAGCTACTGCACAGAAGATGATAAAATGCTGAGCAACCAGTACTTTTCTGAGTGGTGAAGTCTTGAGCAGGATCTGTAAACCTGTTGCTGTATACTTCAGACAACTGTCACATTACTGGGGTTTTCCCTTACTGAAGTCTTACATGCATTAGTAAGCCCTGAGGAACAACACTTTGGACCAGTTTACTGGCTGATAAACATACATCAATTAAGTCTGATCAATTAAAGGATTTGAGGTAGCCTTGAACTTCGTGAGCACCTTTGTTACACTAAATCATCCGTAATCTGCCAGGTTATAAATAGCTTTTGCGGGAGCCCTTTTAAAAGTGATTTACCAGATTACAGTTGTATTTTTCTGCCAATGCTTAATCTGATTTGCCCGTGACCGGTAGCTGGCATACTGTGCATGCTGTGGGCACCAAATGTCCTCTTCTCAATTAATAAATCAGTTCACTGCTTCCTTTTTCCATGTCCTCTTATTAATGCCCTCATCTTTCCCCTCTCCCCCTGCTACCACTTATCAGGTTAATGTGTTTTACTGTCCCCATTTCTACCAAGAGTTCCTTCTGTCAGCAATCTGAGAAACTCAGACTCTGGACCCAATTTCTGACACCTCATCCAGATTTATTTTGTAATTTTTCTGGGAAATGTATACAAAAGAATACATTCTTTTGGATGACTGGGCAAAATTTTAAAGAATTTTCTTGATTCAGAAGCTGAAACTGAAAAGGCTCATATTACATCTCTCACTATACCCTGCACTCAGCAATGTGATTTCTTAATTTACTTTAATCTGGCTGTATTCAAATGTCCTTAGTAAGTTTCCAGAGAATTTTATTGACAATTTCATTTTTGTGTCCTCTTTCGCTAGAAATTTAGAACTGTCTCAACGGCTTTGAGAGAGAGAGATGGGAGGCTCTCATTAGCTGGAATTTTGCATGACAGTTAATGTCAGATCCGTTTTCAACTGATCTCAAAACCAATCTTCCTTTTATCATTAACCGAATGTTGTTTTTATTAGTGATTCACCACAAACAAAGATTATCTGTATTTGCCGTTGTAGTTAATTCTAGACTCGCTGTCAGCATTTTGCCAGACTGTTTTGTCTGCTTTAGTTTATTTAATGCATCGCTTAGATGAAGCAAATAAACCTTTGCTCTGTTTTTCCAACACATCAGTGTTCAATTCGTTGTAATATATATTAATAAACGATGAATGTACTTGCATTTTATCTGGTAATACAGGGGATTCTAATTATAAAACCATAACATTTAATTTTCATTCTATTTTCTACATATAAACAGAAATAAATGTCTGGGTTTTGTCATGCTGTTAGCAAGTGTGTTTAGGTCTGATTGAATGCTCTAGTTGCCACTGCTTCACGCAATGGATAGGGAACTTGGTATTCAGACACAGCTACGCTGGGCATCAGTTAGTGAATTAGTTGACAATTATGGCTAGAACAAAGAGGATGTTCCTCCAGACAAACAACATGAGGAGAAAATGGAGGAAATGAATTTTAACAAGCAAGGAAAGATAGCATGAAAAGAAAATACGATTAGGTAAAGAAGAAAGTACTGAACAATAAAGGACAGATAGTCTTTAACCATTAGTGGTTGTAAGTAACATTGTAATCTGGAACCTACATTTGGTTCATCCAGGCTGTGTTGACACATAGTCCTGGTATCTTCTGCCTACACTCTCTCTACAACCATTCTCAGACCCGTTTTTCTAGGCTGCTGAAGAATGTTTGGCAGCACCTCGGGATGGCAATGGTCCTTTACGTATCAGACTTTGGTGGCAGCTTTCTATTGCCATGGAAATGACAGTGCGGTGGGCATGCTTTGCTATGATTTACATATCTTTTGCATCAAAAGAACTTGTATCCTATTTATCACATCAGTGATGTACTAACGACTGGTGGTACAAATCAATTCCTTCCAGATAAAAGGACTGTGAGAGCTGCTTATGAAGTATATTTGTAGTCTAGCAGAGCTTATTCTGGGCTATTATTATTTTACAGGCATTCATGGGAAAATGTCTACGAGTCATCCCTTGGTTCAGTATTTAAGTAGAATTCAAGGGTTTACTGGATGTAAACACTGTAGCTTTGAGCTTAAAGCCTTTACACGCAGCAAGAAATCAAGAAGTAGAATTTCTAGGTAGAATAAAGGCTGACAAATGAGCAGATACAACCGAGAAAGGCATAGCATATACCAACAAGCAGAGCCGTTGACTAACTTGTATGCTAAGGAACTTCTGCTGTGCTTATATTTACAGAAACATTCAAGCCTTTGAAATATGCTAACTGGTACAAGCAATGCCCATGGAGCATGCACCGGTGTGGAGCTGTTGAGGAGCACTCACAACTGGAGCTTCTGTTCGCACCTCAGTGGCTGCAGACTGGGGGCCTGTCACTGTCTTTGAGGTTCCTGTCTGGTTAGACAGTGCAGGGCTACTAGCAGCATAAGGCAGCAAGGGCACGCTTAAATTCTTTCAAAAGAAAGATTACCTGTTTCTGTACAAAAAGATCTTATCCAGAAGCCTTTGCAATATTGTCATTTTCTAATTACTTTCCTTTATAGGGGCCCTAGGCTTGTTTCATCCTCCCCGGACTACCGCCGATGTCCGATCCCTTTTGCTTTTTGCAACAGAATGAGGTTGCTGTTTTCAGACATGCCGCACGTTAACTTCCTAAAATAATAATCTATAACATGAAATAACTTATTTAAAAGGGCTAACTAAATTAAAATATTATCCTAACACTCACAATAACGTTTTCTGAAAAGGGTGGTGAAACTAGGAAGACAAGTGCTGAAAAACTTTGAGAGCACCAAATATTCAAGTTATTTAGTCAATGTTATCTTAACAGCAGAGTACATCCTGTGGGCTTTTTGATAAATATAAAGTTAAATTTAACCTTTATGCTTGACAATGAAGAGGAGAATTAAAGCTTTGCTCTTGCCCTCTTCTTCCCAAATACTAGCAAGCTAACACTAGATAAGCAAGAATTATGACTAGAATATCTTTATTTCCCAAGGCAGACTTCTATAAAATGATTGTTGGTTTATAGCAAATGGTTCTTGGGTAGTCCTGTCCTGTGTTTCTCCTCCACACACTCCCCTCCACCACCCCATGCCCTCTGAAGAAAAACTACAAACATAACAAAAAATCTTTACAGCTAATCCAGTTTGGTGGTTTTGGTACTACTGCCAGTTTTGTCAGCAAAAGAATTCTATAAATCATAGCTAACTATTAGGAGGTATGTAAACACTTCACAGTTTCTAAAGATGCTTTGTCAGAACTTTCAGGAAGCCTTGACTAAGTGTTCAGCTATAATCAAACCAGGTGCATTTCATTGATGTTACATATATTAAGAAAGATACTGAAATATTTCTGAAATGCAGACTGGTGGAAAGGGGAGATGTGTCTTACAAAATAAGTAACCTACTCATATCGTTTAAGCTACCAGCTTGTTTAGAAGCAAACGGGGTTTTTGATGGGTCATTTTGCATGTGAACTTCATATTATACATGATTTAATGCCCTGACAAATTACTATTAACAATAGAGCTCTATGGGATGAATAAGCACTTTGCATGCTTTATGTCTTCTTTTAAAGTCCTTCCCCCAAGATCTCAAGCTGCCTTGTTGACCTTCCCCTCCCCACCACCTCTCCGTCCTTGCCCATCACTTCAGAAGAGTTTATAGCCATCCATTGCAGCACTCCAGTTGTGTGAGTCATCCCACCATGTTTCTGTAATGGCAATTATATCATTGTTCTCCTGCTGCACGGCGGCTTCCAGCTCTTACTGTTTGTTGCCCACGCTGCGTGTAGAGATGCATTTCAGCTGGGCCATTGATCCTGCCAGCTTTTGGGGGGGGGTGTGCGGGAAGCCTTAAATCCTACGCGACCATTTTCAGGTGCTTTCATGGTTCTAACGTACCTACCTATAACCCTTGCACCTTCTCTGCCGCATGGCTTTTCATCTCCTGCCTCCACTGAGAGGGCAGACTAAAGGACCTTGCTAGCACATCATTCCTCAAACAGCGGCATGCCACCCCCAGGCTTATCTCTAGTGAGCCTGGTTTTATCCCTTTTCCCCTTCAAATCTAGTTTGATGCTCTTTCAGTGAGCCCTGCTAACTCATGTAGAAAGATGCTCTTCCCCCATCTGGGACCAGTGTACCCTGTCTGTCACCAGCAGGCCGGGTGTCATGTAGAACGACCCATGGTCAAAAACCCCACAATTTTTCCAATGACACCAGGCTCAGAGCCAGGTTTTGGTCCCTCAGGACAAGACAGACATTGACCAATCGGAGTGAATGCAGAAGAAGACCACACAGATGGTTAAAAGGATGAAGCATGTGTTGTGTGAGGACAGGTTGCAGCACCTGAGCTTGTTCTACACCGGTGAAAAGAAGGCTTGAGATGATCTAGCTGCTGTCTTCAGCTTCAGTTGCAGGTTTTAGTGAAGACCAAGCCAGACTCCTCTCAGAGGTATGCAGCAGCCAGGCAAGAGTCAAGAGGCTGAAACTGCTGCAAAGGAAATTCTGACTGGATATCAGGAAGTAAACACCCCAACCTTTTGCAATACGTGTGGTAAAGCACTGAACAGGTGCCCAAAAGACTGTGCAATCACCATCCTTCCAGATTTCCAGAACACTCCTGGGACAAGGCCCTGACCAACTTGATCCAACTTCAACATGGGCAGGGGCCTAAATTAGTTGATTTCTTCAAACCTAAATTTTCCCTTAATTCTATGGTTCTAACTGATAGGGGTATGTTCTTCTAAGCTCTTTTAAATCACAGACCAGCTGTTCATTTAGCCATGGTTTCATAAAATCCCTGATTTGACTTCAGCAACTACTGCAATTAAGAATTTTGTTAACCCAGATTTATACAGCTGGACTTGAAAATTTTGATTGGCTACAGGATGTTCACAGAAGTTGCTCTGTCTTCTGAAGATCTCAAAATTGTTGCTCATCTCAAATTCATATAACACTTAGTAACAGATTAACTCTTCAGTATGAAGAGATTGCTATATCATGCAGGACAGTCTTCAAAGAAACAAAACAGTTTACAACATTGCTGTTTGCAGAATTAAATTCCTAAGACTTTTAATAGATGAAATAACTGGTAAAATTACTATTAAAATGTAATATTATTTGACTCATAGCAATCTTGCAATGATAGTCCCTTGGGAGTAATATTCTTTTTGCCATATAAGATCATTTGCAGTTTACAGTCTGCTGGGAACCTTTGCAGAGCAAAAGAAAGACAATATTCTTCAGTACTTTACCAGCAAAACCATCAGTGGGTACATAACCTAGCAGGAAACTTTCAAAACACTATCAAATGAATTGCAATAAATGCCTTTGATCAATAAGAAAGCGTGTATCTTAGGAAGTGCCTCAGGTTTCAACAGGGCTGTGATTATTGTCTGAACATGAAACTAGATCCAATAAAGGAATTGTATGCCTGTGTGATGTATTATCACTTCCCCTCTAGTTCAATGACTCAGTGCACTCCCACACTCAAATGGTAGATGAAAATTATTCAGACAGGCCCTTCCTTCTGATCTTTGAGTCATTGCTGCAGATACTTCACTAATTTCTAGCTTGCCCTTCAGCTCCACCTTTTGTTTACTGTCCTCAGCCATATTTCATGGAAATAGTCGTAATACCATGTATAGTTATGCTATATGTAGCCTGCATTTGTGCAAAGGGCTTGTATTACCTGAGTCTTGCTTTTGGCAGCATGTTAGATATGTAAGTTTCACCAGTGTAAGGCTTCTCCCTGTTGTTGACTGAGGACAAAAATAAGTACTTCAAAAATTTTTACAGCTTTAGGGATTAAATATCCATAAAAATCTGGCCCTTTGGCACTTCTGAAAATTTTAGGAAACACATTTAATCACTTAAAAGTTCATGTACCTATATTTATCAATTTTCTAAATGTATTACAACTGGACATATGGGTAACACTCTGCTTTATGAACCCACATTGTTCATCCTTCTTGCTGTAGTCTGATATTGTGCACTTTATAAATGCTATGGTAATAAAATGGTTGCAGAATTTTTGGTTTTTTCCAGGCATCTTATTTCATCCTTCACAGTTGTACTCCAGTTGCTAGACTATGCAAATATTTAAAGAATCTTTAATTAAAATCTTAGAGACTGAACTTACACAAAGCACTAAAAATGTCTAAACGGAATAAAACAAAACTGTTATCAGTTTGTGCTGGGCCTTGTGCTAGCCTTGAAATTTCTTACAGTGCAGACACTATTTTTTTTTCCTCCTCCTCACATTCAACCCATTTGAAAAGTTTTCCATGGGAACACAAACAATTTTGGCAAGTTTTTATTCTGTTTTTGGCAGATTTTAATTTGGCTATTATTATCTGTATACAAGAAACTGTAAAACTATAGTCACATGCACACACAACACATAATGACCCATGGAGGACAAGCAGCCGGTAGGCCAAGCCTGGAAAGAAAGAGGAATGTTACAGGGATAGAATTCCTGGGAAAGGTGGCTGTATAACCCTGAATTGTCCAACAGATAAAATAAAGAACATTCCTCATAGGTATTTCATTCTATACCATCTGGTTCCTTGGAACCATCATCATCATCATATGTACCTTTAATCTTAGGGACACATATGGCACTGAGGGAGCATATGCCATAAGAAGTCCAGGACAGGCTTTAGAAAGTGGCAGAAACTTAGGATGACAGTAAGATTAAATTCCAAATGGCAAGCAACAGACTACAACTGACAAGCACAGACACATCCCGAACTGGATTCTCCTTACAAATCTATGGTAACTATTGAGAAAATGGGAGGTACATAGGTTCTTTCCAATAAATGACTGTTACTTTTTTTGACTTCTAGGTAAAGAATTTCATTTCAATCTTAGCAAATACGCTTGCAAATATGTTCTTCACTGTTTTCCAGCTGCAAACAACAGCTGAAGCTAAACCCTCTTTAATATAATTTTTTAACATAGGTTATCCGGATTGTTGTATAGAAGTGCATCTCTCCATTGGCAATATGTAAGAAACAAAGGTTATTGCAGTCAGGTGCCACAAACCGCACTGAGGTCTTAAAAGCAGCCAGTGTGAATACTCCTAATACTGCAATATTTTTATTTACTGACTGTATTGAACACTCCGGACTGTTGCAATACTCAGCTGGGGCCTGTGCAGGGGGAGTAATTTTTAGTCAATAGTAGTGATTCCAGGAGAGCAGTATAACCACCTACTGCAGAAGTCACCTCTCAGCACTCTGCTGAACAAATGCATTTCAGAGAAATCAGCAACTGCCAAACTCACAAAAATCTGATCATATATGGTCAGGATATGACCAAAAGGGACCTTATCCTCACTCTGCAATAGGAGATACATATTAGTCCATACGGTCCTTTGAAGCCATATATGGTAACCTGAGATATTATTGTTATTATTTTCAGGAATAAGAGTTGTTTTGCAACTTGTCAGAGTGGTGTTTTCATAACAGGAAGCTGGAAATTGACACTTTGTGCTGAATGCCCAAGGATATAGCACAAGAGCATATGAGTATCTGAAGATGCAAGGACAGCATTGGAGGGCAATGCAGCGTGTCTATTTTCACACTGCCTACTGAACATGGTCTTGGTGCATGTTACCCTTTTAGCTGTGCTTAGACTGGTAGGCATAGGTTAGTGGGCAGACAGGATAGTCAAAGATTGGTTGTCACAGCCATAACTATTCTGGATTGTTTGCTAACATCTAAGCAATGAGGACCATTAGAGATCCAGTGCCTAGTTTTGCTTCCTGACAGTTTTATTTAGCAATATAGATACAGTCAATATCTGTTCCAAAGCATCAAATCTAGAAGAAAACTCTTTATCTGGAAGGAAAATTATTCTTTCTGTAGTTATTTACTGTCATGAAGGCATGCTGCTTCTGTAAAAAGGCGAATTCCCAGTTATTCTCCTGCCAAACTGCAACTTCAAGGCTGGGAAATAGCAGAAACCATGTGCAAAGTTCAGTATCTCAGCTTCTTTAAACCTTTGACTCACACATTGGCAATTGCACAAAGTTACACTTCTCACTGCTTATCAGAAGACAAATATCACTGCTTGTATTCTCTAAACATCAAAGATACAACAGAGGTCTATGCGGTGTTAGTAGTATGCCAGACTGCACACATGCACCCTCAAGACATTTATCTGTAGGACAGTTTTATAATTTATGAGACTAATGGATTGAAATTCAGTTACTCATCTCAGGTCACCTCAGCTGGATCACCTGACTACCTATCAGCTTTTACTTTTCTGCAATGTATTTCTGTAATTATAGGCTATTTTATGTGAACTAGCTCATGTTATATGACTCACATAAAAGGAAACAGGTATATTTTGAATACTCTTTTCAGTATGGACATTACTAGTTAATTTTCATTCTATGATTGATTTACCTTTAAAAATATGTGTTATTTCTGTATTAATTTTTAACTTATTATTATCCGAAGACATTTTCAAAATGCATCTTACTTTGCAGCAATTTCAGCCTCTTGACTCTTGCCTGGCTGCTGCATACCTCTGAGAGGAGTCTGGCTTGGTCTTCACTAAAACCTGCAACTGAAGCTGAAGACAGCAGCTAGATCATCTCAAGCCTTCTTTTCACCGGTGTAGAACAAGCTGCAGTAGTTGCTGAAGTCAAATCAGGGATTTTATGAAACCATGGCTAAATGAACAGCTGGTCTGTGATTTAAAAGAGCTTAGAAGAACATACCCCTATCAGTTAGAACCATAGAATTAAGGGAAAATTTAGGTTTGAAGAAATCAACTAATTTAGGCCCCTGCCCATGTTGAAGTTGGATCAAGTTGGTCAGGGCCTTGTCCCAGGAGTGTTCTGGAAATCTGGAAGGATGGTGATTGCACAGTCTTTTGGGCACCTGTTCAGTGCTTTACCACACGTATTGCAAAAGGTTGGGGTGTTTACTTCCTGATATCCAGTCAGAATTTCCTTTGCAGCAGTTTCAGCCTCTTGACTCTTGCCTGGCTGCTGCATACCTCTGAGAGGAGTCTGGCTTGGTCTTCACTAAAACCTGCAACTGAAGCTGAAGACAGCAGCTAGATCATCTCAAGCCTTCTTTTCACCGGTGTAGAACAAGCTCAGGTGCTGCAACCTGTCCTCACACAACACATGCTTCATCCTTTTAACCATCTGTGTGGTCTTCTTCTGCATTCACTCCGATTGGTCAATGTCTGTCTTGTCCTGAGGGACCAAAACCTGGCTCTGAGCCTGGTGTCATTGGAAAAATTGTGGGGTTTTTGACCATGGGTCGTTCTACATGACACCCGGCCTGCTGGTGACAGACAGGGTACACTGGTCCCAGATGGGGGAAGAGCATCTTTCTACATGAGTTAGCAGGGCTCACTGAAAGAGCATCAAACTAGATTTGAAGGGGAAAAGGGATAAAACCAGGCTCACTAGAGATAAGCCTGGGGGTGGCATGCCGCTGTTTGAGGAATGATGTGCTAGCAAGGTCCTTTAGTCTGCCCTCTCAGTGGAGGCAGGAGATGAAAAGCCATGCGGCAGAGAAGGTGCAAGGGTTATAGGTAGGTACGTTAGAACCATGAAAGCACCTGAAAATGGTCGCGTAGGATTTAAGGCTTCCCGCACACCCCCCCCCAAAAGCTGGCAGGATCAATGGCCCAGCTGAAATGCATCTCTACACGCAGCGTGGGCAACAAACAGTAAGAGCTGGAAGCCGCCGTGCAGCAGGAGAACAATGATATAATTGCCATTACAGAAACATGGTGGGATGACTCACACAACTGGAGTGCTGCAATGGATGGCTATAAACTCTTCTGAAGTGATGGGCAAGGACGGAGAGGTGGTGGGGAGGGGAAGGTCAACAAGGCAGCTTGAGATCTTGGGGGAAGGACTTTAAAAGAAGACATAAAGCATGCAAAGTGCTTATTCATCCCATAGAGCTCTATTGTTAATAGTAATTTGTCAGGGCATTAAATCATGTATAATATGAAGTTCACATGCAAAATGACCCATCAAAAACCCCGTTTGCTTCTAAACAAGCTGGTAGCTTAAACGATATGAGTAGGTTACTTATTTTGTAAGACACATCTCCCCTTTCCACCAGTCTGCATTTCAGAAATATTTCAGTATCTTTCTTAATATATGTAACATCAATGAAATGCACCTGGTTTGATTATAGCTGAACACTTAGTCAAGGCTTCCTGAAAGTTCTGACAAAGCATCTTTAGAAACTGTGAAGTGTTTACATACCTCCTAATAGTTAGCTATGATTTATAGAATTCTTTTGCTGACAAAACTGGCAGTAGTACCAAAACCACCAAACTGGATTAGCTGTAAAGATTTTTTGTTATGTTTGTAGTTTTTCTTCAGAGGGCATGGGGTGGTGGAGGGGAGTGTGTGGAGGAGAAACACAGGACAGGACTACCCAAGAACCATTTGCTATAAACCAACAATCATTTTATAGAAGTCTGCCTTGGGAAATAAAGATATTCTAGTCATAATTCTTGCTTATCTAGTGTTAGCTTGCTAGTATTTGGGAAGAAGAGGGCAAGAGCAAAGCTTTAATTCTCCTCTTCATTGTCAAGCATAAAGGTTAAATTTAACTTTATATTTATCAAAAAGCCCACAGGATGTACTCTGCTGTTAAGATAACATTGACTAAATAACTTGAATATTTGGTGCTCTCAAAGTTTTTCAGCACTTGTCTTCCTAGTTTCACCACCCTTTTCAGAAAACGTTATTGTGAGTGTTAGGATAATATTTTAATTTAGTTAGCCCTTTTAAATAAGTTATTTCATGTTATAGATTATTATTTTAGGAAGTTAACGTGCGGCATGTCTGAAAACAGCAACCTCATTCTGTTGCAAAAAGCAAAAGGGATCGGACATCGGCGGTAGTCCGGGGAGGATGAAACAAGCCTAGGGCCCCTATAAAGGAAAGTAATTAGAAAATGACAATATTGCAAAGGCTTCTGGATAAGATCTTTTTGTACAGAAACAGGTAATCTTTCTTTTGAAAGAATTTAAGCGTGCCCTTGCTGCCTTATGCTGCTAGTAGCCCTGCACTGTCTAACCAGACAGGAACCTCAAAGACAGTGACAGGCCCCCAGTCTGCAGCCACTGAGGTGCGAACAGAAGCTCCAGTTGTGAGTGCTCCTCAACAGCTCCACACCGGTGCATGCTCCATGGGCATTGCTTGTACCAGTTAGCATATTTCAAAGGCTTGAATGTTTCTGTAAATATAAGCACAGCAGAAGTTCCTTAGCATACAAGTTAGTCAACGGCTCTGCTTGTTGGTATATGCTATGCCTTTCTCGGTTGTATCTGCTCATTTGTCAGCCTTTATTCTACCTAGAAATTCTACTTCTTGATTTCTTGCTGCGTGTAAAGGCTTTAAGCTCAAAGCTACAGTGTTTACATCCAGTAAACCCTTGAATTCTACTTAAATACTGAACCAAGGGATGACTCGTAGACATTTTCCCATGAATGCCTGTAAAATAATAATAGCCCAGAATAAGCTCTGCTAGACTACAAATATACTTCATAAGCAGCTCTCACAGTCCTTTTATCTGGAAGGAATTGATTTGTACCACCAGTCGTTAGTACATCACTGATGTGATAAATAGGATACAAGTTCTTTTGATGCAAAAGATATGTAAATCATAGCAAAGCATGCCCACCGCACTGTCATTTCCATGGCAATAGAAAGCTGCCACCAAAGTCTGATACGTAAAGGACCATTGCCATCCCGAGGTGCTGCCAAACATTCTTCAGCAGCCTAGAAAAACGGGTCTGAGAATGGTTGTAGAGAGAGTGTAGGCAGAAGATACCAGGACTATGTGTCAACACAGCCTGGATGAACCAAATGTAGGTTCCAGATTACAATGTTACTTACAACCACTAATGGTTAAAGACTATCTGTCCTTTATTGTTCAGTACTTTCTTCTTTACCTAATCGTATTTTCTTTTCATGCTATCTTTCCTTGCTTGTTAAAATTCATTTCCTCCATTTTCTCCTCATGTTGTTTGTCTGGAGGAACATCCTCTTTGTTCTAGCCATAATTGTCAACTAATTCACTAACTGATGCCCAGCGTAGCTGTGTCTGAATACCAAGTTCCCTATCCATTGCGTGAAGCAGTGGCAACTAGAGCATTCAATCAGACCTAAACACACTTGCTAACAGCATGACAAAACCCAGACATTTATTTCTGTTTATATGTAGAAAATAGAATGAAAATTAAATGTTATGGTTTTATAATTAGAATCCCCTGTATTACCAGATAAAATGCAAGTACATTCATCGTTTATTAATATATATTACAACGAATTGAACACTGATGTGTTGGAAAAACAGAGCAAAGGTTTATTTGCTTCATCTAAGCGATGCATTAAATAAACTAAAGCAGACAAAACAGTCTGGCAAAATGCTGACAGCGAGTCTAGAATTAACTACAACGGCAAATACAGATAATCTTTGTTTGTGGTGAATCACTAATAAAAACAACATTCGGTTAATGATAAAAGGAAGATTGGTTTTGAGATCAGTTGAAAACGGATCTGACATTAACTGTCATGCAAAATTCCAGCTAATGAGAGCCTCCCATCTCTCTCTCTCAAAGCCGTTGAGACAGTTCTAAATTTCTAGCGAAAGAGGACACAAAAATGAAATTGTCAATAAAATTCTCTGGAAACTTACTAAGGACATTTGAATACAGCCAGATTAAAGTAAATTAAGAAATCACATTGCTGAGTGCAGGGTATAGTGAGAGATGTAATATGAGCCTTTTCAGTTTCAGCTTCTGAATCAAGAAAATTCTTTAAAATTTTGCCCAGTCATCCAAAAGAATGTATTCTTTTGTATACATTTCCCAGAAAAATTACAAAATAAATCTGGATGAGGTGTCAGAAATTGGGTCCAGAGTCTGAGTTTCTCAGATTGCTGACAGAAGGAACTCTTGGTAGAAATGGGGACAGTAAAACACATTAACCTGATAAGTGGTAGCAGGGGGAGAGGGGAAAGATGAGGGCATTAATAAGAGGACATGGAAAAAGGAAGCAGTGAACTGATTTATTAATTGAGAAGAGGACATTTGGTGCCCACAGCATGCACAGTATGCCAGCTACCGGTCACGGGCAAATCAGATTAAGCATTGGCAGAAAAATACAACTGTAATCTGGTAAATCACTTTTAAAAGGGCTCCCGCAAAAGCTATTTATAACCTGGCAGATTACGGATGATTTAGTGTAACAAAGGTGCTCACGAAGTTCAAGGCTACCTCAAATCCTTTAATTGATCAGACTTAATTGATGTATGTTTATCAGCCAGTAAACTGGTCCAAAGTGTTGTTCCTCAGGGCTTACTAATGCATGTAAGACTTCAGTAAGGGAAAACCCCAGTAATGTGACAGTTGTCTGAAGTATACAGCAACAGGTTTACAGATCCTGCTCAAGACTTCACCACTCAGAAAAGTACTGGTTGCTCAGCATTTTATCATCTTCTGTGCAGTAGCTCCCACAGATTTGTCCTTCTAGGAGAAAGATCCCAAAGTATCAGTCACAGAAATTTTCCAGATGGCTCTAGCTGCCAAACACTGCCAGTTCCTGAGTACTCCTCCTGGCTCTCTCAGCCTGCTTTTCCCTTGTAAGCCCGCTGAGCTTCTTGCTGTGAATGAGAGAAACCTGCAAAGTGAATTTAAATCTGATTCCTCTATGCTTAGTGCTCCAAAGTATTTCACTGATCTAATTGAAGGGAAGCCCCAACACTGCAATAATTTATGCTCTGTGAAAAGTTCTCCAAGTGGCAGGTGAACCACAGCAGAACAAGCAACAGTGCAACAGAATTAGAAGCAGAAACTCTTCCCAGACAATTTTTCAGAATAATCCCCACATGCTCTGTTTAACGGTAGTGTCCCAGCCTGGTGCTTTATAAACAACTCCTATACTGATTTATTCAGAAGCAAATAATTATGCTTTTTCGTGGGGTTTTTTGGTGTTTGTTTTTTTTTTGTTTTTTTTTTTTAATTGTAGCAAAGATGCTGGACACAAGATGGTTGTTACCTGGTGATTGCTTCCCAGGTCATTATCTTGGGAGAATTATTCACCAATAACACAGCAAGAACGATTTAAGATTGTGAGGGATACATGCATCTATGGCTGAGAATGCTGCAGTATGCTTGTTTGCTGAAGGACAACAGAATCTCCAGCTCTGTTGGAGTTTCTAGTCCTCAGCTGGTTTGAGGGTCTCCTCTCTTGCCCTCTCCTTCCAGATTTTCAGTTCAGGTATAACTGGATCTAGCGTGGGGTCTGGTAATGAAAAAAACCCCAAAAACCAAACCGCACACAAAAACGGTGCTGAAACAAACGGTTTGGACTTGTTCCGTCCAAAACATATACAAGGAGGTGGTTCCTCCTCTCTCAGGGAAAAGGAAGTGTCACCTAGCAGTGCCCTACCAAGTGACCTACGGTGCCTTACCAAGCAGCTGACAAAATATCTAAAGGTGTCCTTAGATGCTTGTAACTTCTTAGAACTCTTTGGTATCATAAGTGCGTAAAACATTAAATGATGTACAATCCAGCCCTACACTGTGTATGTCGTTAGTTGTCCAGATCTTGACATAAACTGACCTATGCCCTTGCATTTTCCCAGTCCAGGACTTCGCTTGGACTACCGTACATGAAAAACTTCCAAAAGTTTGGGGAGTGCCTTTCCAAAGCCAGGGAAGAGCTGTAAAATGCAGCAAATGGACAAATATGTCACTGCTGCATATGTTGCATAATACAGCCGTGTCTCATCTTCCAGAATGTACCGCCAGAGAAACACAGAGGAGCACAGTGTGATCCATGCAGGATGGATTATCCATGACTGATTTTTCACACTGACTATTTATATAAAAACAGCTGTCGTAAGCAGCCACGACAACAAAACCAAGATATAACCTGGGCAGTACATTCCAAGACCTAAGAGGCATCTATGACGCACCCAGACAAACCGGCAAAAACATCTAGAAAACATATACTTAATAAAGAACTGGCCTTCTCCTTACAAAAGCTGCAGATGAGACGTTCCTTAGTATATGAATTCAGTCGTTCTGTGACCTACATGATACCTTAAATGTTGGCACAGCCACGCTATCTGAATACTGCAGCTGACAACATCATTAGTTGCAATGACGATGCAGCTAAATCATTCTCATAGACAGTCTACTCCCACGGTGCTTCTACAGCTCACAAACTACGTGAACTGCTGACCAGTGGTGACTAAAATAAGAGTTGCTTCTCTTCGTGGCACTAGATTCAGTCCCGCTTCACTTCTTCACAAGAGATCAAATGCTGCCCAAATGAAAATTTGTAATAGCCTCCGCAGTGAACTACCACATGGCAATTACACGTTGGTACCCTCTTATTCTAAAAAACCCTTGTAAAAATCATACATCCTTCAATGCCTTTTGTAGCCTGAGAATGTGAAGTACCAGGAAACTATGACAGTGTTTGAATCTTAGAATTATAGATTCATACAGTCATTTAGGAGAGAAAAAACCTTTAAGATCCTCAAGTTCAACCATTAACATAACACCGCCAAGTCCACCACTACACCATGTCCCTAGATGCTGTGTCTACATGTCGTTACAGCACCCCAGGGGTGGTGACTCAACCACTTCCCTACACAACCTGTTCCAATGGTTGACAACACTTGCAGAGAAGAAATTGTTCGTAATGTCCAGTCTCAACCTTCCCCGACACAACTTGAGGACATTTCCTCTTGTCCTATCACTCGTTACAAGGGAGAAGAGATGGACACTCACCTCACTGCAACCTCCTTTCAGGTAGTTGTAGAGAGGGATAAGGTCTCCCCTCAGCCTCCTTTTCTCCAGGCTAAACAACCCCAGTTCCTTCTGCTTCTCCTCAGAAGACTTCTTCTCTAGACTAGACAGCCCACCTTCGTTGCCCTTCTTTGGACACAATCCCACACCTCAATGTCTTTCTTGTAGTGAAGGGCCCAAAACTGAATACAGTATTTGAGGGGCGGCCTCGCCAGTGCCCAGCGCAGGGGGACAGCACTGCCCTGGCCCTGCTGGCCACGCTGTTCCCGGCACCAGCCAGGATGCTGCTGGCCTCCTTGGCCACCTGGGCACACGGGGGGCTCATGCCCAGCCGGCTGCCGACCAGCCCCCCCAGGCCCTTTCCCCCCAGGCAGTTCCCAGCCCCCTGCCCCCAGCCCGCAGCGCTGCGGGGGCTGGTGTGACCCACGGGCAGGGCCCGGCACTGAGCCTGGTTGACCCTCACACAACTGGCCTGGGCCCATCGCTCCAGCCTGCCCAGACCCCCTGCAGAGCCTCCTGCCCTCCCGCAGATCAACACTCTCCTGAAACTTGGTGTCATCTGCCAGTTTACTGAGGGTGCATTCAATCCCCCCATCTATATCATTAATAAAGTAATTAAACAAAACCGGCCCCAGTACTGAGCATCTCCTCGTACTGGGAGATGGTGTCAAAGGCTTTACAAAGGTCCAGGTAGACAACACCCACAGCCTTTCCCTCGTCCACTAAACAGGTCATCTTGTTTTAGAAGGAGATGAGGTTGGTCAAGCAGATCCTGCCTTTCACAAACCCATGCTGGCTGGGCCTGATCCCCAGGTTGTCCTGCATGTGCCGTGTGGTGGCACTGGGGATGAACTGCTCCATAACCTTCCCTGGCACAAGGTCATGCTGACAGGCCTGTAGTTCCCTGGATGCTCTTTCTTGCCCTTCTTGTAGATGGGCATCACATTGGCTACCCTCCAGTCTTCTGAGACCTCCCCAGTTAGCCAGGACTGCTGGCAAAAGAAGGAGCTCCTGCAGTGCCCTGAGGTGGATCTCATCTGGCCCCATAGACTTGTGTATGTCTGAGTGCTTGCCTTGGATTATGGGGGCTTAATTCTGCTCCCCATCCCTGTCTTCCCCCCTGCTCATAGGGCTGGGTGCCCTGAGAACAACTGGTCTTACTATTAAAGACTGAGGCTACGAAAATGTGGAACTGTACGTCTTACAGAGATTGTTACCATAACGATTGTGGCCTCCAACCCATCTCAAAGATATTAGCCTGAAAACGTTAGAGAATACCCTTCTTAATTGCGATTTTTCATTTGACATTTATGTTTGCATCCACATGCAGTTAGGCATGATAGATGCAGCCTCCCTGATCCACAACAACTACACTCGTGTTCTTAAGACAAATGACATTTCATTAGTGACAGCAAACTGAATACTCATCATTGATCCTATCACCTGCTTTTCTAATTTTTTATTTATTTTGATTTTATTTTTTATGTTGCACCATTGCAGCCTGTTCAGTGAGGTGACTAAACTGGCTGCCTGGTGGCCATGGCCAGTCTTTCCAGATATGGTACGCAGAATGAGGCTATGGGCAAGTCCAAGTGACAGAGCACCCTGTAGAGGAGTGACCTCTAGTTTGATTTGATGCCAAATGCTGATGACATTGAACATTTACAGTTGTTTGCTTTGCCAAGACAGATTCATTAGATAATCTCTCCTACTGAGACTATAGTGTTAAAAAATTAAACACTTACTGGCACGTGATACATAACCCAGATGTACCATGTCCTTGACAAGTTCTCTAACAAGCAGCTCAATCCTCTTCCCCATTTTGGAGTAACAAATGTTTCAGCATTTTAGTAAAAGCACACCAACTTCACCAGGATGTACAGGGACCAACATGTAATAACCGGATGTTTGAAACACATAACCAGGAGATAAAGGAACACAGCCAGGAGCTCTTATTACATGGATGGCTTCGTATTATATTTATGCAATTGCTTAGGGGTTATAGTACCATTAACATCAGCATTAATGCCAGGAAAAAAAATGTTCCCAACTGAAACAGTCTGGCCAAAAAAGCCACCCATGTAGCATTTCAAATAGCTTCTGGCAAATAATACTGACCTCAGATTTTGTCCAAATCTACAATATGTTTGAGCCATGAGAGGGATGAACACGTCAGTATGACTATTCTCCCAAAGTCACTATATTTCAAAACACGGTTATAGCCCAGTGTTGCGGGAATGTGTTTTTCTGACTGAATTCCTATGCATGTCAGGGTCCTGAGGGCACCAGCAGGCCTTACAGCCTAGCCTAGCTTTCCCCAGGGCCTCTCCCATCCCTGACCATAACCCAGGAGCCTGTTTCACCCAGCCCAGAGCCACCAGTCCATGTTCCTGCCTGGCTGTGTACCTCATTGAATGTGACCCCTACCCATGGGCCAATGTTTTTCCTGTACCCAGGGAAGTGCCTGATGCCTGGGACTAGGGCTGCCAGGCTCCCTGACTGGCTGCTGGGGTGGGACTTGGCCCCTGCCCTGCCGTCCCAGGGAGTCTTTGCACCCCCATGGAGCTGCCAGCCTGTGTGGTGCCATAAAAATCCAAATGCAAAAGCACAATTTGCTTTTTGGACAAAGGATTTCTCTGAATGATTTTAAATTCAACAGGATGCAATGAAAACTGAAAAAAAAGCCCCATACAGATGAGTTTTGTTTTCACCATACTATAAGAACCATAGCACTTGTTAGCTCCAGCTTATAAATGCGTGACTAAAGACGTACCAGAAACACAGATGGAAATAATGAATGGTGAAATACCACAGCCCCAAAAAAATCTGGTATGACACAGGACAGAATCATATGGGGTACAGCCCTTTCCCTCCCTCCTTCTAACAGTATCTCTAATGTGTGAGAATTTACCCCCTGTGTTTCTGCTCAGTGGCACGTTTTTACCTGATGGGTAGATAATTCATAATGAGCACTTTAGGCTTGCTCAGTGTTACCTGTCCATTTACCACTGCTCAGACAGAAAGCAACGCTATAAAGATCGAGGCCAAGCGGCATTAAAAAGGTGAAAGATGGCACTCACGGCAGCATAACACTCATGCGCGTGTGAAAAACCAGCAAATTTTACTTAGGTCAGAGAGGATACGATCAGGTGATAACCAATAGATAGCTTGAAAAGCATATGTATTTATCTGAAGCGAGGATAACTGCCTGCTTAAAGCTGATTGATAGAGCGTTTATGAGGTAATAAGCGAATCAGGCTGCAGAACCTTAATCACAACAGGACACCTTTGATCTGACTTATATAAGCTATGGAGATGGTTTTGCTCAACCAGGACAGAGACCTGAAAAGATCTTAACGCAACATTTACCACAGACTGGATGAGTGGCACTAATGGCCACGTACGCTTCACATGCGAGCAGAGTTATTAACTAATTAGGTGATGTATTACATAGATGTGAGAGACAAGGCTGATAAACAAACCTTAGCGACTGGGAAACAATAAACTTAGTTACAGTTCCTTCTCTGTGGTAACTGGACTAAGGCCGCTACGGAGAGGACTGCACAGGCTACACTGCCAGACTTGTGCTTGTTTCTTGCCACATTCGATCATAAACCAGTCTGAATCATTCATAGGAAGTCAAGTCAAGTCTTACATCTGGGCAAGGTAGCCTAAGTGATCTCTGAAAGAGATGCCACTGGAAGCAGTCAGCTGTAAACTGTAGGAAGAAAGACCAAACACAGGTAGATTGTGTCAGGTTGTCAAGTCCAATACTCACTCTTGAACTAAGCAGATGCCTGAAAGTAAATATGAAAGTAATGTAAGCAGATAGTGATCCTTTCAAAAAACGTTCACCCAGACCTGCAGCTCAGGGACCCTTGAGCCACATATATTTAACTATTCCCAGAGGTTTTGCCTCTCACGATAATGTCTTGTCATCCCTAAGCATTCTGGCACTCACAACAGCCCCCTGAAGTAAGGGGCTCTCAGATCACCAATATGGTGTATGAGAATCCTCGTCATCATCGTATCTCTTGAACCTGGCTTCTGTTTTCTTAATTTGAGGACTTACACTATGAAAAGATCTTAGCAATCAATTATTTGGATCATCTCCAAGCTACTTTCATCTAACGCACCTTTACTGTACCTCCTGCCAGCACTCTCTGTTGCGGGCTGGAGGGTCTTCGGTTTAACAAGAAATTCCTGGAACGTAAGCCATCTCATATTTTTCATCAACCTCTTCACATTCTTCATTGTATTTTTGCTAGTTATACTACACTGGATTTGGTAGATGGGCAGGCAGATACAGTCACTTATAAAACTGCTACTGATAATTCCCATCTACCTTCTTTCTTGTCTCTTTATCCCTGAGAAGGACTTTGGTTTTATTCAGTTTCTTTAGGACCCTGTGGTGAGGGAGCTCAAGGTGCAGGTAGGTTAGCCTGAGCAGATCTTGATCCCAATGCCTTGAGATTCCTAATACCTTTACACAATCACTCCTCTCCACACATTTATCCAAGTATCCAGGAATCATTCTTTGTTACAGTTTTCTACTAATTTGCCTGTTACAGATACCAGGATTAGTAGATTTTAGTTCCCTTCCACCTTCCATACCAGTTACCCTCAATCTCCCATACGGTACTTTCTAAAATTACCATCACATCTGAGACCTCTGAGTGCTGAAGTGCAAGGGATTTTTAAACATGTGGCTACCCACTCCAGGTAACTAGTTCAGAGATTTCATCCTTGAGCTGAAATTTTGGAATTCCTGGTTAAATGATGTCTATTCCCGGCAATCTACTGGATTTTGGTTTCTCTTTGTTCCACAGTTTCTTCCACTAACACTCACTTTGAGTGAAATATTGTTGAATTCCCATACAATTCCACATACAAACCTCTTGAGGTTCATGTGCACTGAATGAAAACCTCGTTTAGTTTTTGTGATAGATGCTTACCTTCTCTTAGTGCTCCTTTCATGTGGTGGTATCTATTGACCCAGCATACCATGTAGAAGGCTATCCTCCTCTGATGTATTTTAAAAAAGGTTTTTACATTGGACTTGGATTTTGGTTTCTGCCTTTTCCTAGTCATTCCTCCAGCTTCTTGACTATTTTATTATGTTTTACATTTAACTAGAAAATACTTCCAATGCTGTTTGATTTTTTTGAAAGATACCTTTTTGCTTGTAATAACTCTTTTCCCCTTTATGTTGGTATTTAGTCATGCCAGCATCCTTTTACTTTTCTCAGGGGTTTATACATATTTATTTATTGGGTTAGCGGTATGCATTTGCTCCGGACCTTTGCTATGATGTCCTTAAATATCAGACAGAAACATCCAGAACTACACAGCTGGCCATCCAAGAAACACAAAACTTATTCTGCATTCTGTTACTCTTCTCATTTGCTCAGCTTAGTGAAGACAAAGGGATTTCAAATGTCATTTTAATTTTCTCCTAAATACTCCAACAGTTTCTCTAAGCTATAATTCAGAAGTTTTGTACCATGAAGATACTTCTTCCTTTTCATTGTCCCAGTCTCAGATCCCCGTAAGCTTGCCTATCTGCATCTTAGTCACCATTGTAGGTGCCCAAGGATTGTGCAATAATGCAATAGAAGGGCTATGCTCTACCATCTGAAATTACAGAGGGAAAGGGGTCAAATGTAAGGAACAGTCTCTACCCATCCTTCATCTCCCAACTTTGTGCAAAGCAAAGACAAAGGATTTGATTCTTCTGTTATGGAGAAGAGTGTAAGATGACAAGACTTTATATGACATACTCCATAAATGGAACTTTCTTCATTTGGGAACCTAACTATTAAGGAACAAGGAACTGGGCTAGAACCTGTGTCTTTGGTCTTCTATAGAGCAACATCTGGTATTTAGACTCCCAAATATTGTTTAGCTACCGACGATTAGTAGTCTCACAGTATTTTTTTTCTTAAATGAAATGCACTTTAAATGAAAAGTGCAGTTTCTGTTATATTCTGTCCCTATCCTTGTCTTCTCTCACTTTGAGTTACACTGACAGCTAGGTGGTTTTTCAGAAAAATGCTGGAGAGAAATAAAGAAAAGCTACAGCAATTTTCCTATTTCTATTATCAGAAGGTAAGGCTGAACAAAAGGAATCAGTGAAATCGTTAGGTTTCAGTGAGATCATAATTTACCCCAAAATGCTCATTCTTGCTAGGAAATTATATGGTCATGGTTTGTAAATAATACGAGCCATAAAGTGATCTCATTTGCATCAGATTCAACCAAGGACAGCTGCACTGGTGTAATGAAACTGAAATTGGAACCTGATCTCATTGCAATTTTGGGGTCCATTTTTTCTGTAGAGTCCCAAAGTCCTTGGCAAACACAAACAGTATTTAATGTGTCTCTTGCTAGTACTATAGCAATTGCAGTCCCTGAGGCATGGGAACTCAGTGACTGCTCCCTAATGTCCATATCTTAAAGCACCTTGCACTGCACTGCCATGTTGCCTTAGAAATAGGGTATTCCCTAAAAGACAGGAAGGTGACATAGGACATGTACTGAAGACCTGTGACCAGGCACAGTTCTCAGTCCCTGGCCCACCCTGTTTTTGTATAACTGCTTGCATAATGTCTGTGAGCACATAATAAATACACCAACAGCAATCTAGAATGTCTGCCATACATAATAGCCACATTCATTTAACAACAAAAGCAAGGCAGATGTGTGAGCTAGGAAAGGTGCAGTGTATAACCTGCTATTAATAACTCCCTGTAAAAGATACAATTAGTACATATTATTGTATTTCCATACAAAATCCTTGAGGCATTATTGCAGCTTCAACTATGACAACATATATTAGCATCTTTTCCCTTTTTGATACCTTTACTATTGAGATTAAAATGATAAGTCCAATCACTTAATACCTAGATAAATAACTTGA
The DNA here is from genome assembly GCF_023634155.1 of Falco peregrinus. Taxonomy (NCBI): domain Eukaryota; kingdom Metazoa; phylum Chordata; class Aves; order Falconiformes; family Falconidae; genus Falco; species Falco peregrinus. Next base: position 69,616,616 of record NC_073739.1, read on the forward strand.
TTTTATTCTTTTATTTGGGGAAGCAGGGGAGCACATTTCAAAATTCTCAAATTTAAAGAAAACAACATGCATACATGTTTTCATCTGCACACAAAAAAATGTAGTTCCTCTCATGACTTACCTTCTCAGAAATTTCTTTGAATGCCAAAGACTATGGTGTCAAAGGCATAGGTATGGGTACAATAGGAAGCCTTTGCTTCAATATTCTGAAGACTCAGGCTCCTGAGTCTTAAGACTTAAGTGTGGAAAGTTTATGCAACATTTTACAGTTTCTTTCCGGGAAAGGAATATATATTCCTATACAGGAAATAACTCTGCAATCCCTTTGATTTGCATGGATATTGTTATCACTCTGGATCTTCAGGTTTGCATCAAAAATCCCACACAATTTCAATTCTGAAAGCATACATGTACGTTCTTCTCCTGCTTCCCCGACTGACTTTGAAAGCATCCCACTGAGAAGTGCTTACACATCAATACATCAAAACTTTAAGGTAGAAGCAGATACAGACATGGGATGATAGAAGCATGCTGTAGCAAGCATCTTAGAATTCATTCCTTTTTTCTTAGCAATCCAAAATGAAGTGAACATTTTGTACTGCTTTCTGAGAAGAAAATGAAGCACAGCTGGAAGGTATTACAACCCATTCTAAACTTCTTTTTTTACATAAAAGCATTCTTCTACCCATCTAAATGAAACTACCATTCCCTTTCTGAACTATTTGAGGAAGAGAAACATGCTACAGAGTCTAGTCTGTAATGATACGACTATTGAATTGTGCATCTTTTCACAGTACTTGCTGCAATACCACATCACTACAAACCTAAACTCTTCAGAACACATTATCTGCAACACATTTAATGGACTAATAGCTATTAAAGCAGAAGTATTTCTGTATTCTAGCAACAGGGATGTTACACACACTAAAGATCTTAATTGGTCAAAATGACAACTTGTCCTGAGATTAGGAGACATTTAGATGTCCTATTACTTGCGCACCTGCGTTCCTCCTGGCTGTTTGGACTTGAACTCCCAGTGACTACTCTGCAGGTTACCTCCTGCTGATGAAGATGTGGAAAAGCCAGTCTTTCTAACTCCAGAGAACAGCTTAAGTGACTTATTTCCATGCTGAACTCTTCATGTGGTTCCAGGAGTAAAGAGTCACTTCGCTTTTGTTGTAACTTATCAGAAATACTAATGTTGAAAGTAGGGTTCATTGTCATTATCTATGCAATGCCCAAGCCCTTGAGTAGAGGTGCAGGGGGCTCTGCCATTTTATAGCAATTTAGTGAAGAGTAGCAAATAGCATCAGTTAGCTGGTAGGAAATGAGATGCAAAAACCAGTTTAAAGCAGTGCTGGTCTGTTGTGGTCTTTATCCTAAGGTCCAGCATTACAAATTAAGTCTCAGTGCTGATGAGTGGCAGTAGCTAGTACTATATCTTTAAAACCACTCATCTCACAGAGCCTGCTAAGGTGTAAGTAACACTTGATCTGGCTAGTTTTCTATTCCCACAGAATTTCTATTTTCCAAGGAAAAAGCTCAGTTTCCATCAAAAAACAGCTAAACTCCTATTGATTTGCAGCCAAACATAAGTAACCTTTAGATTATTCTAAGGCTCAGTTCTACAGGCTCAGATAATACTACCCAATTTGGTCAAGAAGGTGAACAGGAATGCTAAGGCTTAGTGTCTTGCCTGACAGTTCTGCAGTCATTCAGTGGCAGAACAAAGATTAAGGTATTTTAGTTCCCTTCTAAATCCATTTGAACATGATGTTCCTGTGTGAGAAATTTGAGATCTAAAGATCTGAGTTTTTATCTGCCACTTTGAGAAAGTTATTGCATCAGTTGCTGGGTTTCCAGCACAGCCACAAAGTGGCACAATGGAGGCAATACTTTGGGTATAATATAGTTATAACTGCAGTCTAAAAAAGACTTTTCTCATACAGAAAATAAAAGACTTTTCTGCTGAATTTCTTTGTGAACTACCTCAGAGAACTCCAGATCAAAAAGAAATCCTGAATTCCAATGTTTCTCCATGTTTAAAATATTTTTGTCCTCTTTTTTCATACTTTCATCATAACATTATGTTCAAACAACAGTAACAAAGAGGCAGAGAAAAGGAAGTTGACTGTACAGGTGGAACCCTTAGGGTAAACAGGCAACTAAATATATCATGACAAAAAGAATCCTATGGGAAAAGAACACAGTAATTTTTCTTCTGAAGTTCTCTTGTATGCAAATGACAAAACAAAAACAAGAGAAAGCGAGAGCAGGGTGTTTTAACCAAGAAGTTGTGCAACATTTCTCATATTTCTTTATAGAATAAATCCACCTGAGATCTTTGCTCAGCCATGTTCAGATTTTCTACGATCTATTTAAAAGCTACACAGAGAATAACTTTGACTCACATCAAGTGTGATATGCATCTTCCATGCTGAAATTGGCATATTGAAATGGATGATTAAGGTCTTTTCTCAAATACGTTTTGTGTGAAATTTGAACTGTGAATGGAAACATCTGTTCTCCTTCTCTTACAACCATTTTTTGTTATTTCCTATAACACACACTGTCTGCTGTTGGCCATAAGGGCATTTAAATTGTTCTGGAAGAACCATGTCCCCTGTGACGTCTGCAAAGAATGACCAAGGAGACACTTAGACTTCATGCAATTCAGCTACTCTTAATATCAATGGAAACATCAAATGACAAAAAAGAAAAACCTATCATGCTGTTCATATTTTCCTCTAAAAACCCATCCTAAAATCAGAAAAATTCCGCCTTTCAAAATACGTTGTCAGGACTGAGAATGTCCTCCGCTCAACCTCTACCCCGAGTTGTTTTTTTTCATTTAAAATATCACTCAGGTCATTGTGTGTTCTGATGTTGCTAACACTCATTATTGAAACTAAGTGTTTTCTACTGAAAACCTCGTTTCCTGTCCCTACAGGCTTTCCTCTTAGTAAGGAGAAGAGGCTTAATGAAGTTTTCTTGTAAGCTAATTCCAGTAATAAATGCAAGAACTGGGAACAAGAAATTAAGAGAAACTGTTGATTCCCTGTTTTCAAGGTCTTCCTTTCAAAACATGTTCTCTTTAGTCCTAAAATGCTGTGGCTGCGTGAAAGGCCATGGACTTCAGAAACATAAACGCTTAAACTCTCAAACAGATAATATCTATTTTGGTTTGGTTCTAGTTCTGTTGGCAGTAGCAGAACCATAATGTTATTTCAGGTTACGAGTGTAAGCTACAGGAGAAACAAGGAAGATTTTCCCTCATATGTGAAAGTGAAACACTGGCACAGATTAGTTTTTGTTCTGAGACTCAGGCTGGAAAATGAAATGAGACATTCAACTGTTGTTTGTATTAAATGCGTGAAGGAAACAAGCAGCAGTCAATTGCCTACTGCATGGATGAAAAAAGAAAGCAAAGTTCTGCAGAAGAAAATGAACACTGCAAGAGGAAACAATGTCTTCTCCTAAACAATCCAGGTGCTTGCCTGTTTGAGGTAACAACATGTTTGAACACAGTCTGCCTCAATGTGTGTTTGCAAACAGAAGTGAAGCGTGTTACTACCTACACTAAACATGGTATTTCTCATCTCAGCACCCTATGAGACATAGAGAAGTATAAACCAGTATCAGACAAAGCCAGTCTGGATGACCTTTTATATTCTGTGACAAATTTTAACCCCAATGAAGATGAAACAGCTTCTGTATGTATTATTTGAATTGTATGTAACTAAAATGGCCACCAAAGATTCCTTCCATTCCCAACCATTCTGTAATTCTGTGAGAAATAATAGAAAATAGGACCTTCCCTGCATCTTTCTTCCTGTGACTTCTTATTATAACGTAGCTCTCAGCATTATCAGACAGCAAATAAAGCGCTGATATTTCCAGGCGAAAATGCACTCAATTTTGTAATATCAGAACTATTGAAATGTGGAGGACAGGAAAGTTACATTGATGAAAACGTTTTGGGTTCATATTGTACCCTTTAATTTATTTTAATGAAAACCAAGGTATCTGATAGAATAAAAATTTGCTGTCTTCCAAAGGAAGTGTAAGGAAGATCTTGCACATCTCATTCAGCAAGTCACAACTGCAGGGACAATCCAAAGTACCCCAAAAAGAATTCTAAAGGAGTGAGGACAAAATATTGAAGAGCTAAAACAGTGTAGGAAAGAATACACATATGATCAGTGAGTTTAAGGGATTAGCAGAGCCTGGAGATTCGAAGGCAAAGTAGATACCCTGTGAATTACTTCAAATCCTAAATGATCTATTCTTCCCTGCTGCTTTAATATTGATCTACTACTAAAAAAGAGTAAGTAAAAAAGTGAATTCTTTAGTATGCCATCTAGATGTAGGTCAATGGCAGTAACTAAAAACAGAGACACAAGCAACAATTCAAATAGGTGGACAGCTAGCTTACTGAGGTCCCTCTTTGGTTTTAAGTCAGCACTTCTCCAAGATGGACGATATAAAAAATAGGGGTACAGGGAGATGTAACCAGATGCTAGAGATGTAAATCTGACAAATCTTAACCTTTGACATCAAAACGAGTCATACTGCTGACATAGCTGAGTGCTATGCAAGTTTTAATGCTTTTGTTTCTTTATCCCTGCTATGAACTGCTTTGTTCTTGACTTAGATGCCTGATTTCTACCAATTTGGGAAAATCACTTACAAGAAGAGGGATATAGAGCTACTGAAAAGCTGTAAAGAAACAGAAATTAATTTCTGATTCCTGGCTACTGGAATATGGATTTTCTTAAGAACTGGTTCCACCAAACCATGTAACATTAGAATTACTGTAACACATACCTCTGATTTTTCATAATATTATCACTAACGCCACAAAAATATTACATTGTCCAGCATGACTGAAAGTCAAAACACAGAGATTTACCTCAACTTAATTAAATATTTACATATGCTTTCCCCTGCTACTTGAGTATTACACTCTGAAAAAAAAGACACATCATTTAGCTGCTTAGATAAGGTTGAAGCCTGTGCACAGTCGCCTTACACCCTGATTACTGCTGTATACTCTTTTATGACCATGACAGGCAACTCTTGCCCTGTTAATATCTATCCACAATGCTTCTAGTAAAGCAAAAAAATCAAGAGGATTGGAAAATGGCTTTAGAACACGCAGAAATTCCTATGAGCTTCTCATATGGATTTACCACAACAAGCAAGACAAGCTTCTTATCTTTTACCTTCATTTTCAAGACCTTTCAGTCCTTGTCCCAATATAACTGCACTTTATTGATTACAGGAAATTTGACTCCCCTCCAAATAGCCTGCAGAGGCAGTCAGCATCACTTCCTACTTAATTCCAAATAATATTTGTGCTTTTACATTTGCGTAAAAGCTAACGTTTCTCTAGGTGTTTACCAGCAAAGAACTAAAGCTTTCAAATATCCTTTTCAGGTTAGACAAGCAAGTTCTCCTCATCAAATTTTCTTTTCTCTGAATAAACAAACCACTTCATATATTGTTTTTCTCATTAAATTAATCTTTTGTTTGTACAGGGCTAGATGTAAATTAAAGCCAAACATATAAATTCAGGAACATTTTATTCTTCCTGACAGTGTAATATTTCCACAGCACTCAAAGCAGGAGTAACAATGTAAACCAGTACATTATTTTCCCAGTTAAGGTAATTTTGTTATATACGTTGATTCTGCTGGCACCATACCAGATTTTCAAAGTCTTATGTATGCTTTCTTTTTTCTCCTTAATAGCAAAATGTTTTTGATTACAAAATGTTCATGAAGGTATGATTTCTATATTTATTATCTTATAAAACAGGAATCAGAGCAGTGCTGCTTTACAATCTTGCCCTTATCTAGTCTCTTGACGTAGTTCACATTGAAGCTCTGGATCCCAGAACAATCCTAAGGTCATACAGTACTGTTAACAATTCAGTCATTTCAAACCCTGAAATCTTTTAGAACTGTGAGAAATTATTTGTGGGTTTCTACTTACTGTTTGGTTTTTTTAGTCCCTCTGTCCACGCATTTTCTCTAGCACCTTGGTTTAAGACAGATTCTCTGTGTTTCCTTCTAGAGAAGGATTCTGATTAAACTTCTCTACTACTTCTAACACATTCAATACAGAAAGGAAAACATGTTGCAGGGTTTGGAGTTTGGCTTTTTTTGGCTCTAATCTTACCTTTTCTGAGAGTTCCATTATTCTGAATAAACAGTAATGCCAGCTATGAGTTACAATCACATTAGGAGTGTCATGTATACACACACAACTAAATACCTCTACAACAGTTTATACAGAACCTTACTGTTTGCTAAAAACAACAAAGCTTGAAGAAAAATAAGTTATATATTCAGTGTTCCATGTGTCAAGGAAAAAAAATTAAACCGATCCACTTACAAAGCAGATGTGCAGTGTTCTAGTTAATGTACTAATGAACGTGGACAAATAATTTTAACATAACATTAAAATTTTTCAGAGTTTTCATTTTGTTCACAAGAAACATTCAATGAATCAGCAATTAGCAAAATACACTGCAAGAAGCTTGACAATTTTTTATTATTAAGGTGTACTTTGAGAATACTGGGGTTAATGCTTTAATTTTCCTACTCTTTGAAAGCTATTCTGATAGTAAATTATATGAGATAGGAAATCCACAACAGCCACTTCAACTGAACTCAGTTGACTTCATTTGGGGCCTTTGCATTATGTCAGTAAAGTTGGTACAAGTAAAAGTAAAACGAAAACTCTCCCAGACATTCACTCTGTTGCTTTTATTTACTCAGAGTTGTGTCACTATAATTTTTAGTTTAACATACAGAAACAGCTTGGAATATCTAACTACATATAACTACAATTGAAATAAGGGTTCCACTTTATATTACTAGGTTAGTTTTATTAATAAGATGACCTATAATTAATCAGTATGTAAGAATAATAATTATGACATGCAGCATACTAACACCGAATTCTCTTCTGAAAATTTAACTTCCTGCAAATTTTTCTGAAGTTTCTGCACTGATTAAGAAAGTATGAGGAAAACAACCATGCCCAGTCTTGAAACACTAAGAGAAGAGATTTTGTAATAGTGACTGGGACTGTCTGGATGAAAAAACCTAGACTTTGTGAACTCATCTGAAAGCAAAATATGAAATTTTGGCTCTCTGAAATGCAGTGGGAAAATCCTCTAATGTGAGTAAGGTCAGAATTTCAACCACATTGAAGAGATGACTAGTAGCATTCATTGATATTCAAAGCAAGCAAAAGCATTTGGAGAAGCCTGCTATGAATATTTACAAAACAAGTAAGCAACTGCTAGTTTCTAAAGGAAGGTCCTATTTTAGTCACAACAGAAATTTAGGTATTTTAGTAGGTTTGTTGCAGAGCTGCAAAGCCCTTGAACTACCGAGTGCTGGTTGGAAGGCTTCCTGCTTTAAAGAAAAAGCAAAATATTGCTAAATGCTGTTAATCTCTTTTAAAGTACATCACAGAAGTAAAGACATTCACTCAGTGAACATGACTGTGGAAGCTACCACAGAGCCTATACTGCACATGTGAAGGAAGGACTGTTTTTCACCCTGTGTATCACTTTCCCCCTCCAGTTAATGCATTTTACTTGCTGTTTTAGTACCTATTTGTTATTACAAGACTTTTCTGTAAGTCTTCGCTTTCAATTTGTTTTGAATAGCCTAATGTTAACAACAATCTAACCTCAATACTTCTCAACAGAAATTACTTATTGCTGTATCACAAGGCTCTGTGACATTTAACTGCCAAGAATACATAATATCTGGAGATGCACAGATGCATATAATTTTATCAGGTCTGATTAAATACAGTTTTGTATCTTTATTTAGACATAAAGAAGTTTCCACACTTAAAAAACTACAGCCAAAATCTCTGAAGACCCCAACACGCTACTTTTCTGTAACAACAGCAGATACCTAATGGAAGTCATGAATCCAAACTCTTCTCTTTCACAGCCAGACCATGTCTTCTTTGCTGTTCCCTTCCCCACCCACTCCAGAGACTTTTGTCATGGGGGTTCTCAAGTTCTCCACCTTAAACTAGGAGTCATGGGAAAGGGTGCCTGGGAATAATTATCATGTACCTGTATTCTGACCAAAAGTGGACTTTGCATTGCCTCATGAGCACCAAGATGATTTTTGTTCCAGTAAAGGAATAAATCTTATTTACAGTATTTACGAACTATCTGCAGAGAGTTCCCTTGTTTTGGCTAGGTTAGCTATAGATGGTGTGGATTTTGCTGAAAGTGGCACCAATGCCAGTTTTGGTCCATGTCTCCAGTGCTCAGCTGGGAAACCTAACTAGCACCAGTACCCTCCACATTAGGAGAAGTTTAGCATACTTGAAACCTTTGAAACACTCTTCTTCTAAGGACAGATTGATCACTGAAGGGAGAGTCTAAGACTGAGAAATGGTCTGAAAGCATATGTGAAAATGAATGCAAGGAGCTTGTCCATCTTTATGAGCTGGGCAATGGAGAAGAAATCATTGTGAGCAATAAGGGGAAAACTACAGACACTGCACTGTTATAAAGAGGCAGTTTAGAATTACAGCTGCTCTGTCCTTCATGCTCTTGGGTGGAGAAGTGCTGAGTATGCACACTGCAAGTTGTCCTAACAGACCTGCAGCAGAAAGGATTCTGTGACTGGTGGGAGGAGAGAAAGAAGTATGAAAGTATTCTAGCTCATATGTGTTAGACATAACCTGATAATTTTAATGTGCAGTCTCCAGGCAAAACTGACAAAGAAGTAGAAATCATTACTATTTTTAAGATGTGTCTAAGGTGATATGTCTAAAGGGTTTTATACAGTTTTAGAATAATGCAAAAATAATAGCACTCAAATCAGCATGATTTCACTTAGGAACTCAATAGGAATATAAATCCTGAAAATTGTACAGTAAAGGTTAACCTCAGTTAGGAACTCTGAGAATCTAGCACTGTGGAAGGGGAGAGACAGTCTATAATGGTTTAGAAGAGTAGATTAGGAAAAGACCCTAAAAAACTTGGCTTATAAACCCTTACAGTGAGAGACCTGGACTCTCCTACAGGGCAGAAAAGAAAACATGCACGTCGTGCGAGTCCTTCTTACTCATTATAAATTATGTAATTTTGTTTAAAAGCCTTCTACATGAGGATCACTAGGACCTATGATGTAAAGATTCAAGACTTTAAGAAACAAATGAGCTATACTGAAAGTCATTTCAACTTATCTCTCTTAATAGAATTATTCTTCAAATGGAAAGTGTATTGAACAAAATGCCAAATAAATAAACAATAGCCTTGCCTCATATTCAGATGGCTGAAGATGAGTCAGCAGTGTGCCCAGGTGGCCAAGGAGGCCAGCAGCATCCTGGCTGGTGCCGGGAACAGCGTGGCCAGCAGGGCCAGGGCAGTGCTGTCCCCCTGCACTGGGCACTGGCGAGGCCGCCCCTCGACTCCTGTGTTCAGCCTCGGGCCCTCACTGCAAGAAAGACATTGGGGTGCCCGAGCATGTCCAAAGAAGAGCTATGGAACTAGTGAATGGTCTAGAGAAGATGTCTTCTGAGGAGTGGCTGAGGGAACTGGGGTTGTTTTGCCTGGAGAAAAGGAGGCTGAGGGGCAACATAGTTGCTTTCTATAGCTGTCTGAAAGAGGGCTGTAGTGAGGTGAGTGTCCATTTCTTCTGCCCAGTAACAAGTGATAGGATGAGAGGAACAGCCTCAAGTTGCACCAGGGGAGGTTTAGACTGGGTATTAGGAAAATTTTCTTCACTGAAAGGCTTGACAAGCACTGGAACTGGCTGCCCAGGGAGGCTGCTGAGTCAGCATCCCTGGTGGTATTTAAAATATATGTAGATGTGTCGCTTTAGGGACATGGTTTAGTGGTGAATTTGGCAGTGTTATGTTAATGGTTGGACCTGATGATCTCAAAGACCTTTTCCAATCTAAATGATTTTATGATTCCTGAAAATGTAGATCTTTCTTGTAGAATTGTACAACCCAGCTGGTAGCATCTGCCTAGCCAAAACTCTTCCTTTAACTTTTAAGCTTAGAGAAGTTTTAAGGTAAAGTCAGTGAAGGAAATTCATAGAAATATTTGTGAAGGCGCCACTGCGGGTGAAGTTAATATGAGTGTCTTGACCTAAGAAGTCATAGACCTGAGTAAACTGACAGGAAAAGCAGCTGCAGGGCAGCTCCTAGGGCTTTACTCAGGAGTTTACTATGACATCTCTTTATTAGCTTGAAAACACAAGTACCTAGACAACAAGCTCGTTTTAGTAGTCTCACCTCCTAGTCCTTCACACTCTTTGTTTCTTGGCAAATAATCCACATTGAAAAGAAATGTAACCAAACGAAGCTTCTGAAGTGCTCTTCCATAAGACCAATACAGAAAAATGTGTATAAAACCACTGTAACTTCCTATTTTATGAAATAAATATGCCACATCAGAACAGCCTGTTTTCTGTCAAGGCCTGCAAAACTGCGTTCAGGTAACAGGAATGAAAAGATTCCTCTGAGCTGAAGTGTAAATTGAGTGGCATCTCACTACAGTGGGCTGCTTCTTACTGTGGCTGAGTTAGGCAAGTGCATTCTGTAGCTGAAGAAAATCTGAAAATCATTGCAGGTCACTGTACTTTTCTGAAAACAACAAATAAAACAACAATTCCATTGCCTAATTAGGCAGTGAGCTGGATAGCATCACAACACCAAGCACAAATAAAGGCTTGGGCTCCTCTTCACCGTATTCAGAGCACTGCAAGCTAACCTACCATTTGAAAACACAACTAAAGTTTTAGCCTCCAGAGAGGCTGTTTTCAACAGAGAACCCTGTTGAAGACAAGGCACTCAACCTCAAGCATTCTGCAAGATTAGGGAAGTACACTAGATTGCTCAGCATCTTGCAGAACTGCAGTCTTTTGAAGAGGCGAAGTCTTGAAGCCATAGTAGATGAGACATTAGGAGAAGACAGAGAGGAAGAGAGCATTTAATTTGATTTTCCAAAGCAGGTCACCCAAGATTCTCAGACTCAAGTCAAATGCGCTGTTCTGCTTGTTGTCAGGCTGGGTAAATAGGGTTTTGCTCCTATCCAGTACTGACTGCAGCCATCCTGCCAAAAGTTATCGGTCAGTTCAATATGACGTTTTTGCTGCCTGTGTAGAACACTGTAGTGTTCCTTGGCATAGGGTTAGGAAGCCTACTACTACTGCAAGTGCATTAGCCAACCTGGATTGCTTTAATATTATCAGGTAAGGGAGGAAAACCACACCAGGTACTGAAAAGCAGCATAAAACCTGCTGTATTCATAATAAGCAGAGCAACTGCAATGTCATTGAAATGAAAAAATAGACAATGCATCATCTCATCTGAATTATAGCATCTGATCTGCAACTGAAATGCTTTGAATTATTCAAAGAGATTTCAAACAAAAAGTAAGTATCTATCCTTTTAACATGACAGCAGGGTACTCCTTCTGTTCCCTTAACTGCATCTAATTGCAGTTCAAGACCACACAAGCTTCTTCAAGAATTTATACTTTGTTTTCCAAAGCATTCTGAAAAGACAGAATGAGTCAGAGAGCAATAAGCATGCTGATTGATCCTCAAATCAGTACTTTTTAAAGTTTACTGGGGAGAGGAGTTTGAAGGCAGATAGTGCATAGTAAAAGCTTCCTTCCTTGTTTCTTTTTCTAGAGAATTACCTGATCTGCCCCAGAGCAACACCAATAAAAATAAAGGGGTTCCTGTAACCTGAAACAAAAAAGGGAGCTGTTTGAAGCATTTTCTACTTCTAAATGGAAGCATTTAATTTCAAAAAAGAGCAAAATAATCTTTCATCTTCAAGAGGAACAGAAAGATGGGGCAATTCCAGACTCCAGCCAGGACACAAATAAAAACAATAATAAGAAAGGGTAAGAAAATGACAATAATCATAGTATTAACCTTTCCTTTAATGACATTAATTCAAAGCATAAGGCTTCCAAGTTTGTTCTCACCTTCAAGTATCTTCTTCACTGGCAAATTTGCTGTTTCAACTGTTTTATTAGAAGTGGTTTGAGGGAAACTTCCTTTAAAACTATTTACTTATTCTTTATGACCCTGGTTATGAATCTGGGTCCAGGTACCTGAGTATGTCTGTACTGCTGTTAAAGCAGTGGCCATGAAACAATGGAGAAATTTGTGATCTAATTCTAAGTTAAGTATCTTGGGTACTGGTATTACTGCCTTAAATACATAAAACTTAAAAGGGCTGATTTGATGAAATTGTCTGCCCCAGATAAATCTACATAAACTTCAAGGTAATTTCCCATTATCTTAAAGGAAGAAAGATGTTTTTTGCATTTTGAATTTGCCATTTAGGAACTGATCCAAACATATGATCTGTTTTCCTGCCTATATTGGCAGAAAAGAGCTAACATTCCAAAAGACTGCAAGAATTTCAAACTAGGAAAGCAATATAACCTGCATGAATCTCATACTAATCTCTCAGACTGGTTTAAACTCAGAAATAGGGAGCTTCATAGATCTGACATGTGTCTGCAGTTATGATTACCCTAGGTAAATTATTCTTCCTATATATATTCACTTCTTTGAAGCAAGAATATACTGGTTAATATATTCATGTATAAATATTAATTTCTTTTGGCAGCATTATATTAACTGTCATATAAATTTCTTGTAGTAGCAAGCTCCACAGTTCATATGGCTGTTAACATTCTAAAGTGTTTAAAAAAAAAAAAAAAAAAAGATAACAGCAAATTCATCATGGAGGGAAAAGATACTGTTCACCAGGGCCTCCTAGAAGTCTGGCAGAGATTCAACATATCGGATTAAGAATATTTAGGCAAAGTATTTATTACATAGAATATACAGGATCTCATTTGCATTAGATGGTCTACTATGTAAAGCATGGTATATCAAAACAGAGGTTGCTGAATATTGTGAGCTAGACTTCCAAAGTAAGAATAAAGGTATTGGCTTCAATGTGATCAGCAGTAAACCTCTGAAGAAAGAGACAAAATGAGCATCTGAGTACATTTATTACAGCTTTGTAAAAGTGCTTCTAAATGTGAAATGGACATAGAGAGGGTTCTAAAGTACTGAAGTGATGAAGTCTTGGTTGATAAACACATGTAAGCCCATGCCACTGAGACCAAGGACTGCAGATGTTAGTGAATTAAATTGCTATTTTGTTTCCAACTCTTCTGCTTAAATTTCTACTGAATTCCTCTTACGAAAACAAAGGCAAATACTTCTCTCTTTACACACTCAAACTGCAAATAGAGAATAAACTTTTATATAAAGTCCTGATATTCTAAAGCTTTATAAAACTGGAATTTCCTTCTTGGCCAGCAGCAATTAAACTGCAGATCTCACTGCATTAGGTCTTTTATTGATGTTGACGAATAATCCATAAAATATGAAAAAAAAAATATAAACTATCTTGCATTTATCTTCTAAACATATTTACCATACAATGTTCACTCTAGTAATACTTTAGCTTTCTCTTTTACATATATTTCTGCCAGTTTGGGGCTTTTTTGCTAATCCTTTCATTGTTTATCCAGTCTTGAAAAACAAGATACATTCGCTCAATGAATTTCATTGAACATTTTTTATTGTCTTAAAGTATTTCCCTTCAGGTCTTCTCTGCTTTTTTTTATGTGGGTTTTTTGAGTTATAATTTTGAGTTATTTCTGAGGGTATGCTATGTATACTGAAAGCTAACACTGGCAGTTTAGTGTATGTGCCTCCGATATGCCTACAGTCACATGCACACTTTATAATATTTAAATAATTAAAATAATTTTGACATAAATACTTAGTTTATTGAATAGACCATGGAAGTGGAACTGTCTTACATTTGCAAGATTTCCATTGGATCAGAAGTTAGGTGCAGGGGCATATCTGTGAGCAAAGTCTCCCTCTGCTTCTGTTTGTGAAAGACAATAAATGTGTGAAGACACCGAAGAATTTACTTCCTGTGTTGTAAATATTTTTTCTCAAAAACACTCAAAAGTAATAAGCACAACACCCTCACCACCACTAATTGTAGCAATCTCTAGCAGGCTCTGAAGAAATTTAATTATATCAGTGCAATGCAGTCCCAATATTTTTCAGTGATTTGTAATTTGAAAAGCACTAGGGGAAAAAAAAAAACCTATTTCATAGAGATAGACCATTTTGTATGCATTTGCTAAAATGAGCCTGAAATTTTCCAAAGGTATTAGCTAGCTACCTTGTGTTCTCACTGATCATGAGAGGTCAAGCATAGAGTGGATTACTTTCAGATTTCAATGCTGAAGGAGAGGATATAAAGGAAGCAGGGCTGTAACACAGACTGAACATTCACCTGGGGCTACAATATAAAATAAATGTGTCCAGAGAGAATAGATTCCTTTGATTAGAGGGTGAGGAACAAAACCCAAACCTAAGTTACCTACCTGGTGGAAATGTCACAAGTCCTTTGGTACTAATAAACTGTTGTTTGTCACAGCTGGGGTTTTGAAGTAATTAATCTCTTAGAGCCAGGAATACAAATGAAAAGTCTGGCCATGGAGGTGCTATTACTTTGTTCCCTTCATAATTTCATAAACTTTTTTTTCCCCCTAGATGATAACACTGAATTTTAGAAGTCAAATTTTCCTAGTAATGCCATTTAGAGATGTAGGTTTCTGAGGCAACCCACCAATTACGCTTTCAACATCCTGTTACATTATCAGTAAATGTAGGCATTGCAGTGTTAAACATCTTGTCTTCCTCAAAAAAAATATCTGATAACTGAAAAAAAAGCCATTAAATTATGCTGGTACCCAAAATAACAAGCAGTCACATTGACATATGTACATAGATGTCCAAATAGGAATGTTAAGCACAAACAGTAGATAACTTAGAGAGTATATTAGTATATGTATACAATTTGCTTAAATTAAGGGTTTATATCACCATCTATATCAGTTCAGATAGTGAAAACCACATTTCTGGGCATACAAGAATAATTCCATCTGCAATGACACAAATACCAGAGGAAATGTTATACCCGGTTTCTGTGAAAGAAACAGTACCATTGATTTCTCAGTTGTTACAACAATGATTGTATTACATTGCACCCTAAGACACTACAACTTTCCTTGGTTGAGGAAGCACTTTTATGTGAAACTGCTGTACAGAGATACTTTTAAGCATATGTAATCCTGCTAATACATCCTCATTAGCTCATACAGCAAAAGTCTTAGCCCAGTATTTGATACCCATCACACATTCAGTCAGTGCTATTGTAGTTGACTGGTTTGCAGATATGTGGGTAATAGAAGGTCATTCTGTTATTTAAATTGAAATTTAGACAAAATATGTAAACCTCTATAACAAAAAAACCAAAGAATTTGAAAAAACAGAGGATGTTACAAACAGTTAACAAAACGTGGCTTTGGGAGAAGGAATAGATACCATAAATATGTCAAGCAGGGGCATAACAAGAGAAGCTCAAGGAGACCCAAATGGTTAATGAGACCAAACTGAAAATTACTTGAACTATGTGTGAACTATGCTAATTAGCATACTAAAAGATCGACCCCCAAACAAATAAAGCCCCCTACTAACAAAGCCCCCTCCCCACAGAACATGGCTGGTGAAAAAAAGCCAACAAAACACCTATACTTTTAAATAGAGACAAGACCTGTAAAAACCAATGACAATTAAGTGTGACTCAACATAATCATAAACAATTGTTCAAACCAGATAAAGTGTTTTACTATGTGTTAAGAGGTGTGGTAGCTTTGTGGATTTACATGCTAGCACTCATCTCTATGCAGACTTGCAACAAATAATATCTCAGCTCTGTGTGTGAGATTGGCTCTTTGCGCACTGGGTAACAAACTGAGACACCAGTATGCTGAAGCTAAATGATAAGGAGAAACTAGTGAACTAATAAACTTTATTTGCTAACACACGTGACAACGCCTCATCCAACCTGAGAAGGCATCACTACCCACCCAGTCTACTCCAAATTCTGAACATATTTGCTTTCGTCAGAAAGCAGCGTATCTGGGGCCAAACTGCTCCCACGCTAGTTGTCAGCTGATTTCTGTTGCCTAATGTCACACACTTGTGTTGGATGTAAGAACTTCATGGGAGCCCTCTGACTTGCTGATATCCATATGGTCTGACAGGTACACCAGCAGAGAAGTGGCACTGGTCTTACCCCTTAAGGTCTCTGTCCTGTAGACCTTCATGACTGATTTAAGAGAATGTAAGTGATGTGACAGAAACACTTGGCTAGGATGGGGGGTGCACATCCTGGCATAGAATTCTCACTGTGAGAAGAAGGAAACTGGTTCTGGATGATTTGAGAGGCTGGTGAGATGTATTTCACAACTTTATAGTGAGAATTTATTATTGGCCTTCTCCTTTTACTTTATACCAGGTAAATACAGAGCAGCCTTGAGAACTATCTTGCAAGTAAAATTATGGCTTTAAGTATTGCAGTTAGCAAAAGATCTATGATGTGATCATATTAAACCTTCTCCCCTGAGGGGTCCATGATCTTCTGTGTTACTAAAATAAATTACAAGGGCTCTAGAAATTCAGTCTCTGACTGTCTCTTAGTCCACTGAATGGGATTTTGCTGTTCCCTAATTCATCATCACCTGTGGGACCAGTGTCCCCAAACCACGTGTGGTGCTCCAGAAGTGGCCTCCCAAATGTGGCACAGGGGGAACACATTGTTCCCCTCAGCCAGCATGCTCCTACCTTGCACTGACACCCAGCATACAGGTAGCCTTCTTCACTGCAAGGGCACACTGCTGACAAAGAAGAGCCCATACCATCATTTTTCCAAATTATATCAACTTGGTTTAGTTTTGTGTGCAATAAACAGCTCCGCAGCCTCTACTGCCATAAAGAGCAATACCACCAGAGGTGAGTCTTGCATGAACCTCATTGCTGAGGAGATCAAATGGTACAGCTGAATCTTTCAATTTTCTTATTACTTGTTGGTACAAAAAGCTGAGATCTGCCTCCCTCCCTTTCCACACACACACCCCCCCCCCGCCCTCCTCAGGTGCCACCTGGAGGCAAGCAGAGAGGTGGGTCAGGAGGAGACAAACCAGATGAAAACCAGACTCCTCTGCTCTCCAGCTGCATTGCTCTGACACTCAACAAAGCCAGGCAGAACTTTGCCTTCCTGAAGGCACCTGCGCCCTGTGTGAGCCCCAGAGGGCTCAGCGGTTGTCAGCCTTGTCACTGCTGAGAGCTGCCTCACAGGGTGGCCGGGTCTGGCACCTGCCCACCAGCTGTGTGTGAACATGCCTGATGAAACACTCCCAGCAGCCAGCTGGGACCTTCACCACCAAAACACAGCACTTGTTGTCTTTTGAGTGTGGCCTGAGGGTCTGCAGCTCTCGAGGGGAGGCTGCGGTGAGGCACCAAAGCCAGCCCGCAGCTCACTGAGGCAAACCCAACGTGGTGGGCTGGGGCCGCAGGGTCCCTGTGGGTGGCGCAGGCCCAGGGCTCTCGCAGGGGGGGACCCAGGAGGCAGCTGTCTTCTGTAGGCCAAATTAAAAGGCCTATTGTAAACAGGCATAAATTCATATCATTTCTACCCGGTGTAATGCTATTACAGTGCCAGAGGAATGGCCAAAGACCTATGGTGTAAATGGGAGTGGGGCCATCAGTCCTTGAGCTTCTGTACATCATCACTATAGATAGGCCAAAAGGAATTTATTACCTTTTTTCTGCTCTGTATTTGCATTTTTCTCACTCATCAAGCATCGTAGCCTAACATGCAGGTCAAATAAGGATGATACAGTCATTTCCCAAGTCCCTCAGGCAGAGAAGCCATACGCCTAGCAAAGCACAGTAAGTGTGCTAGGTTGGTGGGGTTTTTTTTCTTTTGCAAGTGGGGAAGTTACAGGTTTTGTTGTTATTTTTTAATTGTTGCTTTGGGGGTTTGTTTAACTTGGTTCAGCCAGTAAATGTTGGCTGAATGACACAAAACTGTTTATTGCCTTTGAACTGATAAACAGGCATCACTGAGCAGCTCGCCCATGTCCTTCTGTCCCCCAGAGCCAGCTCCAGCTCCTGCTCTGGGCTGTCTCTTACAGGGACTCCGGTGCAGAAGAAGGTTTGGGGTCCTCTTCCAATTCAATGTGCTTTCTTCTGTCATTTACATAGTATAGCATTTCCCCTTTTGGCTAAGGTAGCAGCACAGATGAGGACACAAAATCAGGTTCTGAAGTTTAATTAGTGTGGTTAGAAAATTGCTTTTTTTGGATGCTTTAGTTTAGGATGATGCTGCTGAGGGAAAACAATCCTTGCTGACAGCAGAGAATTGGACTCATAACACTAATCTCCCTATCTCTGAACTGACAAAGATGTCTTTTCAGTAATTTGAACAGCAGCTGGTGTCAGGATTTTGAATAATATGAAAACTTGTAATACAAATTTTATTGTGTCTGTTTCTATCTCTTGCACCTAAGAAGAGATTAATTATGGGTTGATACATACTTTCTTTACAGGAAGGGAGTCCAATTTGTCATTCGTAGTTTTACTTGACATATTGTCTCCAGCTTTCAATGAGCTACCCAAATTTCAACTGAAAATTTAAAACTACCACTGAACTCATCAGTGTGGGTTCAATTCATTGCTCATCTTGCTCATCTACAGATTCTAAGCTACCACGAGCAAACTTAGACCACGCTCAGGTATCACAGCTGGGACGTTCCGAGAGGTGCAAAACAGTTTAACCACTGTCAAACATTACCTAATTGTCAAAATTGCCTGAAATCCACCATGTCTAAATTCTGTTGCAATTCAGAAATACTTTCCCTACAAGCCCTCTTACATGCCATAAGATCATACCCTGTTCAAATAGAAAAACATTAAAGAGGAGGTTGACAGGACCTTTCCAAAGTAGCTTAGTGGTAAAAGACTTGCAAAGGAAACAGGAGATTCAGGATCAAGGTCCCTTCAGCTTGGCATGACAGTGCCTGTGAGTGTGTTTCCTCATCAGACTGAAGGCAGGGAAGCACCAATACACAGCCAGCAATGAAAGAACCCCGTGACCGACTTACTTTTTTGTCTGGTAAGGTAAATAAGCAGACAACATGGTTTCTGATCTCTGGAAGAACCATGTGTGTGTTTCCCATTTAAAAGCCAATGAACAAATGAGCTCTGGGAAGAGCTTTCTGAGCAAGAAAGAGCTCAAGGCAGCCTTCCCACTGAGTAGCAAAATCAGGATTTCTGTCTATTATTCTCTCTTTGGTGCCATGAGTTTTCATTCCTTTTGCAGCGGCTTAGCCTTGCAGAGAGTTGCCCTACCTTAAGTTACTCTATTGCTGTAAAGCTGGAGTGGTGGGGTAAAGTCCTTGAAGAACGTTGAGGGTCAACAATGTGGTTTCTTATTTCAGGACACAGGTCATAAACACAAAATTGATGAACTAGAGACATTGTTCTCCTCCTTGCAAGCCTCTCCAGTACGTACAAAAAAGGTCTCAAATTCTGAGTTCCAAACTCTTGTTCTTCAGTCCCATTTAGCCCTTTCTCTTGGAAAGTATTTCCCTGCCTTCTCAGTGTTGCCTAGTATCACTATTTTAAAGAACTTAAAGCTGCTGTTTGTCCCATGTATGGTGGTGTCACACCTGAAATACCCTATTTAATGTGTGTGTTCAGGTTTTTCAATTGTTTGCAACACTCCCTGTGAATACTATGTTTCGTTTAGAGAAATCTGTCATTCTGCCAGATAAGCATGATTAGAGAAAGTTTTTAATTTTTACTTGGTTTTTAGGCATAGTTTATTTTAAAGCCATTTTGTTAGTCTCAATGATGAACAGAATTCAGAGAATAGTATTTGCCAAATGAAAAAAAAAAAAAAAAAAGAAAGAAAGAAAAAAAGAAAGAAAGAAATGTCCAGGATGGAAAAACAATTGCTTTACAATTTACATAACACAGCATTCCAATTTATTAGGCTGTAGCTAAAGAAATGCAAGCAAGGAAGTGGCAGTTCTATCAATGGTGCTGCTGTTTCTTACACAGCATAGACCTTACAGGAAGAAATACACCCAGTCCACAGAAGAAACAGAAACAGACTCATGTCTCACCTACTTTAAAGCTAAACCCCATGTTTTCCATTTAATCCTTTCCTTTTTCATCCTACTGGCAATGAAGACTGTCAGGAATAGATTGAGATGATTATTTGTTGAACTTATATTGTTCAGATTAATACTTTTGTTTGGTATATGTGTCCTTCAGGAAGCTCATGTGTGAATGGAATTTACAGCATTGTCTGCAGTCAAGTAGCCTATATACAACATTGCTATTAAATTACAGGTTGTTGTTGTTGCAGTGTTCCTGTATAGTGTGCTGAATTTACAGCAGGTGTTATTTAGTTAAGACTCAGGACCGAAACACTGAGTAGTAGTCTTGAATGACTAGATTTCACAGTCATCCATCGCAGCTTCTTAGTTACGGAGGCACACAGGCATGTTAGTGGCGGTTAGAATGGATGAAACTACATATGAAATCTGTAAAGAAATATTTAATGATACACATGAAACCAGTAACAACAACTCTTGATGCATTGACTTCTAACATTCAGGTAATGAGCTTTTTTATGGACCCAAAGACATAAAAAGGGAGGGTGCTCTTGAGAGGACAGAATGCCACCAGGTCTCTTGCCTGATGGATGTATGTATTGCCTTTCCCATTAACAATGCTGCAAGGCACCTCCACACCTGAAAGCTAAGAACAAAATAACAGAATAGTGACATCCAAAATAAACAAACAAACAATCAATCCATCAAACAAACATCCTGTGGATGTAGGATATTCCTTTAGTTCTGCCTCCTTCATGAAAAAATTGACTAAATTATTCTGCCCCTTTCAGTTCATCTTATTTGTATCCTTCCAAAATTGCTTAAACAGTATTATAGCAGTTGGAATTAACACACTGCCCAACATATCTGCCTGTGTGGGAGTTAAAAAGAGAAAAAGCCTTTTTCTCTTTATTTGTTTGGAACTATGTAGTAAGTTTAACTCAAAGCTAATTCTAGGCTCCAATAATGCTCATCGGTCTGGTGGAATGGGTGCAACTTTTAGCTTAAACCATCAGTAATCAACATGCAATAGTAAGCATTCATAAAGTACTTAAATCTATTTTTATGGTAAATTCTGCCACTAGCCACAAAAGAGCAACTGTACTTGGGTGAAAAAAAGGCAACATTTTCCCAGCATTGCTGCATTCTTTGCTGTTTGTACATGTATTAACAAAACCACCAATTTTAAATTGTTTAAGTTTCTTTTTAAGTTCCAGGTAAATGAAAGAAGATAATTGGTATGAACACTGCAAAGCCAGTATTGAATTACCTCTTATCATACTATTAAAGATCCCTTTCAAGTACTGGGGCCAGTTTTTATGGTACAC
Organism: Falco peregrinus; assembly: GCF_023634155.1. Lineage (NCBI taxonomy): Eukaryota > Metazoa > Chordata > Aves > Falconiformes > Falconidae > Falco > Falco peregrinus. Next base: position 69,638,036 of record NC_073739.1, read on the forward strand.
TGTGAATTACAAAGTCTTCTCCAGTGTGTACCGTTCAGGCTTATTAGTATTCCCTTTGCAACATACTTTTGTGTCACCACAGCAGCAGCTGTTTGGTTCTGTGCTTTCTGCTCTTTTCTCAGTGACAAGGACATCCATTAACATTTCTGCAGCAGACAAAGACCTGATTAGGTAGTAGCGATGTTCTCCCTCATTGTCATAAAGAGAGAAATATTGAGGATTTTGTGTAGAATTATGTTAGAAAGATAGGACTCCAAGCCTGTGGATGTCTGGCTGTTCACCATCACTTTGAGATGTGCTGTCTGCTATTACAGATTACCCCAGCATTTCGATACTCCATTTTCCATACATAGTTTTGAAAATACATATTCTCTCCATCACAATGCCTGCAGACAACAGAGAAAATGTTACTACGTATCTAAAATCTATTTCTCAAGATTTTCTGCACCCTCTTCCTGTTTGGTTAGCTTTGGGGAAAATGACCAAAACCAAAACCACTTATTCAGTCTTTTTCTGGATTTAACAAAATAAATGGAAAAAAATTCAAAAGGACAAATCCATGTGTGCTTGCTTACAAGAAGAAATCTGTAACTTTCTTCAGTAAGTGGTTTTCATGAGTGTCACAGCTATTTTTAACAGTAAAAAGTTATTTTTCGTGCATTCAAGAAAGAACTCAAGTTGCATATTTTCATATGAAAATAGGGCATTTGGTACAATTGTTAAAAATAGCTCACAGATTTTTCTGGAAATTAGAATTTATTTTCTGATTTTTACCTATGGAGCAAACAGACAGTGTGATACTGTCAGTCTGATATTTTTTTGAGAGTCAGTTCTGAGCTGAGAGAGAACAATCTGCTAAGACATGCATTGAAATATGTCTGATTTTGTTTGTCTTTGTATTCTAACAATTCAGTGGGTCTGAGAGCAACACTACAGAAAAACATGTCTAGACCATCCAGTTTCTCGTCCAGCCTCCAGCTCAAGTTTTCACTTCAGGTTTCAGCTTCAGTTTATATTATTTCCTACTATCCAGCAGACTGTTGCATGGCCCAGAAACCCACAAGCTCTTTTCAAGGGCAGTACATGAAAAGGCCCTCCTCCTGTAGTGTGTAAAACTGATGGTCATCAGAAGAGTGAGACTTAGAATTTGCAAAAAAAGCCCCTCAGATGGAACATTTCTGAAGATATTCTTCAGTTATCAAACCTAAGCAAGATTATTTTTTTAGGTGATAAGTTTTCCAGCTCCTTTTTGCTCCCCCTAATTTAGTGATGTGCACAGGGAAAAGATTCTTTGATTCCTCATAATAAAATGAGATAAGCGGCAGTGAAAGCTTATGCAATCTGATTTTGCAGACAAGAGAAAGAAGCTACTGTGAGGATAACAAGCAGATGAACAATCCTGAAACACAGGGAAGATAACTGTTTACCTAAAGCAATATCAGAAAGGAAGTGTGTCTATAAAGAAAAAGATCTGTAAAACTTTTACTGTGATGCCTGTATCACTGTGCAGACTCATTCACTCTCATCCTGTCCAAAACGTCCCTCTTGCTTTTATCCACCTCTGTTTCTCATCTTAAATGGTGAGTGCACTGGAGTAATATCTGTCTTTCTGCTTTCTGTTTGAACAGTAATTTGCACAAATTGCTCCCATGTCTCTGGCTGAGAACAATAGGTGCTGCAGGAAGTGAAACAATCTTGATCTAGAGACTTTGATAAAGCAATACTATGATTCACCTAGATAGAGAGATGACAGATAAGCTTGGCTTCAAAAACATGTAAAAAGAAAGGAGACAGACACATAAAAAAAAAGGCAAGGAGGAGAAATTATGAGTGTTAATAAATGTAAAGATATCATGACTGCTTCAGAATGTCTGAAAAACAAATTGCTAGGGACTAGGAAAGTACATTTCAAGTCCAGTCACTGTAGATATATCTACACAAATATATATACACATACTGTCACATTAATATATCTATCTGCTAAAGATGATGGACTGACCCCACTAAGGCCACTCTGATGACCTTCTATAAATGACTAAGAGATACTACTGAAGAAACAGACAGAGATGTGGTGAGCAGCCAGAGAAGGAAAAGAAGACTGGAAAGTGGAAAGTTTAGGGAAAGTACAATTTTGAGAAGGTAATGGTAGAAAGTGAGAGCTCAAGCTAAAATGCAACTGTTAGAACTGGGAAACAACCAGGATATCTGAGAAAGGAGAGAGAGGGGTAGGGGACTGGCATGTTAAGTCTTGCTTGTTTCCACCCATCTCGGCATTGAAAAGTCTGCTAGACTCTGCATGGAGATGTGGGAATCAGAATGGAGAACCAAAATTCTCCCTGGGATTGGGAGGGCAGGGAGAAAACAGAAGGTCAGAGGAGTTTTCAGGTCAGGTGCAATGCACGGACGTTGAGTATTGGAATGGTACATATGCTGAAGATGCGGAGAACATAAGGAGACGCACTTCCGTCCATTCTGGTCAAAGCCTTTGCAAGCAAGGTTGAAAGAAAGGAAGAGGAGAATGATGGGGTCTTCTAGAAAAGGGGTTCATGCACAGATCAATAAAAATGCATTTGGCACTTGAATCAAAGTAAAGTAGTGACTTCAGTGAGAGAGGTGTTTTCTCTCACTGATATTGATTGGTGTCTCTTTTGTTGACAGAAAATTATACTGTTAATTCACTTTTGTTTAATTATGAAACCGAGTTCTTCTAGCCTCTCCTGGTTAGAGAGTTTCTTCATTACACTGTAGACTGTTTAAGTTATGCCAGTAACCAACTGAACCATAGGCTTGTAGTATGTTGCTAAATGAGGGAAAATCACTGCAGCAATGCCAAAGTAAGTAAAGGGTGATTCTTGCTCTATACAGAGGGGAACTGGCAAGCACAAGACTAAATAAATTGCAGTCCCCAGCTTCTGACAATGAAATCACCCAAGACATCCATCCAATCAAATAAACCTAGAGCTTCAAACCCAGTTTAATTAGAATACTTCAACTGATTTTGAAACAAATCTAATAGATTATTGTACTTGAAAGAGCGTGGCCAGCAGGACAAGGGAAGTGATTGTTCCCCTGTACTGGGCACTGGTGAGGCCACACCTCAAATGACCTCTTCAGTTTTGGGTCCCTCATTCAAGAGGGACGTAGTGGTGCTAGAGTATGTCCAGAGAAGGACAATGAGGCTGGTGAAGAGTCTGGAGCTCAAGCCTTCTGAGGAGCAGCTGAAGGAACTGGGGTTGTTTAGCCTGGAGAGGAGACTCAGAGGGGATCTTACTGCTCTCTACAACTACCTGACAGGAGGTTGCAGGCGGGGGGGGTGGTCTCTTCTTCCAGATAACAAGAGACAGGACAAGAGGAAATGTCCTCAAGTTGTGCCAGGTGAGGCTTAGATTAGATACTGGGAAAAATTTCTTCCCTGAAAGGGTGATTAAGCATTGGAACAGGCTGCCCAGGGAGGTGGTGGAATCACTGTCCCTGGAGGTGTTTAAGAAACGCTTAGATGTAGTGTTTAGTGACATGGTTTAGTGGTGGACTTGGCAGTCCTGGGTTAATGGTTGAACCTGATGATCTCAAAAGTCTTTTCCAGCCTCAATGATTGTATGACTTTATGATTCTATCCTTCAGAATTTCTAAAGAAAAAGCAAGATACTAATTTTGCAAAGACTCACATGCTAAATTTCAGGCATGTGAGTGCTGTTGACTGATGACCCTTGCCACATATGTGGCACTTGAAGGATCTGAATATGTAGTCAGGTTCTAGAGCATATTAAGCATATTAAAGGAGTAATAGCACTGACCCTGTTACACTTATGGCAGAAATAGTACTCTGATGTCCTAAAATTTAAAATAAACAATCTGTACAGGAAGCTCTTATTATTCTGCAAACAATGGAGTAATTTCCCAGAGGGAACAGCACTGTGACCTCTGTGTATGATTGATAACAAGGAGCAAGACACAATACTGCCAGTATCCAGGCAAAAGCAGAGTATTAGCTGGGAGAGACTCAATCACTGTTTTTATCCAAGACTTTCAGGCTGTATCAAAGAGATAAAACAAAAAAAGCATTACATATCATAAACCAAATTCTTTAGGAGCAGTGATGTTGCAACGTGGTCAAGTAACATGAGATCTCCAAAATGATCTCTGGGGATACGCACCTCTCTCTCTTTTTCTGTCTGTATAGGGACCCTGGAACTTTAGATAATCTCAACAACACCCTACTTAAATACCCTTATATAGTTGCAAGATTAAAACTTACCTTTAGAGTTCTTTGTGATAAATAACAGAGGGGGCTATTTAGCGATTCCTTGATCTACAGCAGTGAGTTAGAGGGTCCCAATTGTCTTAACTTGAGCCAGCAGGAGCTTGATTTCAGTGAATATTTCAGGCTATATCCATGCTCTATTTAGGAGGTGGTTCCAGCTCACTGTGACTGGGACTAAGTTTTATGTTTTAGGTGGGGTTCAGTGCACGGGCACCTCAGAGGAGAGAAGCGCACATTTCTCCTTCTGGCTTGCTGTCACCCTGGATGGACTGTATGAGCTGTGCCTTCTGGACCTGGGTCCACAAACGTACAGCTCACAATGGACTTTTGACATTAAGCAACCATACAGGGCTGTTAAGGTGCAGACAGCACTGCGGTGCCTCTCTTTGAAATGTGCTGCAATACAAATACAGTGCAAGCATGGCCCATAGCTTAATGAGGCCAGGATGTGTGTTTCACAGAGCCCTTGTGATCACAGTGTGTCAAACAATGTTCCAGGAGGAAATAGAAAGACTGAATTCAAAGGTTAAAGTCACTGCATTTGCATTTTGGAAATGCAATATTCGTTTATCTTACAGGACATTGTCATTTAAGGCTTACCTTCTGTGAAGTTACTCTGGAACTGGTTTATGACATTTTATCCTTGTGTATAAATCCAGTGTGCTGATGCTTTCTTTCCAGGACAGAAGTACGTCCTATTATCCCACTATGAATGAACAAGGTTCCCTTTATTTTTGAATAACAGTGGTCCTACATGCAGCTGTTCAAGAACAGCAAGTTTTTTTCTGAATTCACTTTCCAATTGGAGACAAATTTCAAATGTAGACAGCCTGTTTAGAATTTCACAGAGGCATCAGGAAAAAGGTACCTATTCTGAGGACTGGTGTCCTAGCTGTCGTGCCAGCTTCTGCATGCACTCAGATGAATATGCAACCTGACAATCTCTGGGTATGTTGCGAGCACCTCTCAGGAGAAACCTGACGTTTCTGCCATTGCAGGGAATGGTGTGACAACACTGATATTTCAGTATCCAGATATCTCCATTGCACTTTGATGTGCACAAAAAGAAATCAAACTAGCAACATATAAATGAACAGAAATATCCAAGCAGCATTTTCACTAGGAATACAGAATCAGACTTCAGGAATTTCATCTCATATTGTGCCATAACTATTGAAATTCTGTGGATGTGGCTCAAATATTCGAAGACCTTCCTTTTTCCCAGTGTATGCAATTCTATGTGCTCAAATATGGGATAAATTTATACATCTGGGATGTGATTAAGATTAGGAGAGGGTTCACAGCATACAGCTGCACCTCTGAGTGCAGAATGTCACGTGGGCCACAGACTCCAGTTGAAGCACAGTTCTGCATTTTCTTCCACGCCTGATTTCAGAATCATCTGCTCGGCAAATCACAGGACAGGCCAACAAAATTAATTTGGTGCACAGAATAACAGAGCAGGAAGGAAACCGCTGTGTTGTGCTGCTTACAGACCAGAGACTCACGGAATGTACCCCTGGGGAAAAGAAAGGCAGGAGCTGACAGTGAGCTTCATGCTTAACGTATGAGACTTGAGAGCCTGACTCAGATGGAACTAGGGACACCCACAATGGGTACTGTGGAAATTCCAATATTGGGGTTTGGGATGTCAGGCAGAATTTTCCGTTATTAGTGATTTTGGTAGCCTACCATGAATCTTTGTTACTGTGGCAGCAGTTTTCAATACTCTTTTTTTAGGATAGGCCCCTCAGACTGTTTCACTCAGGCATACCAAGACACTTCTGAAAATCTTTACACCAATACTTCTTTTAACTTACTTAATTTTCAGTTCATTTCCAAATTACTGGCTACTTGTGACTGGAACAAGTGATTGGAGAACTGCTAAGGGAAAAATGTCTCATTGTGTGTCAGTACACCAGCTCATTTCCTGTGGTGAAAAGCAAGTTAGAAACATAAATACTTAGTAGAAGTTTTTTTTTATTTCAGTGAGTCCAAAAGCAGCAGTTCAAGTCCATCAGCTGAAAGCAAGGATATTGATAAAGTCTCAGCAGCAATTCTTTACAACAGAAGACTGAAGGATGCTTGAATTCAAGTGCACAATTCAACCACATATTGATTATATTCCAAGTTGCCCCTTTTGTTTATATTAAATAGGTAATTAGATTCCTTTCTCTGTGTTCTCTAATTTATGTTCTTACAAAATTGGAGTCTAATTCTGGAAAACATAAGATTCTTCCAATATTTTTGTTAGTTAAACTCATAATTTGCATTTGGTTTTTTGCAAATGGCTTGTGCTTTTTAAACGAAGCATAATGTGCAGCTGTATCAATGCATCCTTATGCTATACTGTGCAAGGCTGGACATGGGATAAATAAAGGTCATATTCTTAAAAAAGAATTCACAAGTAACTCTTTTACTTAAATTCTTGTGATTCAGTTTTATCACAAAATTTAAAATAAATAATTCCACAGATTTTAATGTATAGCACACACGAATGTCAAATTTAAACTATTGCTTTCATATGAATTAAAGGCATGGACATTGGTTTTAATCTCCACAAAATTCAAGATGAAGCCAGTTGAATTTCAAAGGTAATTGGCTGTGAATACTATCAGTTTTACAGGAGAGTTCTAAGCAACTGTTGTTTCTAGATTCATGTGTTTAGGAAAACTTGTATAAAAAACTTTCAGAAAAGACAAACTGGCTTTGATTCAAAGTAGAGAAAAAGGCTTAATTTTGTTCTTGGAGAGTAGCCATTATATGTTCACATTTGTGAAACATCTCCCCTGACATCAGGCTGTGGCATTGCCTTCATAATTCAAGTCTGTGGAGAAGATTTGAAAAATGCTACACCAAAATGATATCCCTTTAACAAAAGAACACTATCGATTAAGAAATACAGCCATCAGTCCCTCAGTCACTCTCTACCTATCTCAGTTCCTTGATCATCATTCCCGAGAACAGAGGAGTTTATTTTACTGTTATTGCTTTGAAGAGAGTAGTATTAAATAATTTAATGAAAACAGTAGGTATTTCTGTGTGATCACCAGGATCATTTCAGAATGCAGCACTTTTCAGGGCTTGGTGAAATGTACTTTTGGTATAATATCTGTCTTTCATACTCATAGGTCTTGTCTCCCACCAGTTTGCCAAACTATGGAGCAATTTATTTTGAGGCTTGAAAACTAGTATTGTTCAACATTTTTGATGGAACACATGGCTTGATTGATTTTAGCCTTCAGGAGAAAATTGAATGACTCTTTTGTCTCCCACCAGGTGATTGATTCCGCATGCTGTCATGTGCAGGGCCAGTGTTCCCAGAGATACTAGGCTTTTTGTGCAAGGACAGCCAGAAACACTGCAAGTGTGCATTTGGTGGGCCAACAGGTGCTTCAAAAACCTACGGAAGTTGAGCAAAGGCAAATGCAAAGTCCTGCATCTGGGAGGGAACACTGTGTACATTAGTGTTTGTCAGGGACTGACTGGTTTGGGAGCAGCTCTGAAAAAGGTACCTGAGCTCCTGGTGGAACAGTGAACCTGGATTCAGCAAGGTGCCCGTGCAGTGACAAAGGCTAACCACATACGGGATTACATCGAGGACAAGGGTTTATTCCTCTCTGCCCAGGGCTTGTGGCTCTGAATCTGGAGCAGGGTATCCAGTTTTAAGCCTGCAACATGTGAGACACAAACCAGAGAGAATCCAGCACAGACCCCCTACTATGGTTAAAAGGCTGAAGCACTTACTCAGGGACCTTGGCCACTAATGCCCAGACGGGTACCTGCAAGCAGTTACACAACACAAATAAACAGGGCTTTTGCCTGACCCTGGACAAGCTGTGACATCTCTGCTGGGAACAGTAGACATAGCGAATGAAAAGCTGGAGAGGAAGCAAGCTGGCATGGGAGATAATCTAGTATCACTGGTTCTTATATATACCCCTCCATCCAGATCAACAGTTTTCTCATTTGCTCTGTCTAATCAGGCATCATGATAGCTCAACCATCAACCAGCAGCCCCAGGTCCTTTTCTGCCAGGCAGCTTTCCCCCAGCCTGTAGCATTGCATAGGGCTGTGTGACCCAAGTGCAGGACCTGGCACTTCTCCTTGTTGAACCTCATGCAATTCGCCTTGGCCCATCAGTCCAGCCTGTCCAGATCCGTCTGCAGAGCCTTCCTACCCTCCAGCAGCTCAACAGTCCCCCCAAACTTGGTGTCATCTGCCAACTTAGTGAGGGTGCACTTGATGTCCTCATCCAGATAACTCATAAAGATATTAAAGAGAGCCAGCCCCAGTACTGAGCCCTGGGGAACACCACTGGTGACCAGTCACTAACCAGATTTAACTCCATTCACCACAATCATTTAGGCTTGGCCATCTAAGCAGCCTTTTACCCAGCACAGAGCACACCCACCCAAGCCACGAGCAGCCAGTGTCTCCAGGAGAATGCTGTGGGAGATGGTGTCAAAGGCTTTACAAAGGCCCAGGTAGGCAACATCCACAGCCTTTCCCTCATCCACTAGGCGGGTCATCTTGTCATAGAAGGCAATGAGGTTCATCAAGCAGGACCTGCCTTTCATAACGCCATGCTGGCTGGGCCTGATCCCCCAGTTGTCCTGCACGTGCTGTGTGTTGGCACCCAGGATGATCTGCTCCATAACCTTCCCTGGCACTGAGGTCAGGCTGACAGGCCTGTAGCTGCCTGGATCCTCCTTCCTGCCCTTCTTGTAGATGGGCATCATGCTGGCTGACCTCCCGTCTTCTGGAGCCTCCCCAGTTAACCAGGACTGTTGATACATGACGGTGAGCAGCTGGCGAGCTCCTCCACCAGCTCCCTCAGTGCCCTCGGGTGGATCCCATCCAGCCCCACAGACTGGTGCGTGTCTCAGTGGAGCAGCAGGTCACTGACCGTTTCCTCCTGGACTGTGGGGACTCCATTCTGCTCCTCCTCACCCTGTCTTCCAGCTCAGGGGCTCAGTACCCAGAGGGAAGCTGGGCTTGCTGTGAAAGACTGAGGCAAGAAAGCATTAAGCACCTCAGCCTTTTCCTCATCCTTTGTGGCAGTGTTCCCCCCCGCATCCAATGAAGGATGGAGATTATCCTTGGCCCTCCTTCTGTTTCTCATGTATTTGTAAAACATTTTTGTCATCTTTTACAGCAGTGGCCAGCCTAAGTTCTAGCTGGGCTTTCTCCTCTCCACCTTCCCCCTGCATAACCTCACGACACCGCTATAGCCCTCCAGGGTTGCCTGCCCCTTCTTCCAAAGGTGGAAAACTCTGCTTTCCCCCTGAGTTCCAGCCAAAGCTCTGCTCAGCCAGGCTGGTCTTCCCTCCCACCAGCTTGTCTTTTGGCACATGGGGATGGCCTGTTCCTGTGCCTTTAAGACTTCCTTCTTGAATAATGTCCAGCCTGCCTGGAGTACCTATTAGTATCACCTCCTGTAACTGGCCTAAGAATATTATTTATTTATTCCTGTACATAAGGAAAATAATTTATCCAAATCCACTAGTGTTAAAATGGCACAAAAGACAAACTAAATCACAGACTAAAGCATCAACCACCTTGCGATGATACCAGTGATTACTTCCATACACCCTCCTGACAGCAACTCCAGCTATTCTCTTCAGCTGCTATACGCATCCTACCACACAAATTGCTATTTGATACCCACCAGATTAAAAGAAGAAGCAGCATATCGCCTGTCCATAAGCCGTTAAAAAACATGTTGATTTTCTCATGGGGTTTTCTCTATCTGCTTGCTGCCATATCTGAGTGGGGAGTAAAACTGACTGCCTGAATCAATGTTGGCCGTTGTAGGTGTGCTTCCTGGACAGCATCAGCGGCTGATGTGGTTCAGCAGTGCCATCCAGTGGGACACAGCGAGCCACAATTCCCCTCTGCAGCTGCAGGCAAGCAAAGTGTCCCCACTGCCCTCCTGCTTGGAGCCTCCATGGCCACCCACGGGCACTCCACTAGGACCTGTGAGACTCCGAGCAAGTTACAGCGGCTCTCAGTGAGCTGCTGCCTCTGTCCTGCGAGCTTGCCAGGTACCCTCACGTACTGCTCTGGGGCTGGCAGCAGGCATTTTTGTTATTCGAAGTTTCAAAGACTTGAAAATTAGCAACCCCACAGACATTTTCTGCTCAGGCAAAGCCTCAGTAATTGAGTTTTCTTATAAATCACGTTTTGTCATTTTAACCTTTTACTTTTCTTTTGTGACCATTATTTAGATAAACATCCTGCCCCAGTGGGCAGGAAAGTGATTTTCTTTCTAGCACTGTTAGAACCCTTTGTCCCAAGCACAGCAAGATCTCTGGGATACAGACCCTCATGGTTTTATTTCTCACAAACCCATCAGTTGCATTTACTGTGATAAATACAAAACAAAGTAATTTTGTTTTGAGGGGGTTTATATTAAGGAGCTTTACAATATATTTTAGTGACATTCCAGTTTTGGATTTGTAACAATTTCAGTCCCAAGCTTAACTGACTTACCACCTAAACTCAGCAGACTCAGAAATATAAATAGTAAGACGTGTTTTAGGTGAAATTTAAAAGGTAATGCTAAATGAAATCCACAGTGCACCTCTGCAGCTATTTGGCCTATGAATTCTCAACAGGCTGGTCATGTCTTCCACAGCACACCTCTGTGCATCTAAGGTGTTCCTCTGCACAGCACACATGCTCATCTTCCCTGCTGCTCCAAAGCAGTACTGAATCATTCAAGCTACTCCACCACTAGCTCTGCAATTCCTATGATGCCAGAGCTCTGGAACTGCACAGACTTGTAATTCCCACTGCTTTTTTCCTAGGCTGCATCCTTAAAGCTTGTCATTCTTAATTCTCTAAGTTATCCTATTTTTAAATTAATATAAGTGATGTTCTTCAGGTTAAGAAAAATTATATTCCCTACATTATCTTGATCTTTTAAAATGACAGTGAATTAGTATCTGTTAATTAGATAACATACAATAACATTGTTAATGACTAATGACAATGATGGTTTATCTGTTATGACAGCATGACTGCAGACGTATGTGTGCATGCATGTGCGCACACACGTGAGGGAGGCTCAACACACACAGAAAGACTGTCAATATCGTTCTGTAAAAAATAATTTATTCCTTAAGAAGAAAGCAGAACAAAGATCTTGCATTGAAAAAAAGTCTTTGTAGTAGCTAACATAGCAACAGGTTTCTGCATTCAGCCCTCTACAGGTAGAACATCACGGAATTATGACATGCAGGAAAGTCACATACATCCAGTCACAAAGTGTGGAATTTTCCCAAAATTCTCATAAAACTTTAGTGTCTTCTCTATTTTGAAGGCCAAAGCACACATATCCTATTAAGAAAAGGATAAAACACAGAATTCTCATAGGACAGCTTCCCATGGATTCTCCCTTGAAAATCTGTATGTCCTGATTAGAAGGTGTATAAAAACAACTAGAAAGCTGAGTTAATTGTGCATGGAGATTAAAAAACAAAACACGTAACACTTCCTGTGTCTGTTCTGGCTCCTTAAAAAATAAAAAACTTCTCAATATTCCCAACACAGCTGGGTTGAGCACCACACACATACTTGAGGGCAATTACAGACGAATGTACACTATGTAGCGATATATCTAGGTACCAAAAAAAAGTTGTAATTCCATGAAGAAACAGAAAGGAAAAAACAAAAAAAAAACCCACCTGAACAAAACAAATACATGCATAGGCAAGAAATCCAAGTAGTTTCTGAACATTCATCCATAATTAAAAAAATATTAAAAAGGTGGAAGACAAGGACTATCTCAAATGGCATCAATATGGAAAATGCAATTCCAACTGTAAAAGGCAGTTTCCCTTTTTATAAAAATATGTGCAACTGTGTAGAAAATTTCAAGGCAAGTATACTTCACATCTGCATAGGGCCACAACTATTTGAGTAACTGACAGGTCTTCTGGATTCCATAAATTTCCTGAAGTACTAACAATTCCATTTAATATTTATTCATGACATCAGAGGTATGTCCAGTTCAAGTGAATAATTTCACTGCAACAGAATGCAGGGAGATGCTGAAGTCTTCTGTGGTCAGTTAATAAACAAGATCACAAACAAGAAACAACCAATTCATACATGGTAGTTTGTTGCCTTCTAAGAATTTTGGTCTGGGTCAACAGTTCTCCCACAGGTGCTATTTCTTGTCCAAGCATTGCTTCTGGAAAAAATACAGAGGAATTTACTATTTTGAAAGAGATACTGTCTTCTTGTCAACTTGCTACTATACTACATACAGTGTATTTTCTTTGGTTGGGAACCATCGCTGTCAAGATCTCCACTGAATATGTTTACTAAATGTGTGACGTGTGCCATAACGGCCACTCTGGTGAATGAACCTAGTGTTAGGTGTATTTACAGAAAATAGATTATCAGATATAGTTAGAAAAGATTGCACCCTCAAGCGCCCAGCTTTAAAGAAAGAAAAAAATTAAAACACCCAGATTGCTCCCCAAAATAACTTCTTCAGCTGCTGCAATCCAGGCAATCCTACTTGTACTTCTATTTCAGGACTACAGTTGGAAGAAGATTAATTATCGAAGTACATGTAGTGAAATATATGCAGGTCTGCCTTTTACATCTCCTTTCTGACAACACTGTCAGGAAAAGATTCCCACTTCATCTCAACTGCAAAACACCAGTCTCTATACAGTAAAATAATGCACAGTTCCACTACTGTGCATTTTTACAACTTGCTTCTTCCAGGAGCCACTCAATTCCATTTAGCAATCCAGCTAAAGTTGCAGCTACAGTGTCCTGCACCTGTAAAAATAAAAAAAAGAAAGCTGATGTATTAGAGATAACAGATAACAGCATCTAAGAACACTTTAACATCACTCCATGTCTATCCTTAAAGTCAGAAACACCCATAGCAAATCTAAATTTTAATCACTATTTTAAAGGTCCCTTAGACAAAAAAAGGTTTCTTAAGAGTAAGGTACAAAAAGAAAAAACTACCTTTTACAAAATTAATTACAAGAGCCATTAGGAAAGCCTTGCATTCTTGGTATCAAGATGAATTTAAACTCAATCATTTCATCAGCTATTCTGGAACAGTATACTTACTTTACAGATAAAATCTACTTGACAATTCTTCTCATAACTCTTAAAGCAAAAATACTGCTAGCTTTAGAATTTAATGCATGTTATTAATTCTTAGATTTTGTGAGGTATTATAAAGTGGCTACTATAATGGTATATTTTTAAAAAGCCTGTAAACATCCTCCCTGTGAAAACAAAGGAATTAAATCAGGATTTTGGTTTTTCTGATTAAGTACTATTCTTTGGCTACACAGTGTCACCAAAAATTAGTTATGTGTGGCTGAGCCATACTGATGTATACTGTGCTTGACAAGCATAAAAGAACAGGCTCTGGACCTCATGTGCTAGGTAAAAAAATGATTTGTCAAAAACTCAGTACATCACGTCAAGTGAAGTATTAACAAGACAATTAACGGTCTCCTGAAAATGACAGAAAAATCTACCTTGTGTCCAAGGCCCTGGGCTGTGACTCAGGAAATTTAGACTGAAATTAACTGAGGCTTTCTTACTCCCTTCAAGACCAGCATTTTGTCCTCTCTCACATTCTGGCTCCATCTGAAGTTTCTGGGCAAGCTACCTAGCTCTCCTATGTTCAGATAGGCTAATGCTTCATCTTAAGTGGACCAAAGAAACTAAATTCTTCACTTAAGTGGAGAGTTCACATACCAGTATTGAAAGCTGCACACTTGCTTAGCTAGGTACAGTTCAGGAACTACCATAAGCCTAACTTAAATTTAAGCCACAGAGAAACAGAAAATAAAAGGTTTAAAACCAAGTACCATCCAGGGCTGACATAGCAGATTTAGTTGCAACTGATGTGCCATATAAACACAGGGAATTCTTTTCACACCAGTGTGAGAGACACAAGACAACACTAGCAGAGGTCTGTTCGGAGGCCCAAGGGCGGGATCAATCATTGCCAGAATACGAGCCAGTTCCTCTTGACGATCATTCTCTAAGAAACAATTTTTAATATATGAGTATCAAGTATATCAAATCCCAAGGAGTTACTGGGTTTTTTTCGACTTTTCAAATATTTACAATTTCAGAGGTGAGGAAACAGGGGGCTAGAAGGGATAAGGACAAATTATCTAGTTATCACAAGGCTGGATCATCCTAATTCATGTCACACTTAGACACCATTTAAAGATCTCCATAGATTCTATTGCAGCCTACTCCAGTCCTTAACATGAGAATGTTTTCCAAGTACCTCACAGACATCAAAACTGCAACAAGCCATTAACAAATACACACTGTATGGTCAGCAGCCCTCCTCTACTTGAACAGAGACTTTTCTCTTTAGTATATTCCTTAATATTCCTGTTAACATTTCCTTCTTTTCAGAGCTAGCCCTTTCCCTCCATTTAAAGTTGATCAACGTAAAGACAATTACCACAATAGGTGTTTGGATTATCCTCTTACAGGACTATCCTGATTTGGACTAATCACATCTTTTACTGCAGTTTTCCTGGTGAAGGGTCTGCTTCCAGGCTATCACACCACTACCAATGCATTTCAGGCCGCTTCTCCTACCCATGCTCAGGGCTTTTTCTTTCAGCTTTGTTCTTAATTCAGGTAATTTTCCACATGTAGCTTAGACACCAACCACATCAGCATCCTCCATAAACAAAAGAAAGGGCCATAACCCCTCACAGGGAGATGAGGGAGACTGTCTAGGATAGGGGACCTCTTCAACTGGATAAACCACACAGAAACAGCACCAATGAAGCAGATTTTGTAAGACTAAGAACATAAATTTTGATGTACTGTATATTCTTTGCAACCTTTTATGACATTCCAATCATTCGCAGAATATGAAGAAATAAAATCAAGAGAAACAAGAGAAATGCCTTACTTTTATGGGCTTCTGCATTAGCAACATAAATGAATCCATCAACTACTTCGCACACCTTTTTCACTTGAGCTATTACACTGTAGTGCACGGCTTGCTGATTCCCTACTATGCTGTTCTCTTGGTAGAACATCTTATTCACAGCAACAGCTTGCTCTGCCCTTGCTCTCCTCCTTTCCACACTGCAAGATATTTCAGTGTTTCAGTAATCAGGTTAATTGAGAACGCAAAAAAGCAATTTTGAGTCTAGGCAGTACAGGAAAGGGACAGAAAAATGGTTTGAGCCAGCAAAACATTTCCATTTCTCCCCAACGCCTCCAACTCCCCCTTTTTCTAGTGTACATATACAGATGGTTAGCAATCTGCAAGATGCATACTGAAAATACACCCCAGGATGAGTTTCAAAAGGGAATCAAACAAGGTATCAAGAGGAACAGAAACACCTGTTACGTATTTGTCGTACACATTTGCTATGTATAAGGTTTGGAAAAGGTTTATTACTTCCACGTGAAAATTTAGCAGTTGGAGAAAGAAAGAAAAAGATATGCACCTGAAGCTTCGGTTTATGAGATATCCATGCATGTGAATGCACGCATAAAAATCACATGACAAAAACATGAGGAAAAGCATGAAATAACCAAGAAACTGTACTTTTTTTTTTTTTGTGGAGAACAAATCTTACCTAGTGGTTGAATACAATGTCAAAATATTGAATTTTTGATTATTGAACTGAAAACTGACTCCTGACCCAATTCCTACGGAGAAAAAAAAGAATATATGAGATTACAACTATTTGGTAACTGAATACAACTAAGTACCCCATTGCTATTAGAGGTAGCATATTTTCCGTTTTACAAAGAAGTTTTATACATGCTTTGCTTGAACAAGCTATTAATTTAATTAAAATAATTTCAACAGTATTAAAAGAAAACAAGGACATGCTTCCATGTTTCTGATACGTAGACTTGAACCTAGAATAACCTGTATCAGAGAGGAGCTAGACTTCCATTTATTAGCATAAATTGGCACAGAAAGGCTCTAGTCTCTATGACAAGCTGCATCAAAAAGAACGTAAGAGAAAAAAAGTAACACTAAGAAATCGTATTTTCTATAAATACAATTCCATTATTGCAGTTCTGCTGTGCTGAAATAAACATCAGTTAAGAAGTAATAAATTTTTGTCTCTGGTTTGGACTGAAGTGAAATTACAGATGTCCCAAACTACGTTTTTAAACATTGAAAAAAATCCTTCATCTGTTCCTATAACTATCCTAAATTAAATTTACACCACTTGACACCACAAGACTGAATCATACATAGGGTCAGTCTTGACTTTCTGTATAAAAAAAGTGTGTTTTTTAACCATTTACTGCAAGCACTATCTAGAGAAAGTTCTGCCTGCACTTATCCATCACAACAGCAGGCATGACATGTAATTTCCTATCAAAACGTTAAGCACAAGGAGCAAAATGGTCCATCTGATGTTGTGCAAATCTAATCATAAAACCATTCCAGCTATTTTATTCCAAATGTTCACTGCATTTATCCTTCTGATGAATAGAAAAGGAGAAAGTGTGGGGTTTTTTTAACCGTTATGCTACTGAGTTTAAGAGGAGAAAAAAGCACCCCTCTTCTCCCCCGATGTCTTTTGCATTGTACCTGTTTATGAAATAAAAAAGCAAAAAAACAAAACCAGGAATACCATGAATTTGTCTTTGTGGAAGTCCAGCTACTAGCAGAATTTCTGGGCACGTCATCATGTTTTGCACTAAAGAGTCGTCCAGCTCTTCCAAACCTGGCCCGAACATAGCAAAGCGAGGTTCTGCTTGGGTGACCAGTGATTGCAAAAAGGAAGTCACAGCCCCATACCGGGGACGGTTTGATTTCAGACTTCTTCTACTCTGAGGACAGCTTTTTTTATATCTGTGTAAAATAGACGCAACTAGAAATTAAAACAAAATACAAAAGAGGTATCAATCAAACAACATAAATTGATCTAGGTCCCACAGTTGTCACACTTTGTTACCAGTACAATTCAAGCACAGGTCAAACCAAATTGATGGTTTCAAGCACCAGTACAAAGCAGGTAAAGGCATCAGTCCTTTCAAAGTCTAAATACTGACCTTTTAGACCTTAGTACACTTACCTATGGATCTTTTCGTTTACTTTAAAAAATAAAGTAAAATAAAATTACAAATTTTCTCACCCTCGCCAAACATGCAGTATTGGTAAAATAACGTCAAAGCTGATGAGTCACATACAACAGAAAAAATAAATAAAAAAAAAGTGTATTTCAAACTTTAATTAGATCACTTTTGTGTTTATTGAAACATGTAACCACCTGAAAAGGACAGTTTCCACTACAGGCGCAGAGAACGCATGTTGTAAAAGGAGGCAGGTGTTACCTGCCAGCTTATGTGTTCATTTGATGCAAAAGCTGGAAGGCTTTGAAAAGACTTTGGTAATAAAGGGAAAGAATTAAGTCATAGAAGTGAAAGACATCCTCGAAAAGCGACTTCAGTTTTTGCTTCTGTTGTCATGGTAGGTGACTGCTGGACAAAACATTTCAAGGAAACATTAAATATGTGCTCCTCTACACCCAAACCAAGAGATCAGCAAAACCAGTAAGTGCTCACAGACATGATGGAGACCAGTGACAAGTGGTTTAAAACAGGTGATGTTCTGAAGTATTCAGGCCTAAAGAGACTTAAGTCCAATGTCCAAAATCAGTAGATACTCAAATTCTGGGTGTGTCTTTCCCATCTGTAAAGTGGGGATGAAGGTCACAAAGATGGCAGAAGTTAGTAAACCTATCATGAAACAAGTTTCATGAAACCACCTTTGGAAAATTTAACTGCAAATTAAAAAAAAAAAAATACTGCAAATTAATTTAAGAGAATTGAATGAAGTTTTAAAAAAAAAAAAGCAACACAAAATTATCTGCCTGTCTTAAATGATCTGCCTGTCTTAAGATTTTTTCTCAGTCATAAAACACATTATGTGTGTTGCCATGCTTTTCAACCACGCCAGCTGAAACCACAGTCTCCGTCTTATGGTCTTTGACAACCCATGCTAAAGCAATACTGCTTGTTAGTCTGTGCACTTGCAAAACAGAAACTTTTTTTCCTAGGTCTTCCAGGTAAGATGAAAAAAACAGATTCATTCCATTTGCTGTACTCTGAAGACACAGTACTTTTATTAAAATAAGAAATCATTGTCATTGCACTGAGCATGAAAAACACATTTTTATCAAGGTAACAGTAAGCACAGCTTCTGAGATTGCTGTATTTCTGTGGCATATTAGACATGCAGTTACACAAAAAGCTTAAATATTTCTGTAACATTAGCTTTGACTTTTTTTACATTTTACATTCTTGTTGAATTCCAAACTGAAAGAGCTGACGAAACTGTCCAAACCCAGGAAAACGTATCTCCAAAATAAACAACGGTTTCCAGACACATCGAAATTTAAGTGGTGGCTTACAGCACAGCTTTACCACTGTAATATAGGACATGCCTGTGGGCTGAATAATACTGCTGTAGAAAGACTGGAAGTTATGGAAAAGAATACCGAGATACTTACACCGCCATGTAATCATACAGTGCTTTATCGCTGACCTCTGAAAAAGCTTTATTAAAAATCTCCACATCTGGGAGCGATTTCCAATCAACAGATGTCCAAAAGGGGAGATCCCTCAGAAGAAAATACCTCCACAACAATGGATCTCGCACAGCCGCCCTCCAGTAACGACTCGTGCTACCCAAATGGCACAAATCATGGGGCGAGAGGAAGGACATGATGTTCAGCTGCACGTTTATCTGAAAACCGACAAGCAGCGGTTTAAGAACCCAGGAGCTGGGTCAGTGGCGATGCCAGAGGCGGGATGCCAGGCTCCCCGACCCTTCCCCGACCCTCCCCCCGCCCTCCCCCTCACCCCACTCACCGGCAGCATCTGCAGGGCGCTCACCTCCTCCGGGAGCGATGGATGCGGGGGACCCGCGAACGCGGCGGTACCGCCGCGTTCGCGGGTCCCCCGCATCCATCGCTCCCGGAGGACACGCAAACCACCCCGCACAGCGGCTTCCAAACCTCCCCGCTCCTCCGCTCCGCCAGCCGCCATGGCACCGAGCCCTGCCACCGCCCCCCCAGACCTAGTGCGCCGGCGCCGGGGCGGAGACAGGCAGCGATCCGCCTGCGCCACTTCATTGGAAATACCGGCTGAGACTTTGGACCGCTGTTCCAGGAGTTCTTTCAATGCACGTTTTTAATGCCACGGAAGTATACATTTGGATAAGAACGGTCAGACACTGCAGCAGAGACTGCCTCCCTCTAAGCATGCTCTCCTCGGACACCCGCTTTCCTTCAGCGCAGCCAAAGGAGTGTATTTTAGTTGTGGGATTTGGCAAAGTACTGCAACATTTGCTTTGCAATTGTTGTGTTCCAGCCTTGGCCTTTTAAAGGTCCCTCACATACAGCCACATACTTCGTTAACATCTTTTTGCCTGTTTCTCGGAAACACAGCAACTCGCTCTGTGATGTGCGGCCCAGGTCCCTGTTAGAGACGGAATCTATTGTCTCAAGGGCTTCCTGCAACCCTTCTCCACAGTGTTGTAGTCCCCAGTAGCACATTTCTCCACTGTACATCATCGCCAGTAAGTGAGTGTCACTAAATATACCTGCAAAAATAATTTACATCAAGTGCTTTATTGCTCTGTTATAAGCAAGTACACAGCTTGTTAAATTCAAGTATTTTTTTTTTAGTAACGCTGGAAAAAAATCCAAACAGGCAGTATAAAGCTATTAAACAGGTACACCAAAAACCTAAAATTTTAACCAGAGGACTAACAGTGCCCCAAAGAGAATGTGGATCAAGGCCTTGCTCATTAGCCTCTCCATTTTGTACCTCCGTAACACTAAAATCTTTAAGACTGCCATATAAGTATTACTCTGACAACTGTGTTTGCCTGTTTATCTTAGAAAATTTCAGTATTTCTTTACAATCCATTAAGCACAGGCATAATTACACACATTTATTTTAGGCTACTTCTGTGTCTCCCACAATTTAAGCCTATAAGAAGACGCTGTTTAAGCATCATATTAACTCAGGTTAACCAGCAGCAGCTTCAGTATTCGAATGGAAAGCCACAGACGTGTTCACAGTCACCAAAAAAAAAAAAAAAAAAATCCCTGCAAATAAATCTACAAATCAGTTACTGAACTTGGCTTTGTATTGCGGAGCTGAATTGGAGCAATGCCACTGTCAGCTGAAATTAAGCAAAGTGCTCCATCCCCCCACAGGCAGAGTACAGCTAGTTTTGCGTACAACGTGGACATCCTGTCCACAGCACAGGTGTTTAATCTTACAAATCTCCTTCTGCTGCATCACCCTACCTGCACGACACTGACGCAGCCTCAGATCCTCATGTAAATATACTATAGTAATGCAACTTACATAAAGCTACATGAAGTGGAGACAGAATAAAAGTTTGCCGCATCTAACCAACTCTACATGTATTTTCTGCCTGTGTGAAGTCAGTAATTCTGTGTTCGTATCTGTGTTCTCCTAGACCTAAATAGGAATACCAACACAGGAACAGGTAAGCACTCTCTGTAGTCATATTTGTGCTTTCAACATTTGTCAATCGACAACTGGATGGTTGTAAAACACACATGCACAAAATACCCATTGCCACAGCTCACTTTCCTCCTGCGCAGTCAAAAAAAACAGAGGAAATGAGCACTGCCATCTCTTGAAATCCATGAACCAAACAGAAGGGGGGGAGGGGGGGGAGAGGAAGACACCGCTGACTACTCATCTGTCCCACCTTGTTGTTGATGTTCTAAAAAGTGACAGTTTTTAAACGCAAATGAAGTCCAACAACAAAAATACGCAATAAAGCATTTCATAAAGTGCAGCAGTTATTAGGAAGAGCGGGTTGTGGGTTTTTTGGAGTTTTGGCTTTTTTTTTTTACCTTCACCGAGTAATCTAGCTGTGTCTTTATCTTGAAGTGAGACATCGTCATTTAGCTGAAGAGGGCATCTAAAGCTAAGCATCTTCACCAAGTAATGAACTCCATCATTAAGACACTGAGTACAGTTAAAAAACAACAAAAAAAAATAAGTTCTGATTAATTTCAATGATAGCCAGAAATACTTCTTGATATGAATCTCCCAAAACCCTATTTAAAAAAGGTGGGGGGGAAGCCATATTTTTCAAATTAAAAGGAGTCAAACTTTAAAACTGCATTCACACACTCATAGAACTTTCAAATTTCTTTTACCTTTTTAAATATGGCAATGTTTTCTCGTAGCCATTCATGCCTTTCTTTTGCTGTATGACAATACATGTAAAGCAGGGCTCCTTTTCTCCAGTAAAGACATTCTAACAGCTCTGCACCAAGGATGCTGATGGGCTGAAATAAAAGCCAACAACTGGGCTAACCCAAATGTAAACGAAAAATGGAACTACTCAAACACATACAAATGCAAACAGCGTTATAGCAAGTCTCTAACTTTAGAGACTGTACTTAACAGCAGGTCACAGACACAAGCCTAACAGCTTGGATTTAAACTGCCAAAAGCACATGGAATCATGAAATGGTAGCATGAAAAATTCTGAGCACACAAGTTCTTTGAAAAAGTATTTTCAAGAATCACTATTTAAATACAAATAAGACTTGAATTTTTTTCAGATCTTAAATCCTGCCCATCAAAAATACAACTAGTACTATCACAGATTTTTTTTATTTTAAAATAGTGAATAATTAATTCTCTGGCTGAATAACATTAGCACTCACTTCTTCATTTATGTTGCATTCCCACACTAGGTCTTCTGGTTCTGAGAGAATACAAGTAAGTTCTTTAACTTTTTGCAAGGAAGATTCCTCTGGAAAATCTTCATCCACAAGCTGGTTTTCCTCAAAATACGTAATATCTAAGACAGCCTACAAAAACAAGATACACAATGTAAAAATGCTACCAGCAAAACAATCAGATGGTGGTGTGCAGTAACACACAAACTTGTTACGGTTTATAAAACTGAACAATTTTACAATCATTTTTAACATTTAGTTTACAAAAGCTGCAAGCCGAAGTATTGTAAGATTGTTGACACTGAATGTGAACTCAAAACCGTTTCTGTCTTTACAGCACCAGAATAATCATTGTCCATCCCAAGTCATCTTCTAATCCAGACAAGCCCCAGCTGCCTGCAGATGCTCACTGCACACATCAGGTAACAGATACCTTTCCGTTACATACTCCTTCCTACAGCCAACCCTCTCCCGTACCCTCAGTCTGGCACAGATTCTTGGAAGCGAGTTCTTCAACACTTTAAATGTACTACCTGTGTATAGAGCTGCAAAAGCATGGAAGGACGTTCTCTCCCTTCGTTACAGAGGTCCTCCAGCTTGCCCAGAGTCGCAGAGCCCTTTGCTAAGAAGGTATCTGAAGGGAAAACACAAGGCTTCCTTAGCATGGAAAAGCACCATCCACCCGAGCCTGGCGCGCTCTCCCTCCCCACTCCGTATCGTTTTATCCACCTGTCGGCACCTACAACAGGAGCTGAATAACGCGGCATTTACCCAGGCCCACCGTCCTTACACCGCACCTCTCACGGCGAACCGGGGGCACCCACGGCCACGGGCTGCTGTTCCAAAGCCCGCCCCGCACACGCCCCTGGCAGACACCCCCGGCAGCGGCACCACCCGCTAACGCGCGGGCTCGGGCTGCGGGCCCCGGCCGCCCGGCCCCGCAAGGCGCCCGCGGGAGGCCCGGGCCGGCGGCGGCGCCGCTCCGAGGCGGGGCTCCCTCCGGGGCAAGGCGAAGCTCGGCCCTCGGCAGCGACCCCGCGGCCCCGGGCCCGCCCCGCAGCGCGGCGGGACGCGGCTGCAGCCCGGCGGCGGCAGAGGGCGGAGCGGGCCCGCCGCAACGCCGGGCTGAGCCCAGCCCCGTCCCCTCCCTCCCACGGCCTCTCACCGTCGCCGCCCGCTCGGCCGCGCGCCGCCAGCCGCCGGCCCAGCGCCGCCAGCCGCAGCCGCAGCGCGGGCACCGGGCCCCCGGGCACCGCGTCCCCCGCCCCAGCGTCCCCCGCCTCAGCGCGCCCCGCCGCCGCCATCGCCGCCAGCGACGGGGCAGCCGTGAGGGCGGGCCGGCCCCCGGCGCAGGGCGCTGGGCCGAGCGGCGCGCAGGCGCAGCAGCGACAGGGCGGCGGGCGCTGGGGGACCGCGCCTGGCCGGGGCGGGCCGGGGGGCGGCCGGCTGCCGGCGGGGCGCGCGGGGCGGGGCGCGCGGGGCGGGGCGGGTCCCTGGTGGCGCCGCTGCCGCCACCTGCCGGCCGGGCTGTGCCTGCGGGCCGAGGCAGCGAGGGGCCCGCGGCACCTCAGCCCCCCGCGGTACCTCAGCCCCCCCGGTGCTGCCCCAGGCGGAGCGGACAGGCGGTGAAACTTCGGTTTAATTTTTATGAGGGATTAAAGCTGTTGTGTAGCAGGCGTCTATGGCTTCCGCAGGTCTGCCAGGGTCCCCAGCGAGAGTCCTTGGCGTGTCCCTGTGTTGCCCCCATCATACGATGCCCTCCAGCCTCTCTGCTGTACAGGTCTTGCCCATAAGTGAATGGAAACCAATACTGGAAGGCAGCAAGGCTTTTCAAGATGAACCCCATATTTTATATCAATAAATACATATTTATTGGTGGTCTTTTAGTTAGATTTAGTATCAGATCACTTAACACGTAGAGGCACAACTGTGAAAGTGCAGTTAAAACCTTGAAACTGCATACGCATGGTTAAGAGGTGTGAGACTTTTGCTCCAAGTTTTTGTCCAGCTTTAAATAGCACCCTTCATGACCTTCAGAACCGCTAAATAGCTTCCATGTGATGAAGAGAAAGCAGTAAGTTTTATTTTTAACAGTCTTGCTACTACCCCACAGTAAATCATCAAATATTTTATGTTGTGTAGTTACAAGAATTCTGTATTCCTCTATATCGCTTCTTTAGCTTTCTCCATCTCTTTACCTGCCTGGAAAAAGCTAATATCTCAGTGTCCATTGAAGTAACGTGTCATGAGTTCACACATCTGGACTTCGTTAGCTTGAATATTTTAAAGGAATAAATGACTAAAGACATTTTCCCCTTTTCAAGTGTTCATTCTGTTAGTGTCTGTATTCCACCGAAGTACTTTTTTTTTAAAAAAAAAAAAAAAGTTGCCATTTACTGAGGTACTTCAGGTAGAGAAAAGCTGTCTGCTTACAGACATAGATGTTTTTGCTGCTGCCTGTGTTGTCTTGTGAAAGGGTTGCCAAACAGATTAAATAAAAAAGTAAAACCTAAAAGGCAAAATTGTGTTTGCTTACAGAAGTGGTTTTATTTCTAGAAGAAATCTCCTAGGGTTTTGGTTGTATATATATTGTTCTTTTTTCCTGCATAGTCCATAGCCAGATACAATTTTTCATCTAAGGAACAGCTGTGTTAACAATACCAAATGTATTATGGTAGTTAAACATATCATACCTGGGAGAGAGAGAGGAGGTGGTGCTTCATGTTTTAAGCTAAATACAACACTTCTCATATTGTCAGTTTTGGGACTGAAGAATGCCTGCCTGTTGATAAGTTCCTTTGCTTGTTTTGTCCTGCCTTTACTTCTCTGCTTCGATACACAGCTATGATTCTGTGTTGCTTTCTTAGTTGCTTTCTTCATAACTAGTAAAGTGGGCAGGTGGGTCAGCCCTTAATAGTGAAGGAGATGTCATTCAGTTTTCAGGAACTCTTGTAAAAGAATAATAAAAAAAGAAAAAGAAAACCCAAAACAAAACAAAACCCAAAATGGTTGTGTGCTGACTCATTTGATAAAGGCAGTGGTATCTTTTATTCTTCTTGTGCTTCAGGCACTGCTGTAGCTTGCTTTAGTTGTATCTGTTTTGAAAAGCTAGATGTGTATGCAATGACTTTTTCCCAGAAATTATTATCCACACTGTCTTCATATATACTGTGAAATCTGGTTTTGACCTTTCTCATCAGTGGCTGAGATGGAAGAGGTGTGTTTCTGTTAATACCAAGCTGGTAAAATAGAAGCTGCTACAAAAGTTTTAAAAAGGGATGATGACCACTTCTGTGAGGAAAAGAGGACCTGGAAGATTTTAGTGAGTTTGTTTATTTATTTATTTCCCCCCCCCACAACCTGATTTTACCATGAAATGTGTGAGGGAGCAGAAGACATATCTTGTGGCTTTCAAGTGCTTTTCTTATCTTACACCCTACATACTCCCTGTTGGGAACTGGCCTGCAAGGAACAGGGTTGACAGGACTTCTGGGCAAACACCTGAGGGACTGCAGAACCTGGCACAGAAGCTGGGCTGCACCAGGGTGCGGTGCTGCCTCCTTGCTGCAGCGGGCAAGGGCTTGCCTGCCCATGGGCTCTGCCTCGCTCCTGGCTGGAGTGGCCTCTGAACAGCCCTGTGTCCATCCCTTCCTCAAGGTGTATTCCCTGAGGCACTAAACCCCCAAAGCTGCATTTTGTAGTTTATGGAGCTACTGTGTTCATCTTCTTCCTGCACCATGCAAAGTGCTTTTGCCTGAAGACTGCTGAAAGGCTGGCTGTCCTCATTATTTGAGAGAACGGTGACCTCAGTCTGCCTTATACTTTCTTTTTGCTTAGAACCAGTGTGGTGGATTGACCTTGGCTGGATGCCAGGTGCCCACCAAGCTGTTCTATTGCTCCCCTCTTCAGCAGAGCAGGGCAGGGAGAAAGTATGATGGAAAAAACACTTGTGCATCAAGATAAAAGCAGTTCAACGAAGCAACAGCAGAATATGTCATTTTCTACTTCCCATCAAGCAGGCAATGTTTGTCCACTTCATGAGAAGCAGGGCTTCGGTACATGTAGCAGTTTGCTTTGGAAAACAAATGTTGTAAATAACAAATACACCCACCTCCTCCTTCTTTCTCTTGGCTTTTATATCTGAGCAGATGCCATATGGGACGGAATATCCCTTTGGTCACTTTGGGGCAGCTGTCCTGGCTGTGTCCCCTCCCAAGACCTTGCCCACCCCCAGCCTACTGGTGAGAGGGGCAGGGGGAGGTCGGGCAGGCAGCTGGGTGCTGTGCCAGCGCTGCTCAGCAGCAGCCAAAACAGCGGTGTGTTATCACCACCTTTCTGGCTACCAGTGCAAGCACGGCACTGGGGGGTCTGCTGTGGGGCTCAGCCAGACCCAATACAACCTATTTAGATAAAATCCCTGCCAGATATTTGAAAGAGAATGGCCTGGTTTGGGGTTTGCTACCTCTCACTTCTTTACAGGGCTAGGAAACCTTAAAATTTCAATTGTCAGATTTATTTTTTTTATACAAAGATATAGTTGCATTCAGTATTTTTCTGAAAATTTTCCATGTTAAACAAGAAACACTTTTGCTGGGTGACACTTAACATAAATTTTGTTGAAACAAAACCCCACTTCACTCCATAGAGTTACTTTAGGGAATAGTTATAGTATGGTAAAATGATCTCAGGTAAAGGGATTTGTGTGGGATTTCTGAGCTTTCAGTACCTAGCATTTTGTCTTTTTAAGGCTACTGTTGCTAATAAGGGAAGTCATAAGGTGTTGGCTGTTTAGAGACAGGCTGTGCTCCTAAATTGGTGGAAGCACAACAGGAAAAGTGTGGTGTGTAAACAGTTGCATTTGATGGAAAATGGAAAGCTGTTATGATTTTCTCCTTCAGAGCCAAGAATATGGCATTGCCACAACTGTTCTCCTGTTATTTTGGGTTTATAAATAAAGATGTCTCTGTGTGTATGTGCATGTATGTGTATATGGTGTGAATGTAAAAGATGTACAGTAAATTCTGCTGCTTCTTTTCTTCCAGACTACATACTCTTTTCGTCCTGAGATCTGTGTGGGTAAATATGCATGCTGCTAGAGGACAGACTAGTTGTACCTATGTGGTATCCACTTAATAATCATCCTGATGTCCATAACTGAAACTGGGCTAGCCTGACATCTCTGAATACCTGAAAACATTGAACATATTAGAACAACTCATGTCTTGGATATAAATAATCTACCTTTCTTGAGAAGTTCTGTGATATCTTATATTTCTGAAAGTTAAAGAAACAATACTGAAACACAAGGGTGTTGTTCCTCTGTATATTTAGTATTATTCAAACTAGGAAAATATTTTTAGCTTTAATTGAAAATATAGAATTGTCTAGAGAAAGGAGCTTTGCACAGCAATGATTGATATGCTTCTATCATTATTAGCAGCTTCAAGAGCTTTTAAGTTGTGCAGGTCCTGCAAATTTTCTTGAACTATGGCACCTAAGTGGGGTGATAGTGAACTCATACTAATTCTTGGAGAAAACAGCCAAGAGAGAAATTTTGTTGGGTTCAAGTGAACTCTGTATGTTCATAGAATCACAGAATATCTCAAGTTGGAAGGGACCGATCAGGATCATTGAGTCCAACTCCCTCCTCACAGGGCTACCTGAAAATGAACCATATGACTAAGACCCTTTTCTGGGTGCTCCTTGAACTCTGATGGCCTTGGTGTCCTGACCATTTCCCTGGGAGCTGGTTTCAGTGACTGATCACCCTCTGAGTGAAGAACCTTTCCCTAATGTTCAACCTGAACTTCCCCTGACAGCTTCATTCCATTTCCTCATGTCCTGTTGCTGGTCACCAGAGAGGGGAGATCAGCAGCTTTCTTTCTGCTGTCCCTGGTGAGGAAGGTGTAGGCTGCGATGAAGGCACCCCTCAGCATTCCAACTGTGTGCTGTTTTGATCTCTAGAAAGAAAGAAGGAAGAAAAGAGGCTTTCCTTTCAGCAAATTGGTCCTCTGACCAGAGGTCACTAAGCCTAGTGATGATTACTGGGTTACTTACAGCTTGCTTTGGTTTGAACTGGATCTTAATGTTTAAAAAAGAAGTTTAAAAAAAAAAACAAAACAGGAAAAAAAGAGTATGTGTGGAGGTGGAAGTAGTTAGTAATGCAAAAATTGAACGGAAAGAGAAAGATGGAAAGACTAAATTAGACCTGCTCAAACAAGACTCAAAAGATGTCAGACATTATTCCTTATCTAGCAGATTCCTAACAGGTAGAGTCTGTGGTCAAAATTTGTCTTTGAAACGAACAGGAAAGACATAATGGATATTAATACAGATGTACATGGCTAATTTGAGTTTATAGCAGCATGCTTCAAGGCCTGCAGAATCTGCAAGAAATTATAGTACTGTTTGTACAGCATCTTAGAACAACACTGAATTACTATGATTTCAGGAATAAATTTATGCCCTTATTTTGCAAGCATGAATAATGTGTGATCCTCATAAATTTTTATAGGTACTTTAAGTGTTAGGCAGCTGTCTTTGAATTTAATGCAGTAATTATAACTGAACAGATGTGAGTCGACTTAGGAAAGATAAGATAGGCTTATTCAGCTGTACAATAGATTTCACAAATGTATTTTTCTCTGGTAAATTACTTAAATTAGGGATATATTTGCAAAATATTAAGTAGTAATGGTACATTTTTGCTAGTAAGGATGAGAAGCAACTTCTCTTTGTTGTTTTTTTGTTTGAGAAAATTACAAACTGATAGTGTATGAAAGCAAAACTACAGAAATTAGGGACAGATTCCATTTTATGAAGTGTTAGCGTGAATTCAGGATTTGATCAGAATTTCTGTGTGTGTGGTGGGCATTATGGTGATTTAAATGTCTTAAGAGATGAGGATTCGTTGTTATGGGGTACCTCTAGTAACTAAGGAGCACTTAATAAAAATTAATCCAAGATACTTGCTGTACTTGCTATTTTTACTTATTTGTATTAATGACATTTAGTCATATCTGTCTTCTGTGGATCTGACTAATAGAAGTTTGCTCAAAATGTTTGACGTTTGCCTCAGGTCCATCTTGTTTCATTTTGCATCAGCTGATGAGATTTAGTGAGCGAAGAGGTGAACTGAATGGATGGGCCAGCTTCCCAGTCTGTTTTGTGGCCCACCTGGTGTCCCGGTTTCAGATGGGAAAGAGTTAGCTTTCTTCTTAGTAGCTGGTGCAATGCTGTGTTTTGGGTCTGATGTGAGAACAACGTAGATAGCACACCAATGTTTTTAATAATGTTAGTAATTTTAGTAATGTTTACACTAAGTCAAGGAGTTTTCAGTTTCTCAGGCTCTGCCAGTGACAAGGCTGGAGGGGCACCAGAAACTGGGAGTGTATACAGCTAGCAGGGCTGACCTGAACTAGCCAAAGAGGTATTCCATACCATGGGGCATCATGCTTGGTATATAAACTGAGGGGGTGGCGTTGGGTTCTGAGGCCAGCTGATCATTGCTCAGGGGCTGGCTGGGTATCGGTCAGCGGGTGGTGAGCAGCTGTGTTGTGCATCCCTTGTTTTCTGTCCTCCCTTCCTCTGGATTTCATTCCTCTCCCCTTCTCCCTCCTTTTCATGACAACTGTTCTTATTATTTTTATTTTGCTTTTGGTTTTATTTTGTCTCAGTTGTTAAACTTTTTATCCCGATCCTCAAACCTTACATTCCTCTCTGATTCTCCTCCTCCATGCTTCTGGGTGACGGGGCAGTGAGTGAGCACTTAATTACCAGCATTATGTGAGCTGCGTGGCACTTCATTACCAGCTAGGGTTAAACTACAACACCTAGTCAGAGCATTTGATATTTCTACTGTTGATGCCAGAGGTGAAATCAGAGTATAAGGATGAACTGTAATGTGATTTTATCTTTGTTTCAATAGATGCAAAATACATTGATTCTGGAGAGACATGTGAGTGCCAAGTATTAGCAGACATTGTAGATGTGTCACATTTTTGTTTGCCTAACCTTGCATGACTGTTGTTTGTTCTACCTGCTTTCTACTCTGTGTATAGTTCAGGTGGTGCCCTAAGAAAATATAAACCAGCTGCTTTCTTATAATGTGGTAACCTGCAACTGGGACAACATGGTACTAGTTTTGCATTTAAATAGGTTCTGAATATACGAAATGATTTAGCAGTTTGATTTTTGAGTAGTAGAAGTGGCATGCACTGATCTTTCTGTTGGAACTTCTCTCTTGAAAAGTGACCTCCCTAGAATAAGGGAGCATTAGAGACTGACAAATAGAAACTGCTTCTTGCAGCTTAAGGGAGAGCTGAACTAGTTTCTTTTAAAAAAAAAAACATGAAACAGTTTGCTTGCAACAGGCAAGGAAACCTGTGGACACCTTCATCCAGAAGAATGCTTGTGCCTGCAACATCTAATTTTTGGGCTGCTGTATGTGTCTGTCTGGTATAACTTAGTTACAGCCATCTTCACCCTAGCCTCCAACTGTTATAGATGTGTACGTAATTTAGGGTATTACTATTAGGTATGTACTATTAGGGTACAACTATTACAGTTGACTTGTGGCCAATGCAGAAGTAATGTCATTTGGTCAAACAAGTTACCAGACTCATGACCTTAACTGCATGTTCCCATTTTTAATTGTATTAATCCTAGAGTCATGTGATGGTTTGGTGTGAGACATCAGCTCACTTACCTGACTGAATGCTGCCCATTTTTTCCACAGACCTAGTCTGCAGTTAGATCATCAAGCTGATCTGGATGGCTGTGAGCTGAGACTGTAACTAGCTTCTGAAACTGCAGTGTGTAACAAACCCTCAGAGAACTTTCACCTAGCTTTTAGTGAGGTTTTGTGCCACTATAAGAGGTTTTATGCAGGTAATTCCCTTAGATCATAGCAAAATTAATTCTACTAATCGGGATATTGTAGTAATCTATGTAGCACTTAGCATTAAAGCTTTTCCAGTTCTTCTGGGGTTTTGCTCAAGAAATAAACCGCACATTACTGAAGGGATCATGGGATGGATAAGAAGCAACAAGTACTTGAGAATGCAAGACAGAGGTGTCATGCCTTAGTTTGGCAAGTGTTTCACTTGGAAGAGTACTAGTTTAAACAGCTGCTCTGCTCTCTTGCCCCTTCTTCTATGATTCTATGATTCTTCCTACTCTTTATGATGATGCCTTTCAAGTTGTGCTCATGTAATTTTATCTTTCAGATGAACATGACTGGGAAGCTCATCTGTGTTAAAAGACTTCCCACCGCTTTTCCTGTACTACAGCTGAATGTTCAACCATGCAAGTGCATGTGCTGTCCTTGCTAGGGCAAGAAGTTCACATTTCTTGTATATTGTGTGGAGTAGGATGTGAGGTGTCTGCAGTGTTCTGGTTGGCTTGCTGGAAGTCTGCTACCTGGGAGTGTGACTGCCAAGAGTACCCTCTTGAACATATATGTTCAACCAAATACCCTATCTTTCAAAGACATAAGAAAATAAATGTAGTATACTAATTTTGAAGAACTATTCTTGTCACAGGCAGTTCCTCTCCTATGGTGCACAACTGCTGGAGAAGCAAATCATGGTGGTGATAATCAAGGTTTTACCCTGTGAGGTAAACAGCAAATCCAAGATTGTTGTCAGATTTTATGCTTCCTGTTGTGGATAACTTGAAAGCTAAGTAAAATTCTGGAAGTGCTTGCTTGAATTTATTAACAGTTTAAATGAATTACAACCTTCATCGTGTTTATCACTCTGATAAATAATCTAGCCATGTGAATTATACATTCTAAAGGTGGTTTAAAATTATATGGGAGTCTGAGAATCTTTCTGTCGTTCCTATAGTAATTA
Organism: Falco peregrinus; assembly: GCF_023634155.1. Classification (NCBI taxonomy): domain Eukaryota; kingdom Metazoa; phylum Chordata; class Aves; order Falconiformes; family Falconidae; genus Falco; species Falco peregrinus. Next base: position 69,669,898 of record NC_073739.1, read on the forward strand.
CTTTCAACCCAGCCTGTCTGATTACTATGGGTATTTATGCTATGCCAAACTTCCTGCAGAAATAACGCCTCATTGGGGCCTGCTAGTCTTAAAGTGAGGACAGGCACTGACGCTGGGAGAAGACAAGTGTTAAAACACCTTGAAGTCCTTTCTGTTTGAGAGTTCAGGAGGGTGTCACCAGTGCGCTCGGTGTAGTCCAGTTTATACCTGGGATGTTTCATGGTAGTGATGGCAATCTGAAATTACTGTGTTTCCTGAAATTCTGCAGAACCCCAAAAGCAGAGTATGGAAGTCTTCAGTGAACTGTTAGGGTATGGCTTCAAACTGGCCCCTGAAACAAACCATCTGGATCTTTGATTAGATGTTTGGAGCTGGTGAAATTGAGAGCAAGAGGCCAAGAGCTTTGCAACAAGCAGCTGTGTGCTTGTAAATGCAGGGAACCTGCTGCTTAGGCTTAGCAGGCTTCCAAGCTCCATTTGAGTGTGCATTTGTAGAACTGGGTTTAAAATCAGAAAAATATACCTTACAAAACCCAGGAGACAGCTGAAGGAAACCCAGTATTCTAAGACTAACTGATTCTAAGAGGCCTTTTAAAAAGATGGAATGAATGGTAGGCATTCATTTTAAATCACCTTATAAAAAATTTAACAACAGAGTCAGATTTTGCTATATATCCCATGTGAAAGTCAAGTTACCTTCCTTACTAATTCTGTTCATTTCATTGTGACTGAGAAATGAAATGTCACAGGAAATGACTGTCTGCTTTTCCTATTAGATATGTAAGTTTTGGACCATTGAGAATATTAACCAAGCCACTGATGAGCTGCCCACTGTAGGAGGGAAGCTGTTCTGAACTCCAGACAGCTGTTCCTCCAGCAGCTGGATGGACTAGAAGAATTTGGCAAAACAATTCAGATGAGAATAGATTTGCACTTGGTTTTGTAGTGCACACAGGGAACTGGCTGCTGTGGATGATAAAATAATTAAAAGGACTTGAATTGCATGCGTGAGTTTGCATGTTAGACTCTTGTAGCCAAGAAGTGGTGCTTGCCAATAAAGCTCCACACCCCTGAAATGGATGGCAAAGTCCAAGTTTCAAAGAGGAAACCAGTTACAGGCAAAACTTGTGCACCAGGTGGGTGTTGCTTTTCTTCATTTCCAGCTCTGGTGGCTGCCTGGTAGTCCTGCTGTGCACTAGCTGCAGTGAGGTAGGGGTGGGTGGGTGTGATCCATTTACTGTGTACAATGTCTGCAAACAAAGTTCTGCATTATCATCTTAAGGCTCTATATTTGTTTTTGTAAGTTGTGTATCAAATACAAGAAAAAAAGATTTATTTGCTAGTAGTTTTGCAAAGTCCTCCTAGGTTCTGAGTGTAAAGTACATTCTGTTGCTGTGAGGTTTGTTTGAAAGTACCCTGTGCAGCTTATTAATGTAACGTTGCATTACAGAACCTGGAAAAACCTGTTACAGTAGTGCTACCAAACATGAACTGACTTGCAATGTGTGACAGCTGCTCAGGATTCCTGTTTATTGTTTCTATAGCCCCTTTTGTTATGTTTACTTTTACTCTTTTACAACACTATCAGTGTGGAGTGTAAAATAACCCAGTTCTTTCAGCTTGGATGGGGGTGGGGGGTGGAGGGTAGAAGACTTCCCTGTTCTGTCACCTGGCAGCAAAAGAATCCTGGCAAAAAGGAGGAGCAGGAGATTAGTAGGTTTTTCTGAATAAGAATTTAAACCAGCCTCTATAAATAGCAAGACACAAACATAAGGAACTTGTGTAGCTGGTATCTGCAAATACTTGCTGAATAGGTATTTTGGTTTTCCCTCTGTCCTGCTGTAAAGGAATGGTAACTCACTTATCCTTTCTCCAGAACTAGTAGATGTACAGACTGTCACTGTTGAAGGTTATTACACTAAACTAATTTAGACAGTGTTGATAACAGTTACTATACATGCAATATATGAACATGAATAGAAGTGCCAAGGATCATGTGAGTAACAGACTTTGTGGTTCTATTTAAACAAAAATGACACCTTAGTTTTAAGTATTGTATAATTATACCTTGTAAGTACTGTGGTTTTGAATTGAGGTGCAGCAGTTACAGTGGTCAGAAAGTTTATAGTTTTCTATTTTTAGTAGTACCGAACTGAAGCAACCACTCAACAATTGACTTAACTGCTGGTATTTCAGTGGCTGTTTCTCAGTGCTGTCAAGGTTAGTAAGTGAGTAACTTACTGTGGTAACTTGAATTTTCCATTTTTGACCAAGTATAAAATATTCAGTGACTTCTACTAAGTTCTTCAAGGTTGCTTGTAATAATGATACGATAGTCTGACATGATAAAGAAACTTCTGTATTGCTTTTATGAAAGCAGGGCATTCTGCCTCAAAAATGAGACGTTACTGGACTAGCATGAGACAAACAAAATCCCCTGAGATTTTTTTTCCCATGATATCAACCTCCTTAACCAATTGAGTTGTTTTTTTTTTATTTTCTTAATTAGGTGAGCTCCTGTGTTCTGCTATGATACTCATTGTAACAAAAATATTTGTGGACTTTCTATTGCCTGCTGAAGAGGTCCTTTAAGGATAAAGAACCATTCTTGTCAAAGGGTTGTTGATTCTTCCTTATTATGTAGTTTCAGGTTGCTTTCATATTTTGATATCCCCTTTGATTTTAAGCTTAGGACTGCGAAGAGAATATGTTGCCAGGGCTAGTCAGCAAAGGGATTCCTCAACAGCTCCACAGGTTGTTTCCTTTAAAAATCTTGGCTCTGTTGTTCTCTCATCTGCTTTACATTTCCATAACTATCTAGAAGATGACTTTCTGTTGGCTTTTTTGGTTGTTGTTTTCCAATTTAATTTTGCCTTTGGTATTTATATTTACTTATGTATGAACTTTTGTTTGCCAAATCCCTGCTGATTTCTAAGATATATAGTTTTCACTAGACCTGTAAATACCTGTTTTTCTTTGTAATGACCTTCCTTTCACAGGAACCTTGTTAATAAGTTGAATATTGACGTTCACATAGCTTACTAGTGTAACCACTGGTGATGCAGATGGCAGCCCTTTTGCCTTTCCCTAGGTAAACACATTTCCTGTAAACACTTTGAGTTGATCTTAAAATCATTGAATGTATACCACAGGAGCTTGTCCTTATCTTTATGTTCTCAGCTGGAGTATATTTCTAGTTATCTAATGCCTTTAGGTCTGCTTTCTAAGTTTTATATCCTTCCTTCATCTGTGTTCCCTGTAGTACTCCATTCTTGCAGGAAGATGTAGATGCTATAAAATAATCTTTCAATTTTCTTTGGCTTTCCATCCCGTATCAAGGGAATCAGGTTAATTCTACTTTATCCAAAGATGAGTTTCAAGTGGTCTTAAATGATTAAGATGAAAAATACTTCAGTATTTTAAGCACCAACCGCTCATTTCAAAACTGGGGCCTATTAACATGTTGGAGGTAAGTTTAGGTGTTCTGTGTGTGTTACAGCTGCTGCAAAGTTTAATGAGCTTTCCCTTTTATTCTGGCTCCATATGTGATTTTCATGCCTCAATAACTGAATTTTCATGCCAAATTCAAATGGAACTGAAAGAAAGGTTAAACTTTTCTGCTGATGCCTAGCCCTGGAAGACTACAAGCTGTGCTGTTACTTTTTCACCTCACTAAGCCCCTGTCATTTGTAGCTTCTTACACCTGGAAATGCCCCACACTTAACTCTCTAGCCAAATACGGGTGAATACCTAGGGGGGTAAAAAAAAACCAAACCTGAAACCTTCCTGACACCAGTGGTGTCTCCACCATGCTTCACTGGCGTCTGCAAGGTTTGTCTGTTATGTGAACTGTAACAGCAGGTCCCACCAGCTTTTAAAATGCAAAAAAGGCCAGCATGGCAGGGGCCACGGACCAGTGCTCTGAATAAAATTGAGTGTGCACAAATGCTTTGGAGACTGGCAGCATGCTCTTAAAACCGTAGCTTCCTCGTTGTAAATTATCCTGCTGTGTATTCATACCACAATGGCTACATACAGTGAGGCCAGTAGCTGCCCTGGAGACAGCCTGGAAGCAAGACGAGGAGCAGCAGGACTTGCAAGTGTGACCTTCTGTCATGTGCATGAGGGGAATTTCTCATTTCCTGCATGTAAACAGCTTATCACATTTTTCTGTGAATCCTTCTGTTCCATTGGGCATCGTTAGGGCATGGACTGATCATTTGGGGTATTTTTAGAAAGTGTAAGTAACAGCAGAGGCATGTTTTGAATTTTCCTTGTAGCAGCAGCAGCAGCAATGCCAGCAGTTCACGTCACGTGGCTGCTTAAACAAGTATACATCTATTCTAGTAACATTTTCCCACCCAAACATGGCATCCAAGCACCCTGCAGGGAACATGTGCTTACCAGAGTGGGCTCACCCCGAGGGCTGCACACTGGAAACTTCCCCACTCAAAGCCCCTGTCCTTCCTGTAGCTCCTGTGCTGTTAGTCCTTGGTCACAAAGGACAGGATTGTAAGGATAGGACAGGATTGTATTCAAGCCACCTTGACTTCACGGGGAGATGCCTGTCTGTGATGGTGCATCGGAGTTGTCCGTCTGTGGAAGCAGTGGAGCGTCAGGAGGAACGCAGGGACCCCCCGCCCTTTACAGCTGAAGTGACCGCAGCAGCGGTGGGTTTGCCCACGCCTGTTGCCCGTGGGCCTGAGGGTTCCTAAGAGCAAAAGGGCTGTCAGAGGGCTGGAGCACGAGCTGCTTCGGCCCCCCCCGAGCCTCCGGGAGCGCGGGCAGCTTCCCCCGGCCCGGCCCTGCCGCCGTGGGACAGCGCCCGGGCCTGTCTCCCTGCGCTCGGCAGCCGCGGGGCGGCTGGACAGCTCTCCCGCCGCCCGGCCTGGGCCGCCGCCCGGGGGGGCGCCGCCGGTGGCGGGGAGCGGGCCGGCTCCCCTCAGTGGGCGGCCCCTCGTCCCTCCGGCGGCCCCGCCTCGGCCGCGACCGACGTCAGTGGCCGTCGGGGCCGAGCCCCTCGCCCGCCCCCGCCCGCGCGCCCCGCCGTCCCGCCCGCTCCCGCTTCCCGCGCCCGGCGTTGGACAGCGGCAGCCACCGCCTCGGCCCGGCCCGCCGCCCCGCCGCCGCCCTCCTCGGGAGCCGCGCAGCGCGAAGATGGCGGCGTACAAATTCCTCCTGCCGCCGCTCAGCCTCCGGATCCTCCGTCCCGCCGCGCGGGCGCGGGGCGCCGGGGCTCAGGTAGGGCGAGGGGCGGGGGCAGCCGGAGCGCCGGGCCGCCGCTCGCCCGCGCTGCCCCTGTAGCGGCCGGGCCCCGCCGGCGGGCCGCGCCCCCTCCGCGGCCCCCTGCCCGCCGGGCCTTCGCCGCCGCCCGCCCCTGCGGCGGTGACCTTGGCTGGGTACCGGCCGCGGAGGGGGCGCCGCCGCTGGGGGTGGACGCCTCCGGCGGGGGGGCGAGGCGCGCGGGGCCCGCAGCCCCGGGAGGGTGTTGTGGCCCCGCGGCAAGTGATGGGCTTTGTCTTCTGCGAACGGGAGGGCTTCGGCCCGCCGGAGGCCCGCGGGCGCTGCGGAAGGCGGGCGGCGGGGGGAAGGCAGAGCGTGGCCCCGGGGTAGGCCCGGCCCCGGCGGCGGGTCGGGATGCCGTGAGCTTGGGGGACCGGCCTGGAGGTTTGGCTGTGGGGTGTAATGTGGTGGGCTGTTTTATTTCCCCCGCGTTTGAAGTCGCAGCGCGATTGCGTTGTGTTACGGTGTATTTCCATCTTGGTGTCACCGCGTCGGCCTGCCCGGGGGGTGGGCTGCAAGGTGTCGCAGGGAGGGCCGGGGTGGTGAGCACAGCTCCCTGTAGGGCTGTCGGCCGACGTGTGTTGGCTGTGCAGCTGGCTCGCTTGCTTTGCTCTTCGTGGGGCGAAGCTTCTGCCAAACGTGGCTGTTCCAGTGGGTTTCCAGCCCACGTGTAACCAGAGCTAACTTAATTTTTCATCTCTTCAGCCAGAATTGCTTCTGTGGCTTTTCTTGTTTTAGTTGAAACAGCTCATCTGCTCTCCTGTTCATGCCCACGTTTACTCTTTCTGGTGTCCTTATGGACAAATAATCATAGCTCTTTTAGTCTTTGTTAAGTTGCATTTTGCTCTTCTGTAAGATTTACTTCAATTTTGATGATTATCCTAGGAGCTAGCTGTCCTCCTGTTCGTTCTCTCTTAAGCCTGGGCTGCCAGCTCCTGAGGTCTTAGCTTGCTGCCCCGGTGTGCAGAGGAGTGTGGGTGATCCCTGGCACCTCTGCTCCCTGAAAGCCCATGGCTCAAAAGGCAGAGTGGGTGGGAAAGGGACTGAGGAGAATGTATTTGGTGTAGAAGGGCAGATACCCCCCATCAGAGGCATCCAACCTGGGAATGCGTGTGTATGTACCTGCTGCTCTGTTGTTCCCCACTGTTGCAGGTAGTCCGGGAGATTAAAGAAAAGGCACTGTGTGGTCTCTAAAATATTTATTTCCCTGTGTGTGGGTACAGGGACATGGCAGTGGCCTGGCTTCTCTCTGGCCCTGGCCCTCATGCCTGCTTGCAGCCCTGTTGTACGAGGGCTCCCAAGCCTGCCAGCACTCTGTAGTCATTTTGTTGCTTGCCTACCAAGTGTGCCCAGAAGGGACACTCTTGGCAGTCTTACTATAATGATGAAAAAATGTTTCTGGAAGAAACGGTCGTGGTATAATTGAGCATGGGGAAGGGTCTTTTACCTGTTCTCACCTGGCACTCACTGTTCCTTATGACCCAGGTACTGATTTTTTTTTTTTCTTTTTTTTGAGCCCATCAAAGCAGGGGAACATCAGTGTTCCCATTGGGAAGGAGATAAGCCTTCATTCAGAAAGTTTTTCTTAATATTCAGTATAAACTCTTGCAGCCTTAATTATATAAAGAAGGCAGTTTGTGTTATCTTGAGAGTGAGCTAAAAATTATTGCCCTGGTAGTAAAAGGCAATAAAGGCCAAAAAGAAAAAAAAAGGCAACTTTTTTTAGGGAAGAATTAGGCTATTGTCTTTAAAACATGTGTAGATTAACTTATTTATTATTTATTTATTCATTCTTCTCCCTCTTTCCCACTTTAAAATTTCTCACTTCTGTTACCAAATTAGAAATGGAAACACCATAGGTAGTATTTTGACTTCCAAATCCTATCAATTTGTGGAGACTGTGTCCATGTCGTGACTTAAATGCCAGTTGCTCCTGGTGCATTGACAGTACTTGATTACTATTATTGCATGGTAGTATTAGTGGGAAATACTTCAAGAAGGGGAAAAAATAAACAAAAAAAAGGTAACTGTGACCTAAGAATATAATAGATGAGTTATGATGGTGACTGTGTAATGGCTTTGCACTGTGATATTTCATTTTGAGTGTGGGAACTGTATTGATTACCCTCTTGCCCTCCCTATTTCATCTGTTTGTTGGAGGCTCCCTGATTCTGGGCTGTTCTTCAACAACACGAAGGACTCTAAGACTGTGTTAGGAATCTGGGGGAATGTTCACTCCATTCAAGGGAGCCCGTGCTTACTGTACTGCCAGCGTAGTGCTGTACTTCATGTTGTTCCTTGGCCTCCAGTCAAATTCTGTGGTGGTTTTGGCTCTCTGCTTCAGTAATTTCTGGTTATGTTTACTGTCTGGGTATCTTTGAAGCTACAAGTAGCAATATATAGGTTAGAGCAGCCTTTGGGTTGCTCTAACTCATGCTGAGGAATTGCATTTCTGAATCTGTTCACAGTAAGTCACAATTTGTCAACAGTTTAGGATAGAATTCGGAAATTTAAAAACTGTTTGGATATTGTCAAATTGATGCAACTCATATAAAGCCTAGAGCCTTCTTAATACATATGAATGTCATAAAATATGGGTGATGTGGGGGATAGACAGACAACAGAGTCTTTGTTTTGGAGATTTGAACCATTCCCTCACCAGCAATGTTTAGTGCTTACATTAGTGATTATTTTTTTATATATATATTTCTGCCCTTATCTAGCCAGAGGGTTGGTCTTCATTATAAAGTTACTGTGTAATGCTTTTTATTCATTCATTTGTTTCTTTTAATGTTGTTCCAGATTTCTGGATGCTATTTTTCTACCAGCTCTCATCACAACAGCAAATTTTACACTGATCCTGTTGAAGCTGTAAAAGATATACCCAATGGGGCAACTATACTTGTTGGCGGTAAATATTTAATTTCTTTATGGATGCAATCACATTCTATTAATGAGATACTTCTTATCATTTTACTGTGTTGCTTTTAATATTAATTAGTGAATCCATATGCTTGTGTGGGTATATTAAATAAGTGATTTCCTACCCTGCTAATGAGGGGCAGACTCCTTCAGGGAGAAAATCCCGGTTTGTTTCTAGGGCAGGAAAAAAGCCTCAGAAAAATAATGAGTATTTTTTCCCCATTAGTGAAGTGTTAGGCTTACTTGTGACAGTTTGAATGCAGAAAATCCACTTGGTCTTTTTCAAGTTAGCACTGATATTTCAGATGGTGAAGAAGTAAAATGTGATGGATTATTCTGATTGCAGCATTCTTTGTATTCTGTTACCTGCCTAGTCACTGGGTCTCTGTGACCTTGAACAAATCGCCTAATCTGTTTCTGGCTGTAGGAAGTGTAGGTAATACTTATCTACGTTACACTAAAGAGTTATAGTAGTGTTTCCAGAAGTTAAGAAGTTGTGTCATACTGGCTTTCACTGTGACTCAAGCTTTTGAATATTCTAGATGATTTTCACAATTTCATGTCATTGAATCTACTGAAAGAAAAGTTATGCCTCTATTTAGTATGTTGTGAGTGATTTTTGTAATGAAGAAGTAAGGAATGTAATGTAAAGCATGGGAAACCTCACTGGATATGTATAATGAGGTAAAATACCTTCTAGGAAGAATGATTGTATTTTTTTTTTTTTTTTGGTGGAACAAAATGTCTGAAGCTAAGTGGCTGGGAAGGAAACAGTAGTAGTTGTACAGTTAGAGCCTGGCCTGAGACTTAGCTGCCTTGAATGTGGCATGGTATTTCATCTTAGGCATACTGAGTTCTTGCATAATATGTAGGAGTGTGAGGCACCTCAGCCTCGGTGGAGATCTGGGTTACTGGGCTTCTAGTTACACATCTTCCCGAGAGCATTAAGATTCCCAGATTTTTATCATCTTATTATGGGCTAGGCTGTATGGGAGAACTTGCTTCTCCTGTTTGACATTGTTGTGAGCAGCAAGAAACTGAAGGTTAGTGTGGTAGAAGGAGGAATAAGGAGCACAGTGATTAGGACACACATCAGTAGAGCCAAGGTCCTGGAGCTCTTCTCCAAAGGCCATTTGTGTGTGAACAGACCCCTGATGGCTAAGTGGCTTTCATTCAAACTGGGAAGCATCTAGTGACTGTGAGATTCCAGTACTAGGGTACATCTCCTTCCAGAAGTGTTGGTTTATTTAGCCAACTAAGGAACTTGTTCTACTCAGAAAAGATTTTTGATTAAACAGTGCATGTTCTCAGACTTCTGATTAATCTATGTTCTTTCAAACACTTGTTACATATTAAATTTTCTTTTATTTTATGTAGGTTTTGGATTGTGTGGGATTCCTGAAAACCTCATCGGGGGTTTACTGAAGACTGGAGTGAAGGAAATAACGGCAGTCAGTAATAATGCAGGGTAGGTGTTTATATGTTGGTGGTTTAATAAGTACGGACTAAATACTCTGTTCATGTGAAAAGGCTGATATATATGAAAAAGTCTTACTTTTCATAGTAAGAGTTTTCATATTAACCACACAGCTTTGTTTGAAAGTCTAATTTTTGGAATAAGCCCAGAAAGTATGGTACTCTACGTATACTCAGCTTTGTCCGGGAGTAGTTGTCACTGGTGTAAACAGTTGCAGTTATGCATATTTATATATATTTAACTGGTTGACTGTAACTGAAAATTCTGAGTTAGATGCTTTAAATGTAGTATCAGTGGTTTTATTGCGTGTGTGTGAAGTTTAAAATAGGGATTTTTTTTTTTTTTTAACTGCAGTTTGGTGCTTTCTGACCATCTTGCTGTAATTCTGTTACTTGGAAAAAAAACCCCAAACCCCAGACCACACAACAGTGGAGAATTTTTATGATGAAAGAATGGAGAGCCTTTTTAATGGGTCTTGAAATTTTTTATTTACTTTTTAAAGTGTTTACCCGTTAAGAAATTCATGTGGGGTTGGCAGTGAGGATAATTCTTTCATTATTATAATTATTATAATTAGTATTATAATATTATATAATTTCTCAACTTCTCATTAGGGCTAATTTTTACACAAGCTATTAATTGCAGTAGACTCCACAATACCTAACGATCATCATATAGAGGAATAACCACAGCCATTTCTGTTGTGCATTGATAAAAATTGAATTGATAAAATAGAAGTGCATTGATAAAATAGAAATGACATTAAATAAAAATACTTACATGCAGGATATAATAACTTGTATTTGAAGGTAGCCTGGTCAATAAGACTGGTGTTCTGTTCCTTGTAGTGTTGTTGGATGACTAGCATCTACAGGTGGCCCTAACCTTGTGACTTATCCTATTAAATGTCACCTTCAGCAACATAATAATTCCAGTGTAATCTAGTTCATGTAGATTTAAAGAATATTGGAAGACTGATGTCTCCTTGTGGCATTTTACTTTAGCAAATCTTCTTTGATTAGGGAGCTTATTCTCAACTCTACTGTCATGTGAAAGAGGAGTCTTCTCATAGCTAGATGTACTGAGGTTATACAGCCCAGTTTTTCAGGAAGATAGTGTGAGCATTCTTTCCAGTTTGTTCTTTTTTGTTTGTTTGTGGGTTTTTTTTAGATAATGTTGCTTACTTTCAGCACATGATAGTATCTGTGTTATCACATTTTCTGTGAATTTTTACTTTTGAATGCTGTATTTGTCGTGAAATAATAATGAGAATTTTGTATTGTTTTCACAGAACATCATTAACATTTACAATTATGAGCCCTTTCCATGGGTTGGAAGTCTCCCATCTGTCCTGCAGAAGCTCAACCTTTATCCAATTTCAGAACGAGAGCTGTGCGGGGCAGAGGGGACAGTCACTAGCAGACTTTTCTTCTGTACCTACATTAGAATAAAAGAGAAGTTTATGTGAGTCAGGAAGGTTGATTGTGTATAAAGAACTTTGTTCTTCATACAAAATGAAAATAGATGTCAAACCTTGCTGCTTCAATTCCTTCAGCCTTGCCAAAGAAGTGAATTAAATGGGATTTACCTAATAATGCTTTGTGCTGTTTTCAGCTGCATCGTTACAGCTCCCATATACTTTGTCCATAGATTTGCTACCCAGTCTGTTTTGTTTTTAACCCGGCTGTATTTAGTGTAAGTTAAAACCAAAATGCTACTAAAACCACACAGGTTTAGTTTACATATGTGTATATATATATATATATATATATATATATATATATATAAGGCTTCTGAGACTGAAGTTCACAGTATGTTGACCTTCATTTTTTTCCAGTGCTTCATGCTTGCCATTGCCCATTCATTGGATAACAGATATGATTTTTATTTGTATTTGACATACGCAGTCAAATGCAAGCTCCTTAGACTCTTGTGGGAAACAATTTCTGCTGGATAATAAAAAGGAGAGAGAAAAAGACAGAAATAATTTTGAGTGGAGAGACCAATCACTTAGAGATCATTTACTTTCCTCATACTCTTATTTCTGAATGACACACATATATGTAGAGAGATTGTACAAATGTTCCTGGGAGGGAGGTGAGGGTTTGAATGTGAGGAAGAGTGAAGAGAGCAGCATTGTGGAACAGAATGGAGGAGATAACATTTTGTATTGTATTCTACATGTAGTTGGTGGTGTTACAGGTTAAGAGTTAATTTTGCTTGAAATATTGCCAACTTCCCTGAAAATTCTTTGGATATGAAACATTTGGTTTCTGGCAGGAAAGCAAAATTTAATTCTTTTTTATTGAAACTAATTTTCCATGAACATTCATGGAAGTCCAGTAAGCTTCTCACAGAACAGTGTGATGATTTGAAAATGCCCAAGGGCATCTAGGCTTTTCATAAAATCTGGTTTGCAAAATCCTGCTTTTGCTCTCATGTTGAACAGTATAATTATTTTGAAATGAAATTAATAATATAATCTCATATTTTGATTTTATTTATTGTATTACTATTACATGGAATGTAGCTGCTATAGTTTGGTAGGGTGTAAGGAGCTAGGTTGAAGTACAGATGTTGTCATTAACAAACTCATTACAGTGATTGTTACCATTTAAGCATCTTCTAATACCATGCAAAAAGTATTGTGATACTATCAAGTATTGCAATACTAAGAAATGGATTTTAAAACTAAAGTAGCACAGCAATCCTATACCCTGCAGCAAAAAGGTGAATTGTTTCTGTAATCTTGACATGTCAGGTGCTTTGTGGGATGAATAATTTGCCGCTTTCCAAGATGCCTCAGGATTCAGGGTGTTTTGCTTTGGTGCTGCTGCAGTGTTTGTGTTGCAATCAATGACCTGCTGTGTTTCATCTTCCTGACTGCAGCTGTTTTCTCCAGCTCTTCCAGTGAACAGGAGGTAATTGGTTGTGGTTAGGTTTTCTCATCCTGCAGTGGGTTAGCAGGCAACCTGTAAAATTGGTGCAGGGAAGGAGCCAAGTACTTAGGCAGCCAGCCTACTCGGGAGAACAGTGCAGCCACATGGATTAAGTCACATGTCTTTCAGTACACGTGAACCACAAAATGTGTTACAGAGCTATCTGTTTATAACTAAAATAGCAGCAGTGGAGACAGTGCTTCACTTATATCTAGGAGGAAGCAGTAATTAGGAAGTCCTGAAGCCCTCTTCCCAACTCTCTTTTAGCTGGCAAGAAGGTTCAGCAAAGCCTAGAAATGCTTGGCAGTGTCAAGAAACAGCTTTAAAGGAGTAGGATGTTCACAAGTTCACACAGCACTTTTCTGTTCTGCAGTGTAATACGGAGGAGATTCCTTCTGCAAATCCTTGTTCAAATCATGTAGTTGCTGGCAGGTTAAGTCCTTGTTTTGACCTTTGAAGGGCTTGCCAAGGACAGGTTGTACAGTAGTGTCTGGGGTGCTCTTAGGCACCCTGGTTAGAAACATCATCCTGCTAAATTTACTGTCACTGTGCATTATGCTACTGCACGTACTATGTCCTAGCTAGTGAAATGGCACCTTTAAGAGTAGTTACTCTTTTGCCAAGCCAAACAAGGCAAAGTGTTTGAAAGGGAAGCAGTACAAATATCCAGTATCTCTGGTATTTGCACTATTTGCTGCAGGGGTAACTGGAGCTTGTGAACCAGGGAGATAAGTGAAAGATATCATGGTGGGAGGATGTGCTGCTAAAATACAACCTCTGACACCTTCCCTTGTAACTTATATTTGTGTTGTTTGTATTTCAAATGCGTCCTTTAGACTATGTTATTATAAGCCCTTTATATTTAGAGGATTCTATCTCATTAAGCTACTAAAATCCATTTTATTAAATTTTTGCTGCCTTATTGTTTATATTTGGTTTGTTCCATATACATCAGGAGGTCCTTATTTTAAACCTTGATTCAGTAAATTCTCAAATAGTTGTGATTAGTATACAGTATCTCTGCATAGCTGTTTTTTCATCTGCTTGTGACTTTGTGGTATCTTGTTGCTTACTGATTTCAAATTACAGTAGACTTGGATGTTTCAGGTTAGCTTATGGTAAGACTTCCCTAACGCAGGCTGTCAGACCTATGGGTTCAAGATCTGTGTTGCAACAAAAACTATGTTGTTGTCAGCATAGCCAAATATTTAAAATGAAAGGTTAAGAAATGGGCACCAACTTACTATTTTTAATTAATTTTGGGTAATGAAATGGATAACTGATTTTGGCTATAATAACACCTGAGATCAACATTTTCATTCTATCTCTTGCCACCTCAATAGGCTGAATTTATGCTTGCTAAAAATGAAGTCCATTACTTGTGGTAGCTGTGCATGTGGTTTGACTTGTATCAAATAAGCTACTTCCATCTGGGCTTTGTCTGCTTTTGAGACTTAAATATGCAATTTTTTTGAATGCGATAGTCTTGAACAGTAGGGTTTTGCTTACAGTAAAAACTGAGCAGTGACAGTTAATACCTTAATTACTAATCACCTGAGTGGTCATCTGAACGGAGATTGACAGCATACTGTCAGATTATCATAGATTCAGACCGACTGCTTAAAAGGCATTACCAGCTTTTTGAACTTTTAGTCTCTGTGCTCTTTTTGAAGTTCTTCGATGTTAGAATGCTACACATTAGTAAGGAGAAAATAGCTTTGAGATAAACATTTGAACTGTTGGCCATGATGCATGAGTGCACTGTTACTTAGCTCTGTTGAAAGTAATATCCTGGTTTTCCTAATGGGCTATTTGCATTTGCCAAGTCTGCACGTAAGGTGCTACTCTATGGCATCAGATGCAATGGTAAACTTACTGCACCCCATGTTTTAAAGCACAAAAGATATTCTTGTGTTCTTAACAACTAAATACTTTGAATTTAAGGCAGGATTGATAAATGTTATATACGATAAAGTTTAAGGTTATCTCATTTTTCAGTTACTGCTCTGAATTGTATGTTTCGGTTAAAACCAGAATGGGTCTGCCATTTTTGCCACAGACTCCCTGTTTTTCTTGCATATGTAACTCCTATGGCTTAATTCCGCCCTTATTACTTTCATATATACATATATGTTATGTGCTTTATATTTTTATATTTCTTATATAAAAGCTACTGTCAGGTGGAAGTTGCATGCCAAATTTGCGGAAAAGTGAGAAGTTTATTCACGTATTATAAGGTGCCAAGTGGTTTTAATGGCATGAATTTGACAATCCCTTGATTGAGAGCTAAAATGTAACTGAAGAAGTTCACAAGGGACTGGGAAGAAAGCATGTATTACACAGAGTTGTGATCAGGGTAATGCTCAGAATATCTTACATTGTGTGTCGTTTTTGTATATGCATAAGGAATTGTTTAAACATCCCAAATGAAATGTACTTTCAGAAGTAAAATACAAGGTCACCAATGACTCATTTCTCTTGGGGAAGAGAGAAGAGCGGAATTAGGTAAAATCTCATGCGTGGCAAGCTGCCAAAATAATGAGGCAAGGTATATAAGATATTTTCAGTGTTAAGTTGATTAATTGAAGCAGTTTACTCATCTCCATTCTTAGTAAAAAAATCTTAGTAAAAAATCACATGCCTTATTACAGCTGTTAAATTGGTGACACTGTGTGAACTGCAAATCCCTGAAAATCTGACCAGATCATCTTGCTAATTTTAGTTGGAGGTTATTTGGGATTTTGGCAGGGCAAATTGTACTAAACTATGCACTACATGGAACTACTGAGAAATCAGCTGTAGTGACAACTTCCTGGTTGTAATTACAAAGAAAGACAAAATAGGTATAGAACTCTGCATGGTCGAGGAACTGTGTCAACTTGGTTTTAGAAAAGTGACAGTAAAAGCTAAACCTAGCTTTCAGCCAGGAGGCTTTTGAAGTATGACACATTCATGATTTATCAGATGAAGTCTATACCGTATAACTTCACTGTGAAGGAAAAATATGGTAAATTATAAAAGTTCTGAATAGGATTGTTTTATTTGTTCTAAAAACCCCACAATATGCCATTTCATAGCAAATAGGAACGTGGAAAGAGGAGACCTTGCTACTGATGTAACCATGCAATGTACAGCACTTGTCCTTTTCAAAAACTATCTGCCTTTGCAACTTTTTGATGGGCTTGGCCTATATGATTGCACCTTCATTCTTACAGGAGTGGAGCATCGTTTCTGGAGGAGAATGACAGCGATAGAATACTGCCATTTTGCTGTGAGGCTGAAGTTTGTTGAGATGAAGTTATTGGAGCAGGGAGGACAGGGTTGCCCAAGAAAGCTTTAGCAGCAGAGGGAGAAGAGTGCAGTGCAAACACTGCAGAGAAGGAGCAGAGGCAGTTTAAGGCTCAGTCATGCCAACCTGCACGTAGGGCTTTGTGATTCCTGGCAGCTGTGGGCTTCCTTGTATTCTTTCTTTCTCCTCTCAAAGTGGAAGAAGTCTCAGGCTGCTGAGCTCGGGGAGACTCAGTGCAGTTTCTTTCGTCCTTTGCCGTGGGGTGAAAAGGTGGTGAGACAGCACCTTTCTGTGGTTTCTGGGGGCTGTGACCCACTGCCCTGTTTTCTGTCCTACCTCTTCCTTCTCCTGACCAGGACTGCCTTAACATATGTGAGCACCCCATACTTTTCCTCCTCTTTTCTCAGTCACCTTCCTTCATAGAGCTTCTGTCTCTTTTCTGCTTTCCATTAAGCAGTTACCATTAGGACAGATAAGAAAATACCCTAGGAAAAAGGAAAGAGAAAAGGTGGCCGAAGGCAGTGTCTCAAGTATTAATAGGTCAAATAAACATTATACCTCTGTCTTATTTACCTTCCTATGAGCTGAATCTGTTTTTCTCTTCATTGGTTGACTCCCATTCCTCATGTTGCCCTCATTCCATGTATCCTGCTGGAAGTGGAGGACAGAAAAGGAGGAAAGACAGAATTTCATCTGAGCTCGCTCCTTAGTAATCTTCCAGTGTAACACATGGGGCATTATTGTGGGACATAGTCTCACTGTTAAGAGCCAGCTAGAAGACTGGGGAAGATGAGTCATCAAGAACTGTTATATGGGTGATTATCCACATTTATTTTACCCTTGTTTGTGCCTGCACTTTTGTTTGGTGTCTTCTGGCAAACACCATCTATTAGGCATCTACTTATTTTCTGCACAAAGGCTATAAAGGATCATTTTTTGGTGCTGCTAGAATTATACTCTATGATTATGTTTGCGGACTTATGAATGTACATCACTAAGGACTCAGATGGTGTCTTCAGCCACATACCTTCTTTCATGTTGGTAAATTTTCATGCCATAGTCAGGCATCCTTGTGACCCCAGAAGCTTAAGGCTGTGTTACTAAGACATGCCAAAAAGGTAGTGATTGATGCATTCCTTTTAGTTGGGGAGCATATCTGGACATCCCTACAAAGTGTGGGCCTATCAGGAGACATAACTACATGTAACTTGGGGCAGATCCTTTTGGGGACTGAAAAGTTGATGAGATGAAGCCTCTTTTAAGTGGAGAAGGATAGAGGAAATTGTTTCCCTCTCCACTCCTAACCTCTTGCCGGGAAGACTTCTAGCTCTGGAACAGGTCCATCTGTTACAAGTTTCATGCGTAGTTGTGCAACACTCAGACCTGCTGAATGCCTAGGGAGACTGCTCATGTATCTGCAGAAACTGGCAAGTGTCTTTACAAGACACATTATCTAGCAGTAGCACCAACTGTAAATGTGCTTCTTTGCAGCAACAGCAAGTTGCAGAAGACTCTGCCTTCTGCTTGAGGTGGAGTCTTACTCCAGAGTTCTTACTACATGCTTTTCTTTCTCAGTCCATAGCCTTCAGGGGTGATGTAGTTAGCCTCCCATCCTTCCAATCCCCAAATTACAAGGGGAGAAAGATTGGCTAGGACGTCATGTTAGCTCTTCTTTGGCCAATGTGTTTTAATTCTCCAAAACTCAAATATTAATCTTTCATAACCAGTGACTTCTGGTCTTGGTGGGATGTCCCAGAAATATGCAGTGCAGGTCCTGGAGAATCTTTGAACAACAAGTATAGAGGAAGACTTCTTTTTAAGAGATGTTGAATGAATCTCTCATGCTAGTCAATGCAGCTCACCATCAGCTTCCAGTGTTCCCAGTAAGGGCAGCCAGTCTATCCTGACCACCCTCACTTTTCTTAAATACCTATAAACATCTTGACAAGGCAGAGATAGAGCAGAGTGTAATTATCTCCTTTTACTCAAAAAACTCTCAAAAGCCATATTATGTGTCTTGCCAGAGTAGTGTGACTTTCCAAGTCTCCTTTTTTTCTGCATAAGAATGCAAATTTCTGTTCCTTACTTCATCAGGCTGTGCAGGGCTTGTTGGTGTTTGAAGCTTTTATCAGCTTGGAGACTTTGGTAATCTCTTCATCCCTGTGTGCTGTAGAATGTTTTGCTTGAGCCACCAAAGAGGAAGCTCCCAGAGCTGCAAATTACCGTTTATCTGGAGCGCAACATCAACCTGTTGCCTTTGACTACTTCCAGTATACTTGAGATATGTTGACTAGATCTGCCTGGGAGTCATCTTTGGCTGATACTATTTTTTTTTTTAATTAAAAAGGGCAGACACAAACTTTTCACAGAAAGGTTTTGTAAGTCTGAGAGGGACAAAACAACAGGAAGGAATGTATTGCTAAACAAGCAGACCTCCTTAATTTTTCTTGTCTGCATCCGTAGAATGGGGAATTTGGGTCATCTATGTTCTTGATGAGTACCAAGTTAGATCTCTTTTCCTGTATCTGTTAATTCAGATTTCATGCTAATACAGAATGATGAAACTTGTAGAAGTCTTTTAACAATTTTGAGGGCAAAAGAACAAATTCTGTGTCTAGCACTAAGGTGTACTTTCACTCTTCTGACAACACACATAACAACTACATCGACTTCCACCACGCCTTTTTCCTTCCTATCTAGGACAACACATTTTTATTGCACTTACCTTGTTTAAATCTTTAAAGGATGGAATCCAGCTTTTAAAATAGATATACAAGATATATTCTTTCCATGAACCCAGTAAAGTATCTTTTTATCGTTACTATTTGATAGGAAGGGCATTGCCCACAAGACAGATATTTTAGGGGTAACATTTTCAGCATAAACATAATTTAAGCTGAAAAGTTCAAGGAAACTTTTGCACTAAAACAACACAACCAAGAAAGCTACAAAATTGGAAAGGGAGAACAAATAACTAACAATAACCATGAAGAATGTTATATTGAAAGTAATTTCCCTAAACCTGCAAAGGGTGGGGAGAACAGGAGTGAAAGCAGCGTTTTCACAGCTGTGTGAAATGTTGCTTAGGACATTCAAATATAAGAAAAAACATAGGAAATGTAAAATAGGCTGAAGTGCCCAAAATGAGTTTTTGGTGGGAGATGAAAACTGATGTGTGTGGACAGAAAAAGGGTTATTTTAGCTGGAAATCTGAATGCAGTTCAAACTGCCCCTGGTTGTTCTTGCACTACAAGGCACCATACATGTTTTTTCAACTTCTGTACTTTTGGTACACAGTACTCTAGTTACAAACCCAGTAAACTGCCTTCAGATATTGGCTGGTCTGTTACATTTCCTTGCTACCATTTATGACGAGAGGTTGCAGTTCGATGGCTTTCTTGTGAGAGGGATTATCCTGCTTTGAGTAATCCTATACAGGAAATTCAGGCATATATATTTTTATTCATTTTTTTAAAATCCATTTCTTTGCCCACAAGACTCTTCTTTCTACTCTATTCCCATTTCTTTTAGTTTTACACTGCTGGATTTTTTTTCTGTGGGGAGTTAGGAATATGGGTTGTTTTCATGCAGCACTCATTTTCAAGGCTTTGGCACTGCAACACTTCTAACATTGCATCAGTTAGATTTTATTTTTTTTTAATAGGTCAGAGTTGGAGAGTGGAGCAAGCTTTTATAATACACCAAGTTCTTTACAGCTAGAGAACATAGAACAAATTCAGAGAACCAGGTCAGAGAAGCTTGTTTCACTTCCTGTCATGCAGTTTGCAGAACGCCTGAGTATGCATAGAAGTGTGTATCTTCTTAGAATAGTCCTAACCTTAAAATAGTCCTCATTATGCATGCGGTTGAGAAGTATTTGTGACTGCACATCTGTCCTTGCAGCTGTTGTGAGTGTTGTGGTAGAAGATAAAGAGCTGGTGCTGGTACTGCTCTGCTCAGCCCCTTTCCCTTCACACGCAGCACTGCAGCACATGCTCTGGGGTGTTGGTGCGGGCAGGCAAGAGGATAGGGGTACTGTTGTAAAAATGGGTTCATCATTACCACTTTTATATTTGAAAATTAATACTATATAATAGTGAAATTTTTGAATCTGGCATTTTGAAAGGATGCTACGAGGTCACAGCTGAGATGTCTGACATGGATCCTGAAGTCGTGGAGTACTAACATACATTAATTGAGGTTTAGTTGTAGCTCAGTGAATTCTTTCTTCTGATCTACACTGATTTATTGCGCAAAACAAATACCTCTCAGCTCACTCAGCATTGTATCTTGATTTTTAAGTTGGGGTGGTTTTTTTGCCTTTTTTGAGAAAGATAGGTTTTGAGATTATTTTTTTTTGTATGAGGAGTATAGATTTGTATTACAGTACTTATACAGGTCCCCTTTACATTAATTTTTTCCCGCATCACTGTAGCTTATAAAGCCAGGATTAGGGGATATACTTACTGGTAATTTGGGAAAGGTATAAGGAGGGAGAATAGAGGGAAAGCAGTCTGATGCATTCCTTTCTCCATCTGGTCACTAGTGGAAAGATAGTTAATTTCTGACAGTACCTGGAGAAGGAAGCAATGTTGTAGTCATGGTGGTGTAAAAATACCAGAAGGGTGAGGTTTGTATAAGAAGGAGATGTATTTCATTAAAGCAATTAATAGAATTTGAAACTACAAACAACCTTTTTGGAGCTCTTCTTCAGGGGTGGTGTTTTCAATAGGATGCATATATTGTAAGCACATGGGTATGTTAATTACAGCGTGCTGAATACTGGGTGTAATTTCTTAAAGTATTCCTTTACTATTTTTCAGTATTCCTTATCCTGAAGTCTCAAGCCATTGTGTAGATTAAGTCGTACTGAATTGAGGCGACTAGTGGCAGATACACGTCACTTTTTGTGAGGTGCTTCTGTATCATGGCATCTTTCCTGTACTGGGAGTGGAAGATCTGAGTTCTCCACTGATATGTTGCAGACACCAACATACATGTGGAGAAGCTTCGTGTACATGTACCAGTCTGCCAACATCCTCCATAATGTGTTGGAAATGTGAAAGAAACATGCCTTTGTAATAACATCTATATTTATTGCCATTTTTATTTTTTAGCCTTATGTTTTTTTCAAATTGAAATAGCTTTTTTTTAACACAGCCCTTTGGTCACAGGAACTCTTGAAATATATTCTTATCAGTAGACAATACAGGGTGAAAAACATTGCAAAAATGCTAAAGACTAATAGACAGTAATGTCTTTAGGATATCAGAATGTGGAAGCACTGGCACAAGAGAAATGTATGTTAGCTTTGGCATTCAGTTTAAGCTGATATTATGACACAGACAAGAAAATCTTGACTGCAGTAAATCTTTTGCTGGAGTAGACAATTACTAAGAACTGAATTTTTTACTGTAATAAGAAAAGTTAAATCCAAATATTCTCTTACCTTATATGCAAACTAACTCCATAAATATGAGTATGCCTTTCTCCTTGAGCTGCTAAACAATCCCTTACTTTTTTCCTGGGGAGCAAGAGTTTAAATAAAAAATAAGTCTGTGTTCATGCAAAGCCAGGTTGTGCCATGTGAGACTTTTTATTAATTAGTAAGGCTTTTTAAAGAGCAAATATGATAAAAAAAAAGTAATTACTTTTTAAGCTGGTATTTGTATCTGTTACATGTGAAATGTTTTTCAAAGGGAATTTGGGATGTATTCAGTGCCTTGGAGGAGGTGAGTCTGAGCACTGGACTTGTAAATTTTACTTGTAGCTTTGATGTTTTCACACTTTAAAGCTGGAATTTGATTTTTGTCTCCCAATTCCTTATGTCTAAAGTGGGGAAATATAACTTTGTTCTATCTTGTTAAGTCATTAAGGTTAATCAAATGCTTTGAATACAACAAAACTGTTATAAATGCTGAGTATTGTCTGGCTTTTTCTACACAGTGTTGACAATTTTGGACTTGGTCTCCTGCTTCAGACTAAGCAGATAAAACGCATGGTGTCATCGTATGTTGGAGAGAATGCTGAATTTGAACGCCAGTATTTATCTGGTGAGCTTGAAGTTGAGCTTACACCTCAGGTAAGGAGCGTCTCTGGGAGGCTGGTTATTTCTTTTCATCGAAAATACTGAGCAGAATAATGTGTAAGTGCTCTTCAAAAATGATTTTGCAATCCCGATGTTTTGCCTGTGTGCAGATGTGCAGTAAAGAGAGATGGCACTTGTAATCTGTGGTGGGTTGACCCGGTCTGGACACCAGGTGCCCACCAAGCTGCTCTCTCACTCCCATCCTCAGCAGGGCAGGGGAGAGGGGATGTAACCAAAGGCTTCTGGGTCAAGGTAAGGACAGGGACAGATCACTCACCGACTACCATCATGGGCAAAACAGACTCGACTTGGAAAATGAGTTTAGTTTATTACCAATCAAATCAGAGTGGAATAATGAGCAATAAAACTAAATCTTAAAAAAACCACCTCCCCACACCCCTCCCTTCTTCCCAGGTTTAACTTTACTCCCCATTTTCTTTGCCTCAGCACCACAGCAGGACGGGGAGTGGGGATTGTGGTCAGTTCGTCACGCCTTGTCTCTGCCATTGTCTCTGCTGTTATGTCTGCTGCTCCTTCCTCGTCACACTTCCCCTGCTCCAGATGAAGTATTAATATCAAGTGTACATCTATATATCTGTATAGACATACGTATATGCACACAGATATGTATATTTTATTCTACAGTGTTTAATTTTTGGTAGATTGTGGAAAGACACATGAAGTATGCTCAGTACTGTGGCCCATGTAAGGGGAAAAAAAGTCAGGGACTTGCGGAATTACTGGCATGTGCTGTTAGGGCTGTGCATGTGCAGTGTGCCATCTAGTGGGTGGGAATCACATTAGAAGATTGCCACTTGCAACAGGACAACTCTTTTGGGCTTGCTCATTAAATCCTAATTAAACTAGTCTCTGCATAGTGTTATGAGCCAGTATATACAACTTAACTTTTTCACACCATACTTTTAATTATTTTATCACTGTCAATAATACAGCCTGAATGCAATGAGATCCTGAAATCGTGAGATCGATGACATTCTATTGAGATATAGTTTTGTGAAATTACTGCTCCAGCTTTAAAACCTACAGCATGTTAGTGTGTGGCATTTCCAAAGGTGACACATGACCTTTGTGCTTTAAACACCTATTCATTTAAGTTTCTAGCAAAAGCACGAGTCTTAAGATTTTATGGAGAAAAGAGTCCTGGGCTCCATGTCATGGGAATGTCTCTTAGAAGCCCAGAGATGGGCAGAAAAGCTCCTTTTAAACCCAGCCGGCCAACATGGAAATAACCAGGCGCTTATGACACCTCATGTTTCAAAAGCTGCACATCTTAAATTTGTTTTTTCCTTCTTTGTACTTAATGTTCAGTGCTTTCGTCTAGAAGACCTGGAACTCCTTAAACAAGTAGTTGGCTATGTAGACTACACAGACTAGCTGTATAGATCCACCATGAAAATACTGGGTCTACAGTGTGAAACGGTAAACAGTAAGGTGAATTAATGACTTGCTAGGAGATGCAGGGATTTGAAATATTTGTGTCAACATAATATAGCCTTTTGGATAATGCACTTCAAGTTTGGCATAAGTTTAGGCAAAATGGGGGACTGTTGTGTCAGGGAGAGGTCATGGTGATGAGATCTTGAAATGCTAGGGCTGATTGGAACACAGGACTTTGTATCATTGCATGGTTTCCATCTGCCTTTTGCCACCATTTTGCGAACCTACCAGAAGTAACTGTTTCAGGGTAACTGGGAAGAATGCAACCTATGTTTTGAAGGCTGTCAAGCTAAATAATTGATTTTGAAAATCTTGTCTTGCTTTGAATCCAGAAAAATACAAAACAGATTTGGGAAGGACACTAATGAAAAGCAGGCAGATGTGTCTTTGGCCGTAAGTCCATAATTAAGGCTGGTGGGGAACTTGGACTGTTAATATCCTTTGTACAGCTGGACACAGAGCAGACTGCAGATGGGGTGGTCAGTAGAGTAGAAAAGCTGTAATGTCAGCTTCTTGGTATTCTTGGCATGGGCAACCCAGGTCACTGGACTCCCTCCTCCTTTCTTGATATGCTATGCATGGCTGTTTCAACTTGGAGTACGGTATGAAGTTTTTCTTAAGATGTTGGAGAATGAAACATGAATACGTAGGACCGTTATAAAAGCTTATATATATATATATATATATGTATATATATATATAAAAGCTTCTAGCATATGTAGCCAGGTGGAAGACAGAAAAAGAGCTCTACTCTTCCCAGAGTAATGAATTGGGAAACAAGCTGAAAGGAGAGGCGGCACAACAATGTGCTGGGGCTTGGGAGTTATGTGACGGTGTGTTCTTGAGCAGTTTATGGCCATGTGTGAAGCATTCTTGCTATACTGAGTACCAGTCCCACAAAGGAGAGCTAGAATGGGAGGAAGAAATAGATATGATGGTCTGCTGAGTTCAGAAGGAAAAGCTCCAAATGACAGGATATAAAAATGAGTTCATGCAAGCTATTCATCAAAGTTTAATTTGATACTCCCAAATGACTAGTTCTTAAATATGTTTTCCCATAGGGTACACTTGCTGAACGTATTAGAGCCGGAGGAGCAGGAATCCCAGCATTTTACACCAGTACTGGCTATGGGACACTGGTGCAGGAAGGGGGAGCGCCTATCAAATACAACACTGATGGCACCATTGCCATTGCCAGCCAGCCAAGAGAGGTAAGGTATCTGTTATTAGGAAGCCTTCTGCTTTGAAAACTGAATTTCTTACATATTTCAACATAAACAGTAGTTTAAGCACCTCCTGGCCAAGTTTAACCTTTGTATATTGTAGAAGAATAAAGCTGGGTTAATTAGCATTGATAATATACAGCTGTGGGCTGGCTTCAGGGGCTGCGAGTTGGCCGATGTAGATAAGGTGCAGCTGTGGCTGGTTCTGTTAAGGGGTTGGGCAGCCAAGGAAGAGACAAGAGAGAGAACACACGCCCTGGATGAGGAGAGGCAAGGAGAATGCAGCAGAGGGACTGGCATGAAGAGTATGCTGGTATGTCATGGTAAAAGACCTTATTGCAGCCGGCTAGTTTGGAGAGTGCTGCGACAGTATATTGAATTAATAGGATGTCTGTGGTACCAGACATGTTAGTTTTGCTCCCACTGCTTACTTCTCTCCTCTCTGATGTGTTAGAAAAGTTTTTACAGCTTTAGGGTGACTTAGCATCAAGAACTGGTCCAAGTGAAAAATTGCCTTCCTGAGTTACTCTTTGCTTGACAGTTCTTTGACGAGGTGTGCTGTGTATTCAAAAAAGTCTTGTACCAGGCCAATGTAGTGCACAGTATGGATTGAGAACAACCTCCTATTAGTGAGGCAGGTGCTCTTTAAATACTGTGGTATGGAGGAAGCAGCCCTGCAGCTGTATGTGAAGTTTTAGCATTAGAAGAGATGGAACGTTTTCCTATTAAATAGGGAAGAGCTCAGTTGACAGACTCTCAGGAAATGCATTTACCAACAGTTGAAATGCAATTTAGTCTGAGTATTTGAAATTGCAAAGAAATAAAGAGTGTGGCTTCCAAGAGAGAAAGAAGGGTTTCATACTGAAATTGGATGTAGAATTTGGAGAAGGAAAGAGATTCCTCAGTGCCATAATTTGGAAGAAATGGATGGGGCTAATGCTGTATGTTTCAGTTAAGCTGCAAACTGCTTTAAATTCTTCTTCAAGAACACCTCTGGGGTAAAGGTAATTTCCTGCCGCGCACCCCCCCCCCCCCCCCCCCCCCCCCCCCGCCATTTTCATGTATTTTATACATGGCTATTTTCAGTATGTAATCATTAACCTAATCCCTTTTTTCCTTGATTTTCTTACTGAATATGTCTCCATGATGTGTTACTGTTTGAAGGAATGTTTTCTTTATTAAATAGCTTATAATACTGTTAAAATTTTTATTCTACTTTTAACATTTGTGGAAAAGTTGCTCTTAGTTTCCTCAGTCTTCTGGGGGGCTAAGAACACGACTAGCATATTTTGATCAAATCCATTCTCCAAACCCTTTTTGAATGCAAGTATAATTTTATAAAAGCTCAGATCTTTATAGTACCAAGAAAGTGACTTCTGACACACTTGTCATACTTTCTGATCCTCTCAGAAAGTTTAAATAGTTCTCAAGTAGTATTTGTGTATATTCTAATCTTCTACATTGTTAAGAGAAATGCTGTTTAATGTTTCTATGTAGAATTAAAATCCTAGCTGTTTGTCAGAAGCTGTTTGGCTTCAGGCACAGTACCATTTTAAATATTGATTATAAATGCAGGTAAAATCAAATTAAATTCAGCCTGGCAGAAGATGTGATTTGAGTACTCCGTCTCAAATCCACTTCATTTTAGATTTGGGGTTTCTGGTGGTGGGCAGTGATTATAAGTTTTTACAACAGTTCTGCTTTTGGTTAGGTGGTAGATATGCAGGAAGAGGCATGTCTAATTCCAGTAGATGGAGCAGCAGGTATATGGATCTGATTCTTGTTCTGTGTCACTGAACAGAGACACTACAGTAAAACTGGGGTTTACAGCCTTTCCGTGTTTCTCTGTTATTATATGGCTGGGCTGTGGTTTTTCAGATAAAACTTTTTTTGCAGTACAAAAAGAAGACTAAACTATTCTCTCTAGGTGCGAGAGTTTGATGGTCGTCACTTTATTCTGGAGAAGTCAATTACAGGAGATTTTGCTCTTGTGAAGGCCTGGAAGGCTGATCGTGCAGGAAACATAATTTTCAGGTATGACTTGTTTACCAGTGGGAAAAGATTCTTTAATTATTTAGATAATGAAAGAGGAGAATCCTGTCTCCTTGTGATGTCAAAAAAATGTTTGACTGATTTCACTTTCTTTCATATTGCCTTTCCCTACTGTCAAATTATACTGCTATAAAAAACAAAATATAATTACTTTTTCTAATGACTTTTGAGAATTCAAACGTAACTGTGAAGTAAAACATAAATAGTCAAAAATGAGACATAGCAGACCAAAGGCAGTGTGGTGACTGTGAAGAAATGTAGTGACATTCTGTTCGTTTCAATTTTCATGTTAGTTTGCGTCCTTTTCTTTGTGCAATTGAAGGCTGAACCAAAAAGTGCAGTCTCATGTATGTTGGAAGAGAAGGGAGCTGAGTCAGTCTCCTGGCCAGTCAGTAATGGAAAAACTTGATTCTGTCCCCAGAAAAGTGTGTTTAAAGTCACTTTGATCTCAGTGGTGTGAGGAAAGGCATCATAGCAATTTAAGTAGTGAAAAGTCTGGGTGTTGCTGTATTTGTGCTCTGGTTTGTCCTGAACTGAATTAGGAGAGGTTTGAGTATGTTTAAGGTGTAATATTAAATCAAATTGCATGAAAATTAAGAAAGACTTTTTTATTTTACCGAACTCTTGATAGCCTGGTTTTGCCACTGGCAAGACAAGGTGGTTCCTAATTAAAAATTGAACTTCCTTGTGTGCATGTACATGAATTTTATGGCTGCTGATCTGCTTTCCTTAGGCTCTGGGACATGGAATACAGGAAACAGTCTTCCCCTTTGGGCTTCTCTTTGTTTGATCTTGAGCCCCTACTGTCTGTGCTTTTACCCCATATCTATCTAGTGATATATACACTCATCTCTGAAAAATTCTTTCATTCTCCACAGGAACACACTAGTTGCGTTCTCCCTTTTCCACCCCCTTTTATGTCCTGTTGGTCTCTATGACCTTCCCTCTCCCTCCTCATCCTTAGTCTTCAAGTCTCCCACTTTCACACAATACAATTGATAGCGGATACTACTGCCATGTGGAGTGGAGACCTAAAAATCTTGGCTCCTTTCAAGTGTAACTGATCAAAGATGGAATCATCATCATCCAGTATCTTATTCCATGTAGACTATTGCTAGCTTAAAAGAATTTGCTCATAATAAGCAGTGACCCATTCTGCTCTCGGATGAGACACAGATTACCTGATGGCCTAGAACAGAGGAACATAGGTGCATCTCGTAGCCTGTGGGAGTCAAAAGAGGAGGAAATGGTAATAGATTAGAGTATTACAGCAATGTTTGTGATCTACAGGATGAAAAGGAAAATGTATTTTTGACATTGTGCTACATACTGAGTGTGTATTCACTGCCAGTGGGACCCATCCATACTTTATTATGTGACTTCTATTTGTGTTTGCTGAGTTATACCTAGATAGACATAGGTGCCGTTTGCTCACATCTGCCACTGCTTTCGCTGGTATCTCTGGAGCCAATAGGAATGGAGTAAGTGTCTGCAAACTATTAATCACCGTCAAGCTTAAGAGTCTTTTTAAAATCTAATGTACTTCAGGTAGACTTATTTGGACCATAGGGCAATGTGAGTTTTCTTGTCTAGTCTCATACATGACATTATGCTGTTTTCTTGGGGATTTGGAATGGCATAAGCTCCTTTAGAAAGTAATTTTTTAAACAGGGTTTTCTACGTGATACCTCATGTCCCCTAGCTCTTTTGTTCTATACAGTATGCTGTGGCTGCTTTCCTTCTAGGCATCTTTATGCTGAGTGGACTATTCTGCTGTGTCTGGCCCAGCAGATAATAATTGTTAGGTACAGTGTGCCATTACAAAGACAAATAATCCGAGACCCCCTCAAACAATGAAATAATCCCACCTTGTTCCTGTGCTAGCTGAAAGGATGTGTATATGGGTATTTTGCTTTGTTAGTCTGGTGCAGGTACAAGTTCTACATAGCAGAACGGTGGGTCTCCAGGTCTTAATGTCCCTTGGAGCTTTGCTCATTAGGGACAACAGCAGGCAGTGCTATTGCTTTTGTGGATGTTCTCCCTCCTTTGGGTCCCCTCCCTTTCCATGTGGTACCATTCTGCTTTGGAGTTCTTCTAGCCCACTAAATACTTCCACTTTACAAACATATAGTTCCACTTTACAAGCAGAGGTGTAGTTTGGTGCTGTTGAAAGTACGCTCTTGACAAAGGAACAGAGATGTTGAAGGAATAACCCGAGTCAGGGCCCCTGCTGTCACAGTCATCAGGTTATTTCTTCATGCTTCAAGTGGTTCTGCAGTATGTAAATTCAGTTAATATTTGAGATGTCCCCTCATATCTGCACCATTAGGTATGCAGTGGATGTCATTCTTTGGTTTAGTCTACTGTGAGCTAGTTTGCTATTTTTTGCCTTTAGGAGAAAAGCCATTTTCATGCCTTTGGGTCAGCTTAGGAATCCATCACTGAAACAATGGATTTTTTAGATGTTGCTGAGTCTGGATGTCCAGAAAGCTATCTTAAAATGAAAAGGCCAACTTGGCTAGTTAGTTTCTGGATTTTATACCCCAAAAACTTCAGCATTTTTCTGTGTTAGAAAACAGTGTTTCTGTTTTTTCTTTTTCCAGGTGATTCTTTAGAAATAAGACCTTTGATCTTGTAAAAGGCTGCTGCTTCTGAAACAACTTTACTAACATTCTGAATTGCACAAGCTTTTGTAAATAGGGTCAGAATCAATCCCCTTAACTCTTCTCAATTTGACATTGAAATGTTTTCTTGTAGCTTTTTCTTCTATGTAAAAATAACTTTGTATCAGTTTCATTTACTGGCAGACCAGCCACTATGATCTTGAGCAAGTCTTTGGCTCAGAAAATAATGGCTTGGGATGGAATACTGAATTCTTTGTTTCCACATCTGCCTTCTCCCATTTGGGTCCATTCCCTTGCTGTTTTGATTCAGCTTTTGTAGTGCTCTTTTTCTTCTCATTTTCTACTCCACCTGGTTTAAGATAGTCCTGCCTAAATCAGTGCTAGCTACTATTGTATTCATGCACTAAGAGAAGAATATAAATTCAAGTATTTTTTTTTTTTTTTTTTCCCCAGATGGTTTCCTCTTCTTACACCCTTTTGTGTATACACAGCCACAGAGGGTACACACAGACGAAAGATATTGTCCCTTCTGTAGCCTCCATTAGAGGCTTCAAAGCTGCTGTGTATTACCAATAAAACACGATTTCCCCAAGATACGTGTCTTAGGGTATAGCTTTGATTCTGTAGGTCTCTGCATTAGAAATCCTGTTAAAACTGCACGGTAGTGCCAGGATTTGGTCATTTCAAGTCCCTACCTCCCCAAAGCCATGAGGTGGCAGCAGCATCCCGAAGTTCAGCATGGCTATTGTGCTGGGTAAGGTAATCACAGGAGAGAGAAAGGGTTAGGTGTCGGGAAATAAGGACGGTCAGAAAAAAAAATGCTTTTGCAGAAGGCGAAAGGGGGTTTTGACTTGTTTTAAACTCCAGTTTCATGCATTTTGATGATAAAAAATCAAGAATTCTACTTTTAAAAAGAGAAAAATGCTGAGAAGCTATTAGTGGAACCCCAATAAAATATACATATTTTTTCTTAAATGTTGTGCCACACAGTTTTGTTTGCTTTCTGAAAAACACAGAAAGGGGCTCACTCAGGTCACTTGTTTTCCCGTGTGTGCCTATTGGGACCTTGCTGCAGGTCCCAGCACAGTTGAAAATGTTATATGTTACTTTTATTCCCTGAAGGTTCTTCTTCCTTGTTACAGAAATACTGCATGGGAATACTTAGAATCAATGCCAGAGTCTTGCAGTGAGTGCCAAAACTGGCATCGTTTTTTTAAATCAAGTGAATTGGATTAAATTTACTACTGTGCAAAGTGCTATCCCAAATCTTAGTCTGAATTATGAAGGTCTGTGTGGGACTTGAGAGGTTGTTAGGCCCTGTGCTTGCTCCCTGTGGAGATTAATTTCATTCGTGCAGTGAAATAATGGGAAGGTGCATTGGACAAAGCCCAGCTTGCTGCTGCTCTTTGTTCTAATAAATGAAGGTATCAGTAGCATATCCACTTTCAGTTAAAGAATGTGCTGATTAAAAGTCAAAAGAGCTGTTGTAAATATTTTCTAATGTAGCGCAAAATGATTTGATTTCATATGCATCTTACACAATTCCATAATACTTTCTCCTCCCTCCTACTTTTTTATTAGTGCTATAGCTATTTGGTGAAAAGATTTGTGATGTTTGTATTACAGAGGTACAGTGTATACAGTAGCTTATCTCTGAAAAGTCTTTCTTCGTACTATTACAGCTTTTAATACTTACTGATTTTCTTTTGCAGGAAAACTGCAAGAAACTTCAACCAACCTATGTGCAAAGCTGCCAGGACAACTGTGGTAGAGGTATGGAATTGAAACATAACAAGCCCTGTACCCGTGGTCAACATACCCCTTTGTTTTACATGGTATTCCAGGGACAGGGTTCTCCATTCCTTGACTCACTAGGGGATTTCATACTAGAGGCTGTGATCTAGCCTGTCTCCTTGGATTACCTACTCCTAACACTATACTGTGTTTTAGTGATTAGTTCGCCATGGTTCCTCAGTTGATTACTGTTCATCTGATCCTGGCCAGGACTTCATATTTGCCGTGATCAGCCTTTGAAGGGAAACATGACAACAGCCTTCAAATTTGTTAATTAAAATAATATGTTTATGAAAGAAGAAATAGTAGGCTTAGGCTGTGCTTGAGAAGGTTCACCTAAGACCTTATGCAAAACTTCCTGAAAATAATGATAAGTACATAGTAACACAGATTGGGCAAATCATGGAGCCATCATAGTTGCAGTCTCTAAAATCTAATTAATTATGTAAATGCCAGTCCAGAATGGATACAGACATTTAGTTATGCCTTGAGAAAGAGGAGGACTAGATGATCTAGAAGTTTCTTCCACTGTTTTTGTCCTTTTTCCTTGTTGTCTAAAACGGTAATGTTTAAAGTGTGGAGCAGCCTACTCTGGAAATATATTGGTGACTGGAGAGTTGCTAAGGCATAGCAATATCTAAAAGACAGGCTGCTCTGTTAGATTTTTTTTTCATCACTATCTGGTAAGTTGTTTTTTTTTTTAATATGCCTGATAAAAGCTAAATAAAGTTTGACAGTAATATCAAGACAAACCCTTCTATACTATTTCTAGTAAATTCTAAATGCTAGAGGCTTATATTTCTTCAGGGTTTTTGTTTTATTTTGTTTGGTGGTTGTTTGGGGTTTTTTTTGTAAAATCTTAGCTGGAAAATTTACTTGTTCTATAAACATCCCTGGATAATACATTTGGGAACTTGAGTTATTTCTTTTTGTTTTACAGAACTATGGCAAAAAATACCTTAGAATTTGTCATATGACTTACAGTGACAATTCAGCACTAGTACATACATTTTCAGAGTTGCTTTTCAAGAAAAGTTTTAAATATTTTTCTCTTTAAAAATGAAATAAGGAATCCTTCATCATTCTCTTTCCTTCTAGTTATTGCCCTTCATACTTTATTCAGTCTGGCATTTAGGGTATTTAAGTAGATCAAAGCCTTCCACCTACATTCCATCTCTTTCTCTCTTTCTGCTCTTCTATCCACATGTGATAGGGTAGAATTTTCTTGTCAGTGAGCAGCAATTATGTGACATCCTTCTTGCTATAATTCCACTTAACAGTCTTCAGTAGCTCTGCTTAGAACTGTGTCCACCATGAGTCTTGTTGCATTTTCAATACCATTTAAAAGCTGACAAGCTTTTTTGCTAGATGTCACATTAATATTACTTTGAAAATCTATTTTTTATGAACAAATTAATGGGTGAAGAGGCACAACCAGAGATCTAGGACAGATAAATATTTTGAGCCAAATGCAATGCCTGATTGGCTTAACTTTTAAGTGTCTTTCTTCCAAAGTGGAATTCAGAATGTTGTGTTTGGATTTAAAGAGTTCAAACTCAGGGAATCGGAAGGAGATATCTCAATATGGCATCTAGTACATCCTCAGTACTGACCATTATCAGACTGCAGCTGTCTAGAGCTAATCACTAGGGAACCTGAGGCAACTGAAAAGTTTTGCCTGACTCCTTAGCACTGTTCAAGGTTGAAGGGTGAAATTCTCAAACCCACTTACAGGGAGAAGAAAAACGTTTGTCCTGGCAGCAGGGATTTCTGAATTCTGGTATCTGTTCCCAGCTCTGTTTCAGTTTTTCACCCACTGACCATTCAGCTTAAGCAGACAGTCCTAGAAGCAGAGATTTGAAGCCATCTCTGTTCCTTTCCATCAAACTAGCTACAGGTCAGACCTGCCTTCAGGGTCATGCATTGATTAATTAGGATTTGAAGGACTGTAGTTTCTCAATCTGGTGTTCCCATCCTGATTTTGAATGTGTAGCTTTGTACCTGTTATGCAGCCAGACTTAGGCTGCTGCCATTTGCTTGTCTAGCACAAAGCACCAAGCTGAGGCAGGTAACTAGGAAAAATCAGACGCATATTCCTCTGTTTCTGATTTTTGAGTTGCTGAAATTTTTCCTTTAAAATGAATGCTATAAATACAGAGAAAAAGAACTGGTTTTCCTTGTAGCTACTCTGATGAGGTTTTTATTTCCTTTTTTTTCTTATTTGTGTGCATCTAGTTTTATCCAGTCTTTTAGAAGCAATCTTTTTTTAGGAACAGAGCTTCATTTATTAAACTTTATGTTAGAAGAATGGGTACTAGGCTGCTCACTTATGTCACTGTTAAGCTCAGTAAGTACATTCAATAACAGAATAACTTGAATTTGGATAGATAGATTTAATCAGAAAGTTATCCTGCCTTGGTGCAAACAAGAGATGGAAACCCCATCCTTCAGTTTTCTCTTGTTCTGGTGGTTAATCACCCTTACTGGTATAAATATGTTTTTTTACTGTAATTAGTTTGGCTTTAGGTTCTATCCAGTGCTTTTACTCTCTTCTGCTAGATTAAAACCTTTCTGAAGCTGGTATTTCCTTCCCAATGAGTGACTCTTCAGTGCTATTGATATGATGAACAGATTGAAGTCTTAGTGATTCTAGCTGTAAACAGTTTTCTTCAGCTCTCCTCTCCTTTTTATGTCCATCTCCTCTCTCTTTTTACTGACACTTTAAAAATGTGACTAACTGGAGTGTTGTTCAACACTAACACTGCCACCACTAGTGTCACATGAAGAGTTAGAGTTAGTCTTTGGTCCTCCTGCTTCCTTGTTTGCATACTTGTACTCTTTGCTGACCATTATATGGGCGGTCATACAGCATTAACTGCTTAAATCTTGTTGATCCGTTTCTGGCATACTTCAAGGAAAGTGTATTCAGTGTTTTCCAACATGCATTCTGTAAGTATGGCAGGTATATCTTGATCACAGATATCTAACCCTGTGTTTTGTTAGGAAACTTGTTATGTTTGAATAGACCTGGTTTATCTGTTGTATCTGGTAACTGCCGCTTTTTTCTTAGGATGTTATTATTTCACCATTCTTTCCTCAGATTTATTTTAGTTTTTGGTTGTTGATAAAAATACGTAATGGCACTTGGCATAGTAAGATCCATAACAAGGGAAATATAAACTGCTGGAAATCCAATCTCAAGGTGTCTGTGAATTTGGTGAAAGTGGGAAGTGCACTGGTAATCAGCTGCATTTGTTAACCTGTCCTTCTAAGTTAACCTGGGGTGCTGTGAAATCTCCTGACATGCATACACAGTAAAGGACACTTTTTTTTTTTCTTTTTAATGTATTAAAGCTGCTGTTCTCTAGTTTACATCAGTGTGACATTTTACATTCTTAGCTGAAGTATGGACAGGCAATTTTTGTAACAACTCACGAGGTGGAAGAACTTGGCAGAATTCTGGATGTGGAGGATAAACGTAGAGACACCGCCCCCCGCGCCCCCGCCCGACACCTAGCAAACTGATAGCTACTGCTTGCTTAAAAACTCTCCTGTGTTGTGAGGAGCAAGGCTGGCTGTGTGTTAGAGAGGCTTCTGAAGGAGGAAGTAGAAGTCAGGCTGTACTGTTACCAGTTAGCTCTGGCACACAGTGGAGTTACATTGGTTTTTAAAATTCCCCTAGAACAAACTTCAGATTGAAGTACCTGACCCTCAGCCATGTTTATTTTGATGAGGCAAATGGTCAGAGGTAGCATTCAGTACCCTCTTTGGGATCAGAAATACATTGATTGTAAACTCCTAATGAAATGCAAGTGGTGTTTGCTGACCTGCACAACTATTTTGAACTGTTACATGCATTTCTTCTGTTTATGTAAGAGATAGGTAGTAGAACCTGTTAACATTCTTGATAATAAGGATGTGTGATGATGCACAAATCTGTAAAGATGTAAAAATGGTCTGTAAAGATCCAACTGTGCTTAGTCCAGTGGAATTTCTACTTTAATGTAAAGATGATCAGTATTAAGTGTCAAAAAGAAATTTTCAACTGAATCATGATTCCTGTTACTTGTAAGGTAACATTTGCAGAGAAAAATGTTAAATAATCCAGTATCGGCAGCATTAGTTAGTTTGGCTTTATTGATACAAGAAAGCAAAATGATACAGGAGTTTAATTGTTTTTTAGTTTTTCTACAGTGTAGCATTTTAAAGTTCTCTGTTCATCTGCTTCTGCAAGATGAAGTGAGGAGTTAAGTACGTAGTCAGAGCTGTAGCTTTGTTTGGACCTGAGCCTGAGGCTTTCAGTTGATTTTCAGATCTATAAACACTCTTCTGCTCCTGTTGCAGAGATGGGAAAATCAGGAAATCAGCTGATCTAAGAGGAGCTCGGTGGTCACAAGTTATATACGAGCACTAGCCCTTATAAAGGTGCAGGGGAATGGCTTGGCACGTGAAGGAACTTGAGGGGTTGTGTGGTTTTACATACATGGTAACGTTTCCAGCACTGTTGAATGAGGGACATGTTTGCTGAATTCAGCAGGTGGCACTGCTGGCGGGCTGCTCGACAGACCCTTCAAATTGCGTGGTGGGAAATGAAATGTGTAGCAGCTCAGAGTTACGGCCAGGAGGCCACCTGGATGTGTGCCCAGACTGCTACGGCGAGGGCTGTGGTGTTAGAATGCTTCCTAAGATGTGCATCTTCCTGCAGAGGTTCCTGTGAGCCCCACCAGGAGGCCCAGCTTTTGGTGATGAAGCCTCTTTTTCGAGGCAACCCAAAGCCAAAGGAAAAAAACATGCTGTAACCTCGGTGGGTGTGGGTGTCATCACAGCACGGGAGAGATGAAGGGTGATACAGGCTTGGGTTCTTGCTCTCTGCCACAGAGGAATACATAAACATCCACAACAGCTGCAAACATCCCTAAGCTGTTGTCTGTTTTCTTGCCATAGTTATTCTTTGCTGTGAAACCTACTGAATACTTGGCCCTGGTGAAGTGGTTTGAGATCTCAGCCATCATATAAGTGTTTGGTATTGGTAATAGTAATATGTTTAGAAATATTTATTGACTGGTGGTTTGAATATCCAGTTTGAATAATTTTCTTGTCCCAGACTGCAGAGGATGGCTAAATATATCTCCCTGTGTAAACAGCATTTCCACCTCAAATAATATCAGAGGAGGAAAAAAAAAGTGTACTTCCTCATAAAAATGCATTAAATAAAAATCATTAAACCCTGCATTTTATCTCTGGTTGCCTGGTAACAACACAGCCACGTCAGTGAGTGCCATTATCTCAGGTACAATGAACTGCGCTGCACTAAGGGACAGAAGCAGACTGAAATAAGCTGTTTGTATCCCGTTATCTGTGCTAAATCATGGCATTGTGTTTTATTGACGAAACTGGAAAATGCACCTTTTTCTTGCTGTGTATTCCCGCAAGTGCTTTAATGACACCAAAACCTTCCTCAGATGCTTAGCTTTGTTCTGATGAATTCTTCAAGGTTTTTGCACAGTGACAGTTTACGCTAATAAAGCCTGTAAGTACTATTTTAAAGTAGGAGAAGAATCTTAAAGAACCTTTTCCCTTACCTGGATCCCGCAGCCATGGAACTCGAAACTGAACCCTGCTACAGGAAGGAGTTCTGGATTTGGGGTGAGCACAGACCAAAGTCTGTGTTTTTGGGAAACCACAGATCAGGATTTGAGGCCAGAAAGAATACAGAATTGAGGTCCAATGTGCAAGTGCTGTAACCACTGAGTTGTTCTGTTGCTATAGCCTTTTTCAATATTGTTTAATTGCTCAGTGATGATTCTGTGTGCACTTGAGGGGATGATTGCTGAGGGGGTGTCCCAGGCATCTGCAGCTGGGGAGTGTTTTGTTTGAAAATCCCATTTGGCACAGGGTGGACATTTAAGCTGCTTAGTCCTGTCACCTTACCAGCAGCTTCTGGCACAAGTGACAGTAGAATTCAAGTTGCCATAATATATTAATATAATACATAAGAAATATATACCTGAGATACAAAAATATATATAATTAGTGTAAGTATGGAGGTCTTTGCATCTAAAACATCTAGGTGGCTAGTCAGGGCTTTTGACTGCATGACTGGATTTGCCTGTCTAGGTTTTGGCTAAATCCTCAATCAGAGATGCTTGTGGATTAGAATTTAGATAACTCATTTATAGTGTATAGACATTACAGTATCCTTTCACAAAGGAACATTAGATGGAACATTTGAGTGAATGCTTGTGGGAGAGTAACTATGAAATGCAAGCTTGTGGTCCTTAGAAAGCACAGAAGGGAAAATATCAAATTATTAGGAATTCTTCTTAGGAAGACTGATTTTGTGAGCTTCAAGACTTGGTATATGAAGGTTTCTGGGAGGTATAGCTAGGAAGAAATGAAGTTAGGGAAATACTATGTTGAGAGCTTCTCTGGCATGGAGAAAGCATTGGAAAAACAGTAGGAGCTTGACCATGATCACAACCATTGCAATGTCAAACACAGAAAATAAAAACGACAGAAAGTGATACCAAGATCAGATGTCTGACGCTAAGCATTACAAACCCCAAACAAACAAGAAAAGCTTAAGCACGTAGGAGCAAACTCAGAAATCTGCAGCCCAGTATAAAATAAAGAAAGCTTGGAAGTAGCAAGAAATCTTTCTAAGAGTACATACATAGTGGGCCAGGAGACAAAGAACGTTGATACTTCACTGCTCAATGAGGAAATTAAAACTACCAATGCAGAGTACAAAAAAGGCTAAAGTGTTTAATGCCTTTTCTGCTTCAGAATCCAGCAATGATAAAAGGCAGTTTGGTGGCTGTTATGATGCCAGTCATAGAAGGCTGAGGAACAAGTGAGAGAAAGATTGGAATTGAAATCCAGGGGCTGCTACTATCGATTTGGAAAACCAGCTCCTAGACATGTTTGCACGCCATTGCCACAGTAATTTTAGTTTGCCAAAATGAAGCCTACCCTCAGGTGCCTGAACGCTCTTTTGTGGTTTTTATTTCCCTTCCTTGTATTTGGTTCCTTGCTCTGTGTGTGCATGTGTTTATTAAAAGAACAGAAAACCAAAGCATTTTTACAGCTGTTATGCAAACCACCTTATGATTTGAGAAGCCCTGGAATAGGCAGAGCTAGAAGGGAGTTCATAAAGTAGTAGTTCTTACATTTACTTAACATGCTTCTGATTTTCATGGGAATAAACTTCTTTAATAGTTAATTTATCTACCAGGGGTGGTGTTTTGTTTTGTTTTTTCCTACAGTTGCTTTTATTTTATATATAACCTAATTATGTGGATTTGGACTTAGCACTTCAGAATTAGCTGGATTAGTGAACATTAAGTGGTTACAAT
Organism: Falco peregrinus; assembly: GCF_023634155.1. Lineage (NCBI taxonomy): Eukaryota > Metazoa > Chordata > Aves > Falconiformes > Falconidae > Falco > Falco peregrinus. The sequence continues at coordinate 69,708,401 of NC_073739.1, forward strand.
TCATAGCAGATCAAATTTTTGCTGACTGCTGTTCAGATGGTTTTATCTACACACAACATTGTGCTACAAGATTTGAACTTTTTTTTTTTAATCTGTCTTCTATGTTTTATTCCTTTCTAAATTGATACTTTATTGAATGAGTATCATAAGCTTTCTCAGCTTTCAGCTTTGGAAGTTCATTGCAGATGTAAACACAATCTTTAGTGAAAAAAAATCCTTTTATTCTTTTCACATATGTTAAGAATAAATATGACATTCAAAAAGAACAAACTAAAGCAAGTCCATGGCTGATCAGTAGATAGTGCAGATTGCCAGGAAGTCAGTGTGCTGGGGAAACCGATGGAAAGCCTCTTTTTGCTCCTGAAGATAATTTTTTTTTTCATAATAATTTGTAGAAAGCCAGATGTAGTGTGCATTTGAAGTATATTTAATTAACAGTACTCGTGTCCTATATCATGAGAAATTGAAAATTAATAGGATTTAAAATACTACATATTTAACTTTTCTTTGCATGTATGATAAATTAATGACAATTCTTATGCCCTGCTTTGTATGTAAGATGCATTAATCAGTCAGTGATTTATCAGTCTATGCTTTTTAAATCATACATGATTATAGAACTGAAAGGATTGTGCAGAGAGTTTTAGACATGAGTCAAGGAATTTATATACATACATACTTTTATTTATGTATCTGAAAGCAATAATTTGTTTTCTGTGCTATTAACATCTGTGATGGAGATTTCCAGTACAAAAGAAGAAAGATTTGATATTCAAATTGAAAATCTTACAAATAGTTTACAATGTGAGTAATTGCCTACTGATGTGAGCAGATGCATTTTTTCAGGTGGTCAAAATATTGAGATTTGGAAAGCTGCAGCCTTGTAACTTGCTACAGTGAGAATTTTGGAGTAATTGTGTGAATGAGTAACTCAGGTTTTAGTCTTCTCCTGCAACATTCTTCCCTGCAAATGCTATAGAACATAATTACTCAGTGAAGAATGTGAGGATTTAAGGAGAAGGACTGAGATACCAAGACTGTCTTGACTTCAAATCATGCTGATTTTTCAGGCTGCAGAAGACAGTAGAAGAATGGATGAGGACTGCAGATTAATTTTATTTTTCTGTGTCCCAAATAGCGCCCTGGTGTACATTTGAAAGTCACTTGGTATTCAGTTTTTTTCCAAAACTGTGTTAAATTGCTTTATAGAAAATTTGCAGTCATAAAGTCCAGTGTGCGGAAATGCACTCCCATTGATATGCCCATGACTTAAATAATAAGTGCCTTTGTTTGCCACTTGTGATTAAGCTGGAGAAAGCAATAGCTAAACAGATCTTAAAATAAGTGATGTGATTTTAAACAGTTGGGGTTTTTTTATTCTAGAAAAGCAGGCACATGTCTCTTTTTGTTGTTAACCTTTGGAATAGGTCAAATGTATTATTTTTGGCGTTTTATGTTAAAGTAAGCAGGGAAAAGCAAAGAGGGGAGCTGGGCTGTATTCCTGATCAAAACGGGGGAGTTATGTAGCCAGCTGGCAGTGTAAGCAGTGTGGTAAGGAGATTTGTGCCCCCCAAGCTCTGAAAATGCTGAATTTCTCAAACACTGAGAATCAAGAGCTGCAAAGGAAGGTGCAAACACACCTAGCAATTAGTTTGAGTAAACTAAACTTCTCAATAAAATCAGTTTTAGGTTCAATTTTTTTCCCACAGTACCTTCAAAATAGACACTTGCATTTTTATGCCAGAATTTTTGCCTATTTGAATTCCGGGCTGATGGAAGTTATACTGATGTCTCACAGTTCTACCTTGTTCTTTTGAGTGAATTAGGTGAGTTCTTATGCACCTTCATTTCTGTTGCTTTATGCTGTTCAGTATTTCTGTTTGGGTTTTTCTTCTTTTAATTGTTCATTTTGGAAAGCCTCGTAGCTTTTGTAATGTCTTGGGATGAGACCAGCTGAGAAGCAGGCTTTCTGGCTTGGACAGCAGCACATTCTTGATCCCGTGGTGTTTAGTTACCTCCTGTAAGGCAGGCGCTTTGTGTTTGCCTTTGCCAGCAGCAATTAGAAAAGACTCCTGACCCCACCATGCACACTGAAGAAGACTATCCCTTCATTTTCATGAGGTATGTGTGTACTCAGTTTCTCCTGGTGTTCATACATTGAGAAAAGTTATTTTTAAATTTTTTTTACATTTTACATTTACATTTTTTTACAAAGTCTTAGATTTTACAGAAATGCGGTGGTAGATGTGTTTCATTCCTTCAAAATTAGAACTAATTTGGGATTTTAAGAAACTCTAGATTTAAGGCACTAAATTGAGCCGTCATGCAAGTAGAAATGAATTGCTGTTTGTGATGGATTCCAGCACGGTTAAACATATGCTAACCAAATGTACCCAATCTAGACATCTACCAGGAGGCTTATGGGAAAGCAGAGAACCAGATTAGTTATGTGATGTTGGCAACCCAACCACCCATCTCAAGACATCATCTAGACTTTGAGACATAAGAACAAAAATTGCTAAATGAATGTGAAGGTTTCTGAGAATGCTGAATTTTTCTTTCAGCAATTCAGAAGAATCAGAGATGGCAAAGAAACGTATCATTCATGATCTCTATTTTGAGGGGAGTGGGGAGGAAATGGTTAAAACCCCAAACAGTTTATAAAACAACTGTTCAAATAAGTTGTGTAAGTGTTCTCTTGGGAATTTTAAGCCAATTGATATTGGCTTGATGTACTTCAGTGTTCATTCCTCCTGATAATAAATACAGAGACAGAATAGAAAACTTGGTATGATCAGGAGATTAGAGGTCTAGAGGGAAAGAAATTAGAATTTTCTCGCTAGGCTATGGTAAGCAAAAACTTATTTTTATGGCGTGAAGGACTGATTGAACATGTTTCTGACAGCTTCAATATCAAATAATATTTTTGGTTCTGTGAAGCACTTCATTCTTGCTTTTTATTTCCGTATATGTCTAGTGCTCTCCTTTGCAAGTAGCTTTGAGGAAGATAATGATTAAATGTAATAAAGTTTTGTATTTTCTTAAAGTTTGTAACTTACAGTATCTTGATACCGACATTCTTGTGGTTTCTGATTAATCTTTTGAAAGTGTCTAAGCTGAATGACATACTACCATCAGTTGTTCTTTCTTCCAGTCCTTCCCTTGAAAAATACTCTGACTACCTTCTTCCTTAATACTGTGAAAAAGTTTTATTAATCTTGAATATTTGGGAGTTTTGGGATATCACCTATGGTTTTGAAAGTGAAATGGACCACACTGATCCCTCATTGAGAAATAAACTGGTAGCACCTAAAGTAGTCTTCAGAAATGTTTGTGAACTACTACTGTCTATAATGAACATCTGAATAAGGAGGGTAACTAGTACATGTGTGCATATAAAGTGTCATTTTGAGATGATGTGTCTTTTTGTTGCCTTCATTGACATACATGCAGGGTTTCTTTTTCTTACCAGAGAGAACCAGCAACATAATTTGTTACAAAATAGCTGCTAATGTATTGTTTTACCCTAATGACCTTCCTGTATGTCTCCTGCTTACCATTCTCTGGCCTGATCCTTAGAGGTATTCCTTGAATTTGAGGGTGGATTAATTGGATTTACATAGTCTGGAAAATACGAAGAATGGTGCAATTAAATTGCTGATTGTTTTTGTTTTTTAAATTAATTATTTTTCTTTACTTTTCTACCTCTCCCTTCAGTACTTAAAATTCCTCTTTACTCATTTTTGAAAGTAAAGCTTAAATTTATCTCCTGACCTTTAAGTTACATTTCTTTGAATGTGTAGGAGATGAGATCTCTTCCAATGTCTTTTTATTTGTCATTTCTCTGATATGAGTAAGAAAATATTTTTTTTGAGAAAAAAGCTGATTTTTTTTTTTTTAGGTTTCAATAATTCCTGGTAATGTGTGAGTAATTTTAAGAAAAAGTCAGTTATTTATTTACACCTTCTAATCAGTTAAAAATCTTTCAATCGAATGTATTTTGAAAAAAAGCAATGAAGTACAGGAATAATGTATTTGAAGCAATGTTTTGATGGCAAAAATGTTAAACATATAATTTCAGTAGAGTTAATATTGGTAGCAGCTGTTCTGTTCTGAAGTGGAAGGATTTGGGATGTGGCTAGTTACCTTACTCAGCAGAGCTACGCTTTACAGGTTAAGCAGGTTCTTCTGCCACTAGCACCTCTTAACAAATGAAGATTATGTTCCCAGATTGTGAGGGTTTTGTTTGTTTTCTTCTGACTACTTTCCTATTATTTTAATTATTTGATTGAAATATAATTTCATAATTTAATAAAAAACATTTTCCAAAATTGCCTTTTCCAGATCTGAGAAGGCAATTTTATGTGTATTGCATGTGGATGGTTAAGTTTCATTTTTTAAGAACTTAGGTACTGAATACAAATTGGATACTTTATAATTAAAAGGTAAGAGCATAATTATGTTTCCATTTTTGTTGTCACTACTATCGTCCAGTTGAGTGTAAAAAATAAGCACTGAGCACTATGTAATCACTCATTTTATGAAGAAAGCACAAGTCACAAAACATGATCACAACCAGCATGACTTCGTTGATGACTTTTATCAAAACAACCAGTTTTAAGAAGGCTTTAGGAAGGAATCACTCCTTAGGTTTGCCTGCAGCAGGAGGCTGGGTTGGTTGGTAATACTGGGACTGGTAGATTGCTGGATCTTAATCTCTCATGCTTTTAATTCAGGCAATTTTACAGTAGAAAAATAGTGTAAAATGGAAATTAATTAATTAAGGATGCAAGAAAATAGCTATCATGTTATCATTTCTGCTTCTTGACGCATACAGAATTATATAGATCTACTTGTGCAAATCATCGAACAAGCAGTTCCATCAATTTAATGGAGTAACTTCAGTAACCAGTAATAGTTAGCAGACTTTGCTTTTTTCTTCATTATCTACTTTGCAAACATCTTGAGGAAGACCCTGCATGCTTCAGTTAATAATTGCAGAAAACATTTTTACAGTAGATATTTATAGGCACAGTTGATAGCAGGCATTTATTGTTGAAGTAGCTACTTTTTTATAAAATCCTTCTATTGTAATTTAAGTGAGTCTGCATAAGTGAATTTTTATTTTGGGTAGAACTGACCAGTTACAAGAAGGAAAAAAAAAGGAAAATACATTGGTTTGAGAGTGTTATTTTTTTAGGTTTATTCTTTTGATAAATTTCAATATCTTCTGACTTTGAGCATGTTCCTGGAACTTAAGCATATCATCTATCCTGGCTGTGTTAAAATGAGACTAGCTTCAAAATTTCTGAAGTGTAGATCTATGTATATGCTAGAACTTTTTCAGAGGCTGGTTACATTTTTCATATTCTTTCATGTATGCACACAGCTTTACATATAGATAGCTTTTGTAGTTAAGTGTGCTTCCTCTTTTTTTGCAGTTATCTCAGAACTGCTATGCATGAGTACCTAAAGCAGGTGATTTAGTGCAGTCTTTTCTTTGCTGTCAGCAGCACAGCGTGGAGGGAGATGTTGAATGCAAGGAATGGAAAGCCTCGGAGGAAACAGGCAGCAAGTGCAGAGAAATGTGAGAGCAGAGATTAAGCCTGAGGCAACCAGAAATGGAGGTAATTGAGGAGATTTAGAACAGAGAAAACAAAGGTGAAATGAGTGTAATCTAGCAGGGGCTCCTAATTTATGAGGATCTGTAGCCACGTGACAGAAAACCTGGAGACAAACCTAGGAGATTTATGTCAGCTTTGCTTCCCTAAGGATCAGATATGACATACTGGCAACACACCTCACTGTCCATAGGATTTTCATTCTTATGGAACTGGCAAATAAAGAACAGCTGTGTCCTGTTCCTATGTTGTAAAGAGAAGGAAGCACACAGTGAAATTACAAGAGATAAAGAGAAATGTTTTTCATATGAGTTGAATTGTAGAAATACAATGATAGTCTTTAGGTCCCAAGAAAACTATTAGACAAGTCCATGGTCCATCAGAAGCTATGAAGCAAAGTTGCCTATGTCCAGCCTCTGACTGAGGACATCCTTAAACTGCACATTGCTAGAAGCTGGGAGAATAGAAGCAGGAGCACCATGCTCTTTTAAGCTCTTGTTCTTTGCCATGAAGAAGGGTTACTGGACTAAATGGACCTTTAATGTGACCCAGATTAATCTCATTAGACTAAAGGTACTCTAATAAATCTGAACTTTACAGACGTTTACTGTTCCCCTGCCCCTCAGTATGCTTATGAAGACATTAATTCTAAGTCTGATGTGAGCATAACGTGACAATTACTGACCAAGATGTGCCTTTATGAGACTACTTGGTAGCTGTTAGCTTCTAAAAGTTGTAAATGTCCCTTTTTCAGGGTGACTATCAACTGACTGTCCTTTCATTACAATAGGAGTTTGGCAGGAGTAGAAATTTCATAGTCTGGCTGATTTTAGAGTAAAAAAAACCTCTGTATCATCTCCCTGAATGCAGGCAGAACTAAGTAAATATTAACTTACTTTGTTCTTTTCCATAGCCCAGTAAGTTTGAGTAGTGTCTTCTTAATTTTCAATGACCTGTTTTCAGAGTGTATTCCACTGTTTTACAGTATCAAAGCTCTTTGTAAAATTTGGTCTAAACAATTAAAATTAAGACTGACTTTTTTTTCTTGTCTGTCATTAACGATGGGGAATGGTTGATAACAGTTTCTGTGATCTTGAGTGAAGACACAATTTTTATTCATAACCTTTACTGTGGTTTTTAATTTTTTAAATTTTTTTATGTTTTTATAAATGTTACAATGAATTTTACAGTGATATCCTGAATATTCCAGTAGTAAACTGTAGAAGTACACTAATGAGTTTGTCTTGAGCATCTAAAGGGCTAGATTTTATTTCATTTTTCTGTTGTTTTGGTCAGTTGACCAGTTTTAATATTTTATTCTACTTATGTTCTGCTGGATATTTTTATCATTTCAGTTTGAAGAACTGAAGTATACTAGAATAATTAAGATAGTGATAGAGAGATTTAATAAAGCCAGTGTAAAACTACTTAAAAATGCATAGGTTTTGTTAAGCTCTCTCTCTCCCCCCCAGTCTCCTTTTTTCTCTTTCACCCACCCACCCATGCAAATTTTGGATTTTTTTTCCCCATAATAAGGAATTATATTGTCATTTCTGGTTATAGCGCAGTTTTATGAAAACTGAGATTTAAAACTAAAACAGCTGAAAACACATATCATAAGGGACCTAATTAAGCTGCAGAAAAAGGTTACAAGGTGCATACTCAAAGGAAAGGCCTTTTTATTTTCAAGTGTTTTGGCAGGAATAGTTTTGTCATTGTAATGTTCTTGCCAATTTTTGATCAAAACCCAGAGTACTTTATTTTTCTTACTGGAAGTCTATAACCTTCCAGGTTCCCTTTCTCTCTCTGGAAGCCTTCAGAAATTCTGAGATAAAACTCTAGAAGAGTAGCTGAATTTCAAAAATAGCAAAAATAAATCAAACTAAGAAGGGAAAAGTAGATGTAAATTACAGAAGGAAATGAAACAAATGACCATTGATTCTATGAGTGCTGATACCAAAAGGAACAGCAGAAGGCTCTTGTGAATCATAGCAGGGAACAGCTTTCGTGTTCTGGGTTTATCTTGCAGATAAAGCAGTATTCAGAAATGATGAATTTATTCATTCTGCTCCCATTGTCAGCAGACAAGATTTGCAAGAACTTTTATACCCAGGAGGAAAACCAATACTGTGAAACTCTTGAAACAATGAAAGAATTTCTTGAATCATGCATCAGACCCTTCCTAGAAGAGGGAACTCGGCCCATATGGTCTCTTGAAGTTACTCTTTAGCTTTACCTGTGTAGCAAAGATGTAAACATTTTCTATCTTCTAGCACATTGATGAAGTTAAGATTTAAAATGAACAGGTGATCAAGGCAATCTAAATGGTACCAGAATATTTTGATTTGCTGATTTAGAAAAGTGCAGGAGGTGGTCTGCCCTGATTAGTTCCCTCTTTACGCTTTGCCAGACTTTAAGTCTCTTGGGTGGGATGTCATACAATGATTTTTTATGTTTAGCGAGATTCTTCTGTACATGACAAAATAAGCCTGAGGCAAGTTAAGTAGAGAGAAGAAAGAACATAAGGATAGAGAAGATGGAGAGCAGAACAGGAAGAAAACTCGCACAGATCCTTTTAATTATTAATATGAATGCTGTCCTGTATGTCTCATTGAGGCTTAGGCTGTGAATGTGTTACAGAAAAGACTGATAAAAGAATATGAAACCTGAAAGGGAAGTGAATATGCCCCGCTATGGAACTATTTATTTTTGCATTATCGTTCTTATCTACAAAGGTCCTTGGGTTATGTCTTGCAGTGATCACAGAAAGTTAAGTTGATGATTAGTCATCAGATTTCCTAGTTTCACGCTTGCCGGCCCACCTTCATCTGCGGTATCAGTGCTGGCAATACTGATGGAGGCTGCTGGCAGCCCATCTACAGTATCTCAGCTGGAGTATCATCTAGTTCCCTGTAGCAGAGTTGGGAGAGAGAGTTGGAGCAATTGGATGACATTTGTACTTCCCCTGTGTGAATTCTTTCTTTTTCTTATAAATGTGCTGATTAATTTCACTTGCAGAATTAGATTGTATGTATTCGTGCAGACATTACATGCAAATTTTTCATCCCTTCTCAAAAATCCATTTTATTGCTACACAGATATTTTAATATTTCATTTTAATTACACTTGATGCTTATTAACATAATGGTAGAACATGGAAATTGCGGAACATAAGTAAGAATAGCGGGGGGCTGCCTGTGAACACAAAGCTTGTATTCTGTTTGTGTGGCAAGGTTTTGGTAGCAAGGGACTGCAGGGGCAGCTTCTGTGAGAAGCTGCTAGAAGTTTCCCCTATGCCTGATAGAGCCCATGCCAACTGGCTCCAGGATGGACCCACCACAGGCCAGGGCCCATCAGTGGTGATGGTAGTGCGTCTGGGATAGCGTATTTAAGAAGGGGGATACACAGGAAAAGTGCAACAAATTGCAGCAAAAGAGAGGAGTGACAGTATAGGAGAATAACAACTCTGCAGGCACCAAGATCAATGCGGAAGGAGTAGGAGGAGCTGCTCTGGGTGCCAGAGCACAGATTCTCCTGCAGCCCGTGGTGAGGCAGGCTGTCCCCCAGCAGCCCGTGGAGGTTAAGGGGGAGTACATATCTACCTGCAGCCTGTGGAGGAGCCCACACCGAAGCAGGGAGGTGTGTGAAGGAGGCTGTGACCACATGGGCAGCCTGTGCTGGGAAAGGCTTCTGGCAGGACTTGTGGGGAGAGGAGCCCAGGCTGCCCCTGAAGGACTGCACACCGTGGAAGGGACCCATGCTGGAGCAGTTTATGAACAGCTGCTGCAGCCTGTGGGAAGGACTCACGCTGGAGAAGCTCATGGAGATCTGTCTCCCATGGGAGGGGCCCCAGGCTGGAGCAGGGGCAGAGTGTGAGGAGGAAGGCGCAGCAGAGACAACATGTGATGAACTGACCGCAACCCCTGTTCCCCATCCTCCTGTGCTTCTCAGGGGGAGGAGGTAGAGAAATGTAGTGTGAAGTTGAGCCTGGGAAGAAGGGAGCCATGGGGGGGAAGGCATTTTTTTAAGTTTTGGGTTTTGTTCTCATTATCCTACTCTAATTTGAATGGTAATAAATGAAACTAATTTCCCCACATCGAGTCCGTGACAGTAGTTGATGAGTGATCTCTCCCTGTCCTATTCTCGACCCATAAGCTTTTTGTTATGTTTTCTCTCCCCTGCCCTGCTGAGGAGGGGGGAGTGATAAAGCAGCTTTGGTGGGCACCTGGTGTTCAGCCAGCATCAGACTACCCACAGTTCCAGTCTGCAGGGACCCTTAGGCTCATTTGAAATCTGTAGGACAAAATACAGTTTATCTGTGTTATGTTAATTTAGGATAATACATTGAAATAATAAATAATTATTTTGGTGGTTCTTGTAGAAAAAAGCAATCATGCTGACTGCTGTTTACAAAGACACAAAATGCTAACCAATTAAGGGAATGGGGTGACTAATAACAAACCCCAACCGTTTATTGTTGGTTAAATTATTTATTCTGTGTATACTATGTGTGGAGACATAGTGTGTCGGGTTTTCTGACAGCATAATTCTGTTGAAGTTGGTTGAATTGTGCCAGCAAAGATTTTTATTCTATAATACCTGCAGCAAGTAAATGTAGTTCTTTAATGAGAAAGTTCAAATCAGTAGCAATTAGTATTCCCTAGGCCTAATTTTCCACCCCATAAAGTGAAGACTAATTTAATTAGAAAAGGTGAATTTGGGAATTGTGCTGGTAGCCGATCATTTCTGCTTGGACTTCATTGAAAAGTTTTGTCTCGTCCTCTTCCCTTTTGAGTATGTTGTGATAGTAGTTACAGCACTGAGTGCAGTGTGATTCGTCTGTGTGCTTCAGGATTTTTTTTCATTTTGCCCTGTGTTTGACTGTGGTCTCTTTATGAATTCTAAAACGGATGTATTAAATAATAAACTGAAGCGAGACAGGGCATGGATGTGATTGCACCACTTGTTTCATGAATACAGTAGTCTGAACTTTTAAAATACTGATTTGACTGTCTCTCCTTATCTTGTGGATAAGGATTTTCTGGATGTGTGATTCTGCTGTCCGTGAACACTGAGGCTGGTGTCACTGTGGCTGTTACTGCCTCTTCCTTACCACCTTGGACTTAGATATTTCACAACTTCTCTCTTCCTGTCTGTTTACCCCAGGGCTTTTTTTAGGGATTATCTGAACCTGATCCCGTGGTCTTTGGTTTGTTAATCTTTCCTTTCTCTTTGCTGCTTTTAGGGTGGATTTGTTTGTTTGTTTATTGTCACACTGCAAGGCACAGTAGGAAGGTAATTGTCTAGCGGATGTACTCTAGACTTTATTATTGATCACATTGTGCAGTAACAGTAGGATGTCAAATTGAATTTTAATCTCTTTAATCTTGCTTCATTGGTGGTGGCTGCTACATGCTGTGCCCCTACTGATATGTCATACCTTGGGTCTTCTTTTGGGGTTCTTAGACTTTGGACATTCCTGAAAGTTTAACTAGTTTCTGGTGATAAAGCAGTTTGGAAATTTACTTAATTTCTTTTTGAGTAGGTTGTTTCAGATGTTTTCTTTGACCTGTTGCTTTAACATTATACATTTTCTCTGTGGTCAGATGCAAGTACAGCCCTAACCAGTAGTGTCTGTTTTGTGGCAGAGTAAGATGTGCTCTCTGCACCAGAGACTTGTCAGGGAAGTCACTGGACATGTCTGAGGGTCTGTGCTGCAGGCATCTGGCCACAGCAGGGTCTTCAGCTAGACCACCCTGAACTCAGACATAAAAGGAAGGAAAACCCTGTTGTCTGTGGTGCTCCAAATAGGTGATGTTTCAAATGTTCTGTGTGTGGATCAGTGCCATTTTGTGCTGAATCTGTTTCACGAGCTGTAGAGAATTCTAGATCTTCACATCTTTCTTGCAGTCAATTATTATGGTTCAAATGTTTTGATTTATTTTTGAGCACACTATGGAGAAAATTCAAGCCAGCTTCTGGGTTAGTTTCCTTAAAATTCACGCTTATGCTTTGTACTCTGACATTTCATTACCAGCACATTGTTTCCTTCTGTTTGGATGGCAATTATTTATAGGTACAAACAACTGTGATGTAACTGTACGTGATAGATTTCTTCAAGGTAGTTGTACAAATCGGGCTCTTAAAATGTTAACTACTTCCAACTTGTATGTATGTATGGAAGAAGAGGAAGCATCTAAAATAGCCTGGTTTAAAGAGTGTGTCTGTTTTGTTCCATTCCTTAGTTTTCTGGACTTGATCCATTGTGTATTTAATATTTGAGACTTTGTTGTTAATAAAATATCTCGCTGAATATTTCTTCCTAAATATTTTCACTTTGCCTTTTCTCTCTGTAGGTAGAAGAAATTGTTGATATAGGAGCATTTGCTCCAGAAGACATTCATGTTCCCAAAATCTATGTTGATCGTCTGATACAAGGAGAGAAGTTTGAGAAGAGAATTGAAGTAAGTAGCTGAGCTCTTGGTCACAAGTATTTCAGCTTGGGGTGTATTTTAGAATTTACAGGATTTTTTGTTCTAGCCACCAAGTCTTAGCACTGAGAAAATAGTGTGAGAAAGACCTGTCAGCGTTTTGCTAAATGCTGGAGCTTAGACCAGCTTAGGTAGATAGTAGTTAGGATGAGGCCTGCGGATTGGGCATTGTTATAGCTCAGCCTTTCTGGTATGGGTCCTTGAATGATTTAGAGCAACGTCCTGAAGTCCTGGATGGTTTTAACACAGTTGAAAATTTGATGGAAAATGTTATTTCATTCTCCTTCCTTCTCAGTTCACCTTCTGTAGACACAATAAGGAGAACAGTCAGACTAAGAGCTGACTTTGACAAATAGATGCTTTCTTTTCTACTGGAAAGCTTTTGACACAGGCACATAGGGCCAATCTCAGCCCCTTTTCTGTCATGTATTGAATTACATTACACTGCAAAGGTCCTGGAACCTTTCTTTCCTTTTCTTTAATCTGGAATGTTTTTACCCAGTGGTATTTCTGGTCTGAATAAAAAATGGCAATAGCTATTAAAAATTGCAGCAATAATACTCCATCACTGAAAACATTCAAGAAAATTGTGAGTATGTAATTGCTCTTCTTTGCTTCTGTGGCTTTGCCTCACTCAAGCTATGTCCCTGTATTCATTTTGGTGATATGACAATGCTCTTAAAGTGCAATTGAAAATTCTGTATTTATTCTGTGTCTCCATACTCTGGAGGTGGGAATTATTCGAAATGTCATCAGAAGAGCTGGTGAAGGGGGAGATACATTGCACAGGGAAAAAAGAGTCTTGAAAAAAAGAAGTGCAGAAAGAAATTGTAATAATTAAACTTTTAGTACTAAAATCAAGTCAGAAAGTCCTAGGAAGTCATACAAGGCCTTTTCTCTACATAAACTCTTTCATGAATGTTAACATTAAAAAGCTTTTTTTTCTCGCCCCTCCATCTGTTCATTCTGCAAAAGCATATTGCATGTTGTTGAGTATTTGACTGGAAACAGATGTGTCAGACTTTTTTTTTTTTTTTCTTTTCTCTGGGCATGTTGTGTTAGACTGCAGTTAATGGCCTGTTTCCTTCTTCTGAATGGATGCAGTATCTCACAGAAAGGCTTTTTACCTTGCATGAGAGAAATCTGGTTTGCATTTATTAAACTACTGTTCTTATTGCAGTTTGTCAGTGGATGAAGAGATGACTGTCGACCTGATTGTCTTGACTGCATAAGTGAATACACCTACCTAGTCAACTGTCCCCTTATATGCTTAAGAAAAAAAGGAAGTGAGAAGCCGGGGGTGAGGGGTGGGGTGGTGAGGAAAGATAGTATAAACTGCACAGAAAAGTTGTAACAGATTGATTTTGTTTGTGTAATTTTGTAATTCTCTGTGGCGCCTCTCATTAATAGAGGTATAGGAAGGAAATGGAGGTATAGGAAGGAAATGGCAGATTTATTTACTCTTCCGTAAAAAGATTATGTATGAAAAGTGGCTATACGTATGAAAGCCTCGAGTATGATAAGTGGCAAGAGGAGAGATGAGGAATAAAGAGAAGGTAGCCTGTCATAATTCTTACTGGCCCTAAATGGCAGTTCCTGCCTAATTTGGCTCAAATGTGGTCCCTCTAGTGCAAGCCCTATTTTCTATCCAGCCTTCTCTTTGCTGCAGAAAAACTGTCTGTGATTGTTCTTACTTTTCCATAACTAGCAAGTGAAACAATTCTAAGGAAAATAGCCAAGGTATAAAAAGATAGTTGCTGGAAAACTCAAGAGGATTGTTACTGACTTTCTGACTGCCTAAAAGGATAGTGATTCCCAACATGGGGGAAAAAAGACACTGCCAAAATTCTTCTGTGGTGATGAAGAGGAACAGAGGGTAGTTTTGCCTGATGCGTCCATTATGGCCTGAAGTAGGAGAGGATGTGAAGATGTGTAGTGGTGCAGGACATGGTGTTGCCCAGAGCAGTCTTACATACTTGGGAGAGATGTGCAAAGGGCATAATCTATGTAAACAGTAATTTACAGAAAAAGTCTTATAAACTTCTTGAGTGTCATACCATTTTCACCTAGATGTGATTTAGAAAGCATCAATGTAAAGCCAGGAATATCAGGAAACAATTCCAGGCAGATTTGTGCAAGTATATACAGATTTATATTTGAAAACTTAATTGCTTAACTCCAGATGTCTTTAGATGACTGGCATTTGTCTGTCTCATGCATGTAGATCTAGAACAGCACAGCTGAATTAAGTGAATGCAGAAAGAGAGCAGTATTTGTATTTTAGGCTGACATTTTACAAATCTTAGGTATCTCTGGGGTAATGAATCTCAGTAATGCTTGATGCCTTCTTAACCAGTTGTCTACGTATTATGTGCTCTCTCTCAGCCTTAGTAATACGAAGAAATAACATTGTGCTCTATGGCTAATATTGGAGTTATTTGATGACTCCATTGGCTTAGATAAGCTTGAACTGATACAATAAAAGGTCGTGTCTTTTTAGAAGATGGGTAAATAACGTTACTCTTAGACCAAGTACATCAGTGCAATCATAAATCAGGCTCTTGCGTCTTGAGAAGCAAGAATCTGGATTCTAATCTTTACTTAAGATTACTTCTTCTTTTGCAGCGCTTATCAATTAGAAAGCCTGAAGACTCAAAAGCCAAACAAAAACAAGGAGACAACGTGAGGGAGAGGATCATCAGACGGGCTGCTTTAGAGTTTGAGGATGGCATGTATGGTATCCTTCAGCTGTGCTGTAGATTAAAGTGATGACTTACTAGAATAACAACCACAGCTGGTTTGTTTAAGACAATTACCAATTACTCATTGTCTTTCCTGGAGCCTGGGGTTCTCTCATTTTATTAACACACTATTGATATAGATGGAATGTTAGGACATAGGGTACCTGGAATTTTTATTTAGACATATCTGGAGAGTTTGTTAGCTGTTGAATGTTTTGGAAGAATTTCTTGAAAAAGTTACGTAGGCTGGAAATGAAACCTACTTACACTGTGGATTTTTTATCGTGTAAGGCATTAGACAGAATGCAATTAGACAGTCCAAATGGCAAAATAAGTCATCACAATTATGAGCCATCTAACTAAAGATGAAAGTGTTTGTGAAGAGAACAGTTCTAACCATAGTACATTGATAACTTTTTTAAATTTACTAATTTGCAGTAGCTATGTACTGGTTTGTGCCTTAATCGGTTCTTTTCAGCTAATCTGGGTATTGGAATTCCACTGCTGGCCAGTAACTTCATCAGTCCAGACATAACTGTTCACTTACAGAGTGAAAATGGAGTCCTGGGTTTGGTAAGAATATATTGTGGTCACTTATTGAAGTGTACTTACCTTGCAGTGACTAGGTTTTATTCCCTTCCCACCCCCAGTTTGGTTATAATCATATTGAAATGTTTACCGTATTGCATGATCATAAAATTCCCCTTGTAGCACAAGGAAGTTTTTAAGGAAATGCTTATTTCAGAATTACAGAGCTACTTTCTCAAGTATGTTCTTAAGTACATGTTTTGCTGGAAGGAGTCAGAAACTTCAGTAGTTCGCAAGACCAAACCTTCTAAATCTTCACAAACACAATTTTAAATACATCTTAAAGTGAATAGTATTTTCATTGTTGTATGGCTTTATGAAGTTGCACCAACATACTTTTTTCTGAAAAATGTCTTTCACTTTGGTTAAAAACAAAAAAATGAAAACCCAAACCCAACCCAACCCCCAAACCAGACTAACCCCCCCTTTGTGATTGCTTAGTAATTCTAACAACCTCTAAGAGTATGCTCATCTGTCCTGATGTTAGTTGATTTAGATTGTGGCTTGTATCATCAGGGATGTTGTTCTGCTACAGATAAAAAAATGCATGTCTGTGATGATCAGTTTTCACTAAAAAGCGTTAGAAATAATATAGCAGTTATTAATTGTATCTCAAAAGATATTTTAATATAAAACTGACATATGTCTATGTTGTTGTCAGGGTCCTTATCCACTTGAAAATGAAGTAGATCCAGACCTGATTAATGCAGGTAAAATCTTTTAAATAAATTTAACTTACTGAAAATGATTATTCATTGTTAATTTAAAAATTTTCTTTCGATTCAGTATTTGATCCCAGACTTTTGTTTCATTTACTTACAAATATTAATGTGTTTGTCTTCTTTTAAGTGAAGGTTGTTTTTGACCAATGGAGATGTTTAGAATTCTGGTTTGAGAGCTTATGCTTTGATGCATTTTAGTAGCTACTGAAGGCAACTCTCTTGCAGGTCAGGCAATAAAGAGTCAAATCTTCCTTTTCAGAAATGAGGTTGTTTTGTGAAGCCTGTATGCAAACATGAATTTGTTTTCCTGCTACTTTTCACCTTGTGTCTTCTAGAAAATGGTGTTTGACAATTTAGGTTTATGGTCCTCAGCCTGCATCTTTCTACTTAGCTTTCACTTTATCCAAGGGTTCTTGCTCCTTGTTGCTGCTTGCAGGCTGTGTTCTCTCTCCCACTGCCTTGGGTGGGTGCCTGATAGGGTAAGACAATTCAGGTAGTTTCAGCCAGTCTGGATGTTAGCATGGTGAATTCTTGTTATCTGACTGCAAGACCGTTTGTATGACCTTAATCCTGTACTGTTTTGTGTGTCAAAATTTAATTTCCATACAGTGTCTTGGCATATAATAGACACCAAGTGAACTCAGTAAATTAAAGCAGGTAACTTGGGTCTCTATTTTAACTTTTCTAGTGTTTCCTTCCCTTTTCCCACCCTTGTAGTTCATCTCATTGTCTTTTTCCTTGTTTTCTAGAATCTGTATAATGTTGTCTCATTCTTCTTCCCCTTTGTTGTTACACTAACTTTTTCTTCACAATCCTGGTGCTAAAGTCTTTGGGTTTTTTTTTTCTCTCAAGTTTCCCATGCTTGGTTTAGAATTTCACCTTTGACTTATTTCTTATAATAAAAACCTTTCCAGAGTCTCTCTGTACACAAGGTTGCTGCTTAGACTGATTCAAAGTGCTGGCAGGAAAGGAAAGGAAAGAGAGGGCTCTGGACAGAGTCAAAATAAGACACTTCCCTGTGCATTCCACTGTGCAGAGAACAGTACAACACACAGAAGTACATTTTCTTCTGCACTCCAACAAGACAGAAGTAAATTAGATCTGTCATTTATTTTTCTGTATTCTACACGGCTATCACTTTAGACCATTCAGTCTGGTCTGCTTGCTCTTGTTTGCAACCTCCCTGTCTCCTGAAGATGGTCGGTCTTTGTTTCAAAAGAGAATTATCTCTCACTTTCTCTGTGAATAGAGAGCTGAAGTCCACAGAGATTTCTTCGTCTTTAGTGTCACTGATGTCTTGTCTGGTGGTCAAAGAGTGGGCAATCCTCTTATTAAAAACTGTACCGATGTGCTTCACAATTCATTATGATTGATTAGGTTTACATGTGACATACTAAGTGTAATCAGATCCATAGTTCTACATAATCCAGAGGAATTTTTTAAAAAAGAAATTACTTCTTGGTTAGTAGCTGTGACTTCATTTGTCAAAGAGACAAAGTACATACATACTATAGCTTATTTCTTTTTTCCAGGTAAGGAGACAGTCACTGTTCTTCCAGGTTCTTCCTATTTCTCTAGTGATGAATCATTTGCAATGATAAGAGGGTACGTAACAACACAAACCGTGATCTTTTGAAACATGAAAAGAATAAACTGAGTCAGTGACTGAAGTCATCAGTAATTATTTGAAATGTGGTTAGCGTTTAACTACCTGCAAAATGATCATGGATTTAATCTATGGTGGTTTAGAGAGGATTAGGTCTAGCTATTGGAAATAGAAAAACAGTGTAACTAATAGGTACTGTAGTTATGTTCCTGTCAACCATCACCTGGCCATATATAAACACATTTACAACTATATTTTAACAAACTACTTTTTGGTCATTTCCAAGTATCTAATCTGTACTTGCACTCTGTATATTCTTTTTGCTCAGCTTGCAACTGTGATCCTCATTCCACCTCCCTAATGGAAATTCACTGTCTGCACCTGTTTCTTGTTTGTTTTTTCGGGAAGGAGGTTGGATGCAAACAAACACTAAATCCTAATGGCTCTGAAAAGATGATGAGTGCATGTAAAT